>NC_139386.1:44330000-44737500 GCF_054392235.1 Sus scrofa | reverse complement strand
ACTGTGAATTTTCAACACTTGGATTAGCCTCACACCTGACAAAACTGAGATATCTGTGACCAAACACCTTTAGAACATTGTTCCATCTACTTTTTTTTATAAGTTCCCTTTTCTTTTTATGCTAAAGTATGGAGGCATCAAGTTCTAAGTTTTTATACCCACCAAACTCAAAACATCTTCCCATGAAATTCTGAATAAACACTAACTTCCTGTCTGTAACGATAAAGGTCACAGCCTCCGTTTTTTTTTTTTATCTTTCATTTTGTTTCTAGGGCTCATATTCTAAAGCCATACCAGTTGCATTTTACACATTAAAACAGTTCTTACTAATACCTTTCTTAACTTCCATCTAAATAATACCATAAAGTGACTCATTCTGATTTTACTACTTGAGTTCCAATCATAGGCCTGTCTCCACCAATTAAGTGACCTAGCATGTTTTTCTTCTGTAAATCTGTTTCCCCTATGCAAAATGCGTATCAGTAAAATGATGTGGAAAAGCTTGCATTCAAATGTGCAAAACAAAATTTATTTTCTATTAATTCATCATTTGATAAATGTTCACTGCCTGCCTAACATATGACTAGTGCTATTAATTAGCGCCCTCTCCAACTATCTCCATAAAGTTTTTTGAATATCTTTTAAAAAAGTACTGCCCTCAAGAGTATGCCACTTGATATGTGGGGGGAAAAAATCTATTTAAAGCTACCAAATTTTTCTATATTTGAAGTTAGAGAAACCACTGTTAAAGAACATATCAAATTTATACAGCAGATTTAAAAAAAAAAAAAAACTGTTTTACCAGTAACAACATATTTTTTGGCCACATGATACAGTTACTGTTTTGGACTTACTCTGTGGTTCTATTATGTAACTTATTTATGTGTCAAAAAGACTTTATGCAAAATTCAAGAACGAATACAAGGGAAAGGTGAGTGACTGACAAAAGTAACTGTAGTACGCTGACATGCTTCTGTCCAAAGCACCTTCCTGGAACACCTTGGAGGAACACAAGGTGAAGATGATGGATTAATTATGGGAAACCCGAAAGCTTCTTGTTCTTAAAATGTAGAGGAAAGGAAGGGAAGGGTTAAAAGTTGAATTACAAAATCTCTGTCAAATGTGAGATATTCTGATTTGAAGCACGTCTACTGCACTAGACTCTCACTGAGACTATTAATTCTAGGACTTCTTTTGCAAAACACAACTGGTATGGGGAGTTCCCATTGTGGCACATCGGAAACGAATCCAACTAGGAACCATGAGGTGGTGGGTTCCATCCCTGGCCTCGATCAGTGGCTTAAGGACCCGGCATTGCCCTAAGCTGTGGTGTAGGTTGCAGACTCAGCTCAGATCTGGTGTGGCTGTGGCTGTGGTGGAGGCCAACGGCTGAAGCTCCAATTCAACCCCTAGCCTGGGAACCTCCATATGCTTTGGGTGCAACCATGAAAAAACAAAAAAAATAAGGAAAAAAAAAACTAAAACTGGTATGGCTTCGTCCATGTGATAAGTCTATGCAATGAAAATAAATAATCTATATCAAGAAAAAGGAAACTGCTGCCCACCAACTGAATTTCAGTTCCACTGTAAGCCTGGATGATGAAAGGCCTAAATATGTGACTCATAGCTTCTCTATGACTCAGTTTGCTATGTGGGGGGGCGGGGGGGGAAATCACCCTCCTAAATGAAAATCTTTCTTTTAAAGAAAATCACAGGCTATGTAAGTGATTGAGAATGCAAAAAAAAAAAAAAAAAAAAAAAAGATATACATTCTAATTATTCTAATTTCCAGTTGACAATAAACAGAATGTAGTCTAATGTGCCAAAAATCAACACTTCTGTTCTCAAACTAATGGTTCATATCATTCTACCTATAGCAAAAAATTGTGAAAAAAAAAAAAAAAAAGAAAGAAAAAGAAAAAAAAATGGTTACCAGGGACTAGGGGCTGAAGAAATCGGGGTATTATTGTTTTACAGGTCAGTTTCAGTTTGGGGTGATGAAAAAGTTCTGGAAATGGATAGTGGTGATGGTTACACAACAATGTGGATGGAATTACTACCACTGAACTGCACACTCAGAAATGGTTAAAATGGTAAATTTTATCATACAAAAAAATTTAATGTTATTGGCCTTAAAAACGAAACCATAAAAGACTTTTCTAACATACTTTTATGTTACTTGTTATAAATTCTTGCTTATCTAGGCCAATAATCGAAATCCCCCAAAGCACTAAATTAAAAATAAGCACCTAATTAGATTAAACAAATCATTAACATAGCTTTAAAAATATTCTGTCACTGTTGAAAGGCACTAGCTATGCCAGGAGGATATACTTACTAAATTTTATACACACACCCATTTATGGGCCAAAAAAAAACAATAAATTCAGATAATCCTATTTTCATCAGCCAAACAGTAAAAGAAATCATTCAATACATACTGTGGAATTAAAATCCTCTACAGAATTATCAGACTTGCATGCAATTTCCAGGTGTGGAAACTCTTAGAACAGAAGGCTGTGAGAACAGAGTCTGTATTGTCAATCCCCCACGTGCTCTCCCTTAGCCCAGACAAGTGGGCCAATTTTGTGTGCTTACCACCAGTCCTAGTACGAGGGTGCGCACTCGCTCTCCTATCTCTGGTGAAATGTCATTGCCAAACTGCTGCAAGGTAGTGAGGAACCGTTTCAGCTTACTGAGCTGCCTGGCGCCACAGGCTGGGGGCAGCTGTTGATTTGCCAGAGAAGAGGAAGAAGAAGAGGAGGGCCCATTGCTAAAGCCATTGGGCGGCGAGGGGGCGCCATTCAAGGCTGTAGGCGAATGGCTCGTGCCATTGGTTACTGTCAAGGGCACAAAATCAGAAAGAAAAAATAAACTTACAGACAACATGCACAAGGAAATTAAAACCAAGTTCCTTTCCCTTCAAATCTGGTGAAGTTTGTAACTTAAAAACCATTGGGCCTTTTTGATAAAAATGCTTTGACTTCACAGATCACCAGAGGCTCAGGTGGACTCATCCAAAACTAAGTAGGTGGATTCCTCAGGCTGCAGGAGGATATTCTGCACAGAAGCTGATAATAAATGGGAGTCGGCTGTAACTCAGGGACAGCCCTGCCTCCCACGTGCACATATGCCAGCCACCTGAAATGTTTCAAACATAGAACAAACAGCATTTTGGATGTCAGCCTTTTGTCACAGGCTTACATCAATATAAAAGGACTATTCCTTTCTAAACGGCTCCCCTAGAGAAAGTGTACATTTGGTGGAGACTAAATTTATCACTGGACATTTTTAATCATGTTTTGTACACACAACTGACAGCTGTGTTTATAGGAATAGGACTTTCAAGTTTTAACCTTATACCACCCAATTAGAAGGCTATTTTCTCCCTCTCATATTTCTTAACCACTTCTTTAGGGAAGACTCAAATTTTATATAAGAAGCCAAAACGAATATGATAATTATCAAGGAGTTTTTTCTAGAAATCGAAAGGGGACATATCAATCCAACTAATAGTGTGGATTGGTGGTAATTCAGTAAATTCATTTGATAAAATTTATTTGAACACTGATAATCTGTAAGAACCAGGCTCGAAAAATTTGCATTTTTCATCAAAGAAAATGTTGACTTTATCACGTTAGAACTTTATCAAGCCTACTCCTCTTTTTTGGCCGCACCACGGCATGTGAAGTTTCCCCGGGCCAGAGATCAAATTCAAGCAACAGCTGCGACCTGCACCACAGCTGCAGCAATGCCAGATCCTTAAACCACTGTACCACACGGGAACTTCCTCAAACCCGTCTTTTAAATATAATTTTGATAAACTACGTCCAACAATGGTTTGAAGATGTTTTTTAAGTACCTTATTATTCTTAAAAGTTTCAAGAAAATGAAATGTTCTCTTGTCCCAAATGAGTACCAAAGTAACCTGTCAAGACATAACATCTCACTAGGATCTTTCACAGGAGGCATAGGCCTAAGACTTTGGATAACAACAAACCAAATGCAAGATGACAGGGTTACAACTTGGCCCTGCTGCAGTTCCCTGCTCCTTACACATTTGGAAAGGTCTTTTGAATGGCACTGCGACACTGCATAAATAGCCTGGGATGTGTATTTTACCAATCCCTTATAATCCCATGGATCTATTTTTGCCTGTTAGTTATTTTTCACTTGTATAAAGATTTCATGGTACATAGTCTGTAAACAGTATTATCTGCAAACAATGCCATCTATTAGTTCCACAAATCTTTCATGAGACTTTAACCAGGACTTTGAGATTGCTGAAAACAAAGCTATCTGCTATCCCTACTGGAATATACTGGAAAGAAAGGGAAGTTGCTATCCTGTCAGAATATTCTGTCCTTTTCCTTGGGTGACACAAAAAGCAATACTGATTCAGAACACAAGTCTTGAGTCAAGCTGAAATGGAGTAAAGGTTAATAAATGTCTGACAGGTTCAAGATAAGAAAGTTTTCTGTTGCATAAAACGATCCTCCTTTTAACTTAAGCATGTTAGATTTTCACATTATTTGTAAATAACATAAGTAGTATTAGAAGATCAGAAGTAACTTAGAAATAATTATAGCGTATTAACATGTTCCAAGTCAAAATGAACAAACTAAAATAAGAAACTCCATATTAAGTCAGAGGAGAAGTTATAATGGTAATGATGTGTTACAGACCAAAGACAGTGTTCTTCATTTGCTGAAATCACAGCAGACTACGACTCTGAAACAATAATGAAAAGGCAGGCAAACACTGACAGTCATACAGATTATACCTAAGATATAATACATCTGTGTTCAATATCACTGACAAACAAATTTTGGTTGGGGGAAGGGCCTTCATTTCTATATAATACATTGACTCTGGATCTTATTTTCCCTTAATTTTTACTTGTAGGAAAAAAATTTAATTTGAACTTTCAAACAGAAACAGAAAAAGCAGACACGCCTACTCACACGTTGTTGGTGTAAATGAACTGGTTCTGGGAGCTCCTTGAGTTGTCGGGGGAGGTGGCATCGTGGGAGGGGTCAGCCTGGACGGGGTCTTCACATCCACAGGTGAGTCTGGCATTGTGGAGTGCTTCTCAGTCCGATCTGGAGGACGCCACCATGATCATGTTATTTTATTCCTTAAGCATCCCAGGGTTTTTTAGCACTTCAATTTTAAAAGTGGAGGCCCTCTTTTTTTACAAGCAAGGTAACAGAAGAAATCCCACATCTTCTATCAATAAAATAGGCTTATCTACCGAAGCTTAAATCAAGACTTTATCATCCAACCCCACTTAAGAAGGTGTAACACAGATGGCAGGACCTCATTTCTAACTGGGTAATTTTACATCCTATTGTTATTTCTGGCTTGGGCAGATGCTACCTTGGTAGTGTTATATGCAACAGCACAACTTCACTTGAAGCTGAAGCCAACATTAGCAAGAAGTAAAAAAATAGATAGGGAAGTGGGATGGTAATGAAGCCCTCAGACAGCTCAGAAATAACACAAATCTGAAGCTCCATTATGCAGGTGAGATACTGTTAGGAGCCGGGGTTTTGCAAGGACTTTTTGTAACACCTGCCATCCCCTTTCTGTGCTTAGTTCTCTAGCCTAACAGATGAAGCAGGCTATGTCTCCCAAACATAACCTCTCACTTCCATCTTTTCTGCCTTGTTTGAAAAATCATTACTACATAAATGCCATATGTCACACAATGAAGTGAAGCTATTATTTACTTAGAACTTGTGCCGTTTTACTTAGAGTCACCATTTTAAGAACAAGAGACCAATATTTCAATTAATAATCTCAGGTAGAATAAGAATGAAAAACTCCCAAATTGAGAAATACAAAGAACCAAAGACCCTCCTGATATTTTTCCAAGAGTGTGTGACAGGGAGAAATTTCCTGATTACCCAATAAGGAACATTGCTCTTCAGGACTGTTTTATACTAACTATAATTCTCCCTTGGAATTTAAACTTTCTCAATCTACTCTCCTCAAAGAAACAGATCTCCAGTATAAAAAAAAAAAAAATCATTTAAGGTGCCTCTTGTAGTCTTAGGCACAGGTATCTCCCATTTGGAGTTTTTTTAAAAGTAAACATAGACTGTTAATAAAGAATAGGTCTTTATTAGACATTACGATAACCATAGTAAAAACCCTCAAAATTACTTAAAGTCAATTATTAAAAGAAAATAAAAAGCCCCAATTACTGCTACAACAATTTCAAATCTACCTCACCTTTATTCAAAGTAATTTCAATAAGAATTGAGTTGCACCACTGATACCATATTAGTGAAGATGTAATAAAAGAATGAAAAATAATCTTCATTCTAATAAAAAGCATCTTGAAATATGATCTAGTGAGTAGTATCAGGTTTCTATTGCTGTCTGAACAACAATAACTGTTCCCTACAGTGAGTAAGTATCCTGCATGAAATGATGGTGAAGACACACACGGAAAGCATCTCTACCTTTATCTTATTGTTAAAAATGTGCTCACAAAGTGCTATTTCAGAGCATTTAATAACCAGCAACAATGAATAACTTATTCTAGAAAAATACAGAAGGCAGGTTTAAAACCGCTTCATCAATGGTTAAATTCATTGCACAGTCTACTCACCTCAACCAACCTCAGCAACAAGGGAATAAATAGCTTTCCACTTACGTTACAGCTGAGGAAAGAGGTACAGCCGCAAATACAAGTCTCCCTAAATAAAGGCAAATATTTCTGTCATGCCAAGGAAGGAGGGATAGAGGGAGGCTTGCCAGAGTCGGCTGGGAGATAACAGTGGGAACTGCTGGTCCATCTGGTTTTCATTCTGCTAACACTCACACTGAACTGTTAGAGAAGGCAGTCCAGATACACAGATTTGAAGCACGTGGTTGCACAGACAGAGAAAAGAAGAGCAGGAGGGGGAAGGAGAAGTGGGAATAGCAGAAAAATAAATAAATAAGCATATGAGGCAAGAGAAGGAAAAGATGAGAAAAAAGGAAAAGGCCAAAGCAGTGAGAAAAGAGCCTGAAGAGGGAGAAAGTTACCCTGGACAGCTTTGTCTACCACTAAACCCCGAGGCTTGTGGGGGACAATCCCTACCTTACTTAGCTTGACTCAATTCTGGAGCAATAGATAAACCTGAAAATACATCTTAAACCCACTTTCCTTCACTCTTTTTTAGATAGTCCACACACAGAAAAAAGGGAATAATAAACTGTAAAGCTGACAGTGGGTTTCCTCTTTGAACTCTTTAAAGATAAGGTTTGTATTTGTCTTCCTCTGCCCAATTTTAGAAAGATTTTTGATATATGAACAATTTTAATTTGAACACCTGTTGATTACCTATCTTAGTCCACTTATGTAGTATGTTTTTTATCTAGATTTAATAACAACAATAATTACTATAAAAGGTAGGTGAACATTTTTTAATTCTTAAAATGTACTTTAGAAGCAATAACCACTAAGCCAATGAATAGTAAACACTACTACCTCTAACAGGAATATATACATTCTAACCGTATGTATATGTGTACATATTTAACAGGAACATATACATTCTAACCATATGTATATGTATACTTTAGTTTTTGACATTAGTCAAAGTTCTGCAATGGTTAGCTTCACTCTGATCAAATGGAGCTCCAACCCAGAGGTCCTACAAACTTAGACAAAGTGGGACCATATGTAACTCATTCTGTGCTGTTCAGTGCAATCAATCTAGGATTGAGATAGATGGTGAAATAACCAGCCAGGCCTAAGTCATACTCACAAAACAATCCTCTGGAGTAGAGAGATTTAAGATAAATTCAGAAAATGTGTTTCAAGTATGCCGAGTTCTGCTGCATTTGTTTTGGATTATTAAAAAAAAAAAAAAAAAAACATTTTGAAATATATATTCTTGAAACTTTTACAGCAAACAGCAAAAGAGCTGAGTTAACCAAAGAAGCATTTCACTCCATTTCAAATTAGAGGATATAGTAAAACCAATATTAAGTTACAATATTTCTTATGTAATTTTTAAGTTCATGAAAATTATACTGTTCTTATTATGTAATTTCTACTTTTAGTTGCTGTAGGGGAATACTGACATTTATTGAAAGACTGACACAAAATGATTAAGAAAAAAGAAAAAACAATCTCTATCATATCAAGAGGATATGTACAATTTCAAAAACTGCCTTTACTTCTACCTTAATGATTCACATCACCTATAAACAAGATCTTCCCTATGTGGTAACCTTTCAACTCATGTGGCAAATATCCAACACATATGCACTAAAGATGGCATGGAAGAAAATGTGGCATGTATAAATATGTTAGTGATACCATTTCAATATCCAGTTCAATGTCAGGGCCTTCTAGAAGCAGTATGTTTTCCATTTCCTTTTTTGTTTATTTGTTTTATGTGAGAAGGTATGGCATAATATGCCATGGCACTTGTTTTAGTTAGTTCAAACAGTTCCAGATGTGTTTTTAAGGTAAGAAGAACAGGCATTCTACAGTCTCCTAGTTTACATACTATTCTAGAGATGACTGGTGTAAAAAGGAAGAGTCCAGTATTGCTATAATGAATGGTACATCTTTGCTATCAGAATTCAACACGTCAATTATAATAGAAGAAATATTTTATCTCAAAGGTGTTATGGATTGAGGAACTTCTTGGTCAATCAGTAGTTCATGCAGAATTAGTCTTATTGAATAAGTGTTAGTTAAGGAAGCTAGAAGGTATACACTAAAGAGGATTAAGCCCCAGTGGAACCCAGGTACCAATAATGGAAAGGCAGTTACAGCAGAACAAAACTGGTACAGAATTTGATTTTTTTTTTTTTATTTCTCTGGAAAATATGGTTCTGACTATGTAAGTCATTTAGTGACTCCAAGGTCTGGGTTCAAGATGTTGCAGGTAACTGCCTGAAGACTAGAAAAGCAGCCATCCGGCCTTCACGAGGCCGCCACCCCATGTCCAAGATAAACATCTCTATAATGTTCATTCTGGCTCATATCTCTTCAGCCATGCCTGAGAAAAAAAAGTCAAGTGCTGACATTTTAAGCTGGATGTAATGATATAGTGGGAAGGATATTTAGCCTAACAGAACTTCCAAGGTGAGACAGACTTGATTACAAATGTAGACTCTCTCTTCACCATTACACCTCAGGCAAGTTAGTTAACCCTGAGGCTCAGCCCTTCATAAGGAGGGGGATACAATTCTCTACCTCATCAGAACCCTAGCACAGTGCCTTCTCATATCAGGCTCCCACATGTGTGACCTCCATTTTCTTCAGCCTTCCATTCCGTGATCCATTTGTGGCTTTATTTCCAATGTCTTTCCCAAGTCTATGCTCTATCTACATGGGGCACCTTGGCATTACTTTTTGGCTGTTCTGCCTTTCTTTTTCATGCTGTTGTTTCTTTTATGTAGAATAACCTGCCCATCTTGTACAGTATTCATGCCCATTATCCAACATCTTCTTACAGCTTTCCCCAGATGCCCCAGATGCTAACCACAACAGGCTTCCTCTGCCTCTCTTTGCACTTATCACAGCCCACCTATACAATAGCTGTATATGTGTATATGGATTAAACCTAAATAAATACCCCAAACAGTAAAAAATAGTAACTTGATAGCATTTATTTTTAAATGCCTCCTTAGGAAATCATGGTTCTCATAAGAAAGATAGTCACATTCCTAACTTTTACAAACCCACTTTTCAGTTCAAAATTATCAACCCCAATTTCATAGCAAAAGACATATACAGAATCATCAACGGCATATAATAAGAGAATGAAATGCAGCCAATATGGGAAAATACTGGAGACCTGAAATTCAGTTCAACTGTGCAACCAACTTTTTCAACTGTTTCAGGCAAGTTTAAGAATGACCCTCATGCCTTATCACAGGGGCTATATGAAGATTGTTATTTCTGAAACACAAATCTGACTTTATCTATTCCCTGTTTGGGAGTGTCCCACTGACCACAGAATAACATGTAAGCTCTTTTGGGAGTTCCTGTTGTGGCTCAGCGGGTTATAACCTAACAAGTATCCATGAGGATGGGGGTTTGATTCCTGGCCTCACTCAGTGGGTTAAGGATCTGGTGTTGCCATGATCAGTGGCATAGGTTGAAGATGCAGCTAAGATCTGGTGTTGCTGTGGCTGTGGCAAAGGCTGGCAGCTGCAGCTCTAATTAGACCACTAGCCTGGGAACTTTCATAGGCTGCAGGTGCGGCCCTCAAAAGCAAAAAAAAAAAATAGATAGATACAAAAGCTCTTTAGCTTAGCTATGTCACAGGCGGCACTGTTGACTTTCTTCTCAACAGCCCTTATCCACATCTTGCTGGAGAGCCCTAATTTTGTACAGGCACACAGTTCTCGGGGGCAGGTCCCCCTTGTTTTACATTGATCAAGTATGACATTTCCTTATCAGCAGCAGGTTTCAGAGATGAGTGTTGTGCTGCAATTCTGGACAATGGGCCATGAAGGGAAGTCTGCAGAAAAGTCTAGGAAAGACTGCCTCCTTCTCTAAACAGAGACCCAAGGAGAAAATAGCCCTTCTTCTGACAGGTACTACTGTATCAGTATCTGCACTTCTTTGGAATCTACTTTTTTTTCTTTTTTTTGCTTTTTAGGGCCGCACCCACGGCATATGGAAGTTCCCAGGCAAAGGGCTGAATGGGAGATACAGCTGCTGGCCTACACCACAGCCAGAGCAATGCAGGATCCAAGCCTCATCTGTGATCTACACCACAGCTCAGGGCAACGCCAAATCCTTAACCCACTGAGTGAGGCCAGGGATAGAACCCACATCCTCATGGACTCTAGTTGGGTTCGCTAACCACTGAGCCATGAAGGGAACTCTTGGTGTCTACTTTTCTTATTTATACTGTTAAGCAACATGACCTCAAGGATCTTTTGCAAACTCTTAATATTCCCTGGTTTTTCTCTAGAGATATGGCTTATGACCATCTCAAACACAAAGAGAAAATATCTCTTATGATAGTGATCACAAATAAAATTATTCTGATATTGATGATTATAACCAGACTTCCTCAGTTCACATAAATGTCTATGACTACACATAAACTTCCCCATAAACATTAAAATTAACATCTACCTCTTGTTTTCAGGCCTCATTTCTAAATCTCCATCAATGATTTTTTTACAAAGTAACCCTACCAGTGTCCAATTAATTGTCCCTGTTTAGTTATCATGAAAACATTCACATTCGCAGCAGTGGTTAAGGAATCCGACTAGGAACTATGAGGTTGTGGGTTCGGTCCCTGCCCTTGCTCAGTGGGTTAATGATCCGGCATTGCCGTGAGCTGTGGTGTAGGTTGCAGACGCGGCTCCGATCCTGTGTTGCTGTGGCTCTGGCGTAGGCAGGCAGCTACAGCTCCGATTAGACCCCTAGCCTGGGAACCTCCATATGCCATGGGAACAGCCCAAGAAATGGCAAAAGACAAAAAAAAAAGAACTGCATCTGCTGCCCTACACCAGGATCCCAGCTGTGTCTGTGACCTACACCATAGCTCAGGGCAACCCTAGATTCTTTACCCACTGAATGAGGTCAGGAATTGAACCCACAACCTCATGATTCCTAGTCAAGATTCATTTCCACTGTACCACAACAGGAACTCCCACAGTCCGGGTTCTTGAAGGAGTAATCTACACCGACTTTCATCATTTCCCCTTCCACCTTACATTTACTTGAAGCGGACATCTTTAAGACTCTACCTAGAAAGTTCCCTTCTCTGCCACACCCTCTAATCTCATAACTACCTTGGGAGCCACCATGTTCTTTTATGACCTTGTACCCCAAGAAACCAGCAGCTGGCCCAGGCGCAGCACTTATCAGGCAATCTCAGTCACTCCCCCAAGGTTTTAGTCTTCGGAAATGAAGAAAGAAAAACAATCCCCATTGAGAGGTGAAAAACCAAACTGCCTACCACCCTCCAAGTCTAGGAAGCAGATCTGTGGTGGAGGTTAAAAAAAAAAAAAAAAAAAAAAAAATGCCGTTAATAGACAGAAGCAAGTGATAAGAGATTATCCTTACTAGAACTTCATAAAAGTTTCCCATTCTACTGGATTCTAGGTGCTGGGAGTGAAACTGATAAGGGCCTTGGGGGGGCTCCCCACTTCTAGTTTTTAGGGAATAAGCTTAATCCTCCATGACATTCCCTGAGTTCCAAAGGGCAGGTTCTCACAGTTGCTAATCAGGGAAGGGAAGGGATACAGGGATCAGGGAGGAACAGTTAAGAAACAACAGGGCAGCCTTGGGCCAGGGTCCTGGTTTCTCCTCCAGGAATATACATAATACTGTTGAGTTCTACAGAACTAACACTTCATCTAACAAATGAAAGATGTTACGGAGCCTTCCTCATTTTAGAAAGGAGGACCACCTTTTTTTTTTTTTTTATCAGTCCCAGGGCCACTAAACGCCAACTCTAAAGAAGAGTGAAAGCTTGCATCTACCCTGATCCTTCTCTGTGGCCTTATTTTCTACTCCCAAATGACAAAACCCCTCTCTCCCAAAGGAGGACACACTTGCTGGCTGTGGCCTCCTTTGCCTAACAAAGCAATAAAGCTACTTTTTTTCTCCTTTGCCCAAAACTCTACTTGGCACCCACAGACAAAGGCCAGGTTCTGGCAACAGGATCTCTAAATTCCTACAATTTGGATCTTCCAAACAATCCTAGTCAGTCTGTCTCTCCTTTCTCTGAAACTTTTCACTCCAAATCAAGGAATCCTGATTAAAATAATCCTAGAATGCAGCATCAATTTATTCTCCTCTCATCGAAACTCGTCTCAATTGTCTCTTCATTATGAATCCAAGAAACATCTGTATCTATCCTTATCTGACATCTTTGTACCGCTGACACTGTTCTCACCCCTTCCTGATTCTTGAAGCATACTGTCCCCAAGATTCCACCATTTGAACACTCTCATTTCTTTCAGGCCTTCCTGGTTGCTCCTTTCTTAGTCTCTTTTAAGGATTCACCTTTCTTTCACCACCGCTTTGATAACTACTGCTATTTTCCCCCAGAGTTCCTCTTCAAACTTGGACTATGCCTTTTCCTTGGTGACTTCATTTGTGCTGTGACTACGGCCATTATGTGGATGACTTGTGCCTAGCATCCCTCCCAACTTTTAGAACCACTATTTTGAGAGTGCTACTCATTTCAATAGCCTGAATTCAAAAACTCATCATCCAACACCTTGCACCTGGCCCAATCAACAACCCACTGAATGGACTCCCTGGCCTATTCAGCTCTGATACATTCTCCAACCCACATCCAGACCTTTTACAGTGTTAAGCATAAAGTCCATGTGCCTTAATAGCGCACAGAGCTCCGTGACTCACCTAGCTTCTATCCACACCTGTGAACTCTTTCCTGAACTACTGTGACACTCCAAATGCCCCTGGGTCACACAAGCTTCCCTTGCACTGCATCCTTTTCCTAACTCTTCACCCCACCACTGCCTTTAACTCCATCATTCTTTTAAAACTCCCCTGGTGTCACTTCAAACAGAAACCCTTGCTAATAAACTTTCTATCCATTGCTGTCCCAGACTCCCCCGTATTTCACTATTTCACTCTCTAGAGCCCCCTTCTGGCACTGATCACACTGTATTTAGAACCAAGGTCAGTTTCTCCTGCTAGCTCATAATTCACTTAAGGTAAATGATGACATATTTTTTTTTTAATCCTCAGCACTTTGTACAGTGCCCGAGACATTGAAGATGCTCAATAATTTCAATATTTTAAGTGAATATACATTGCTATAATGTCATAATGTAGGCAGATAGGATAGGTGTCCTCAGAGGAAAAGAACCAGATACAGCTTTTGACATAGAGAAGCCATTTTGTTCTATGCCACTTGGTGATATAAGCCTAGCCACAATGCTTGCCCTTGAACAGGTCCCAGTAATTAAAGATCTTAAGGAAACAAAGGAATGCAGAAACAAACAAAAAAAAAAGGGTAGTCAAATCATTGTATCCAGATAAAGCAGAGTCCTAGTTCCTCCTCTAGGGATATACATAACAACACAGCTTTATTTCTGCAGGAATTAAGGCCCCCACCCAGGTGGAGGATGGAATGGTGAAGTTGACCCTCCAGACTTCAATTAACTAAAGCTTGGACTCTGTCGACCTCTGCCCCAATTCTATGCTGAATTCTCTGCTCAAGCCTCCTTATGAATATGCATGTATCCTTAGTTTAAAACTTCCCCAATTTTGCTATTCAGGGAGACATTGCTTTGGGAAAAATGCCCAGTGTTCTCCTTTCTTACTGCAAGTAATAAACCCTTTCTTCTTCAGTTTGCTTCTATCTTTTGACTTGACACTCACCAAGAGGGGAGCCCAAGCTCTTAGTCCCAACTTTGAGACACTGGCACTTTCAAGAGACTTGAGTGATTTAACTTAAGATAAAATCATATACATCTTTTTTTTTTTTTTTTTTTTTTTTTGCTTTTTAGGGTCGTACTCGAAGCATAGTGAAGTTCCCAGGCATCTGCAAACTACATCACAGCTCACGGCAACACCGAATACTTAACCCACTGAGGGAGGCCAGGGATCAACCACTGAGCCAGGAGGGAAATCCAAAACCATCTACATCTTTTTTCCATCCTAAAAGAATCCTCAAAAGAATGTCTACACTCTGGGGAATTCCCGTCGTGGCGCAGTGGTTAACAAATCCAACTAGGAACCATGAGGTTGCGGGTTCGATCCCCGCCCTTGCTCAGTGGGTTAACGATCTGGCGTTGCCATGAGCTGTGATGTAGGTTGCAGACGCGGCTCGGATCCCGCGTTGCTGTGGCCCTGGCGTAGGTCAGTGGCTACAGCTCCGATTAGACCCCTAGCCTGGGAACCTCCATATGCCGCAGGAGCGGCCCAAGAAATAGCAAAAAAAAAAAAAAAAAAAAAAAAAAAAAAGAATGTCTACACTCTGAAAACATTGTCACCAAAGATAAATCTTTGAATTGGATTATTGATTTCACCAGTTTTTAACTTCATAATCTTTATTTTTTTATTATATTGCCTTACAATGTTCTGTCAATTTCTGCTGTATAGCAAAGTGACCCAGGACTTTATAATGCTTTATATTAGAAAAAGGGACTGGTAAGGTGATGTATACACATGACCCATAGTCTCCAAAAACTCCCTTTTTTACAATAATAGTATCAGTGTAGTCATACATTATACATGTGTACATTCAAAACAATTTTTCCACATTCCACAAGTTTTTTATGTTGCTTGTCAATGGACGGTAGGATTATTTTTAGTTTATTTTTTTAATTTTATTTAAATGTTGGGCAATGAAAATGTTTCATTTTTTACAAGGAGGAAAAAAAAGAAAACTTAGGATAAAAGTCACCTAAAATCAGGTGTTAGGCCCTACACCAAATGCCCTGCATGCTTTATCTCATTTTAAAATCTCACTGTGAAAAGATACTACAAATTTGCCCATCTTCTACAAAGAAACTGAGGGCCAGAGAGGTTGGATAGTTTGTCTGAAGTTACAAGCTAGAACTTATTCCAGGCCTTCTCAGAGTTCATTACCATCCAGTACAGAGGTTCCCAGGCTAAGGGTTAAATAGGAGCTGCAGCTGCTGGCCTACACCACAGCCACATCAACATGGGATCCAGGCCCAGCAGTCATCACCGCAAGCTCACAGCAAGGCCAGATCCTTAACTCACTGAGCAAGGTCAGGGATCAAACCTGCATCCTGAAGGATACTAGTCAGATTTGTTTCTGCTGAGCCAAGATAGAACTCCACAAATATTATTTTATACAAGGTCTGGAAAACTGAAAGACACGGTGAATAAATATTAAATCTAGAGTTAGCATTATACTAGAACTACACCTTCCAAAACTACGATTATACTAGCCACATGTGACCATTTGTTTAAAATTTAGTTCCTCACACTAGCTCAACAGTTGTGGTGACATACCTGTGACAGATGGCTACCATATTAGAAAGATGAGTGACAACAAAAGGACATCGCTGCAAACAAACAATGGCTCTGAAATGCTATATTCGAAACAATGGGTCCATGGAGGTGACCATGCAGCCTGAAAGTGTGGGATGGAGGGAAGAAGTGCCTTTGGCTTCATCTTAAACTACCCCATTCCCATTCAGATTCTTCACTTGTTTTAGAGGTTGAGCTTCTGCATATGATTTCATTAGGTATTTCAGGGGCAGGAAAAACAAAAGTTTGAAACCCAATGACTAAGAGAAGTGAGCTCTGAGGAAGCCAAATAAGTCACCCTCAGTCCAGGTATTAGTAAACACTGAGGTAACTATGCTCATAAAAACGAGGCCAAGGGTTCAGTCCTGGAACAGGATGGTTAGCAGCAGCTGGTCTGGAAAGAGGGATGACAGCTTGAAGCAGGACATCATGCCTTCAAAGATCATGAACTTGAGTTTAAGGCAAAAGACAAGCAAAAGAAGGAGGTAAATCCATACCAGTGTATCAAATTTCTAGAAAAATAACCTCAAAACTTTCTAGGTCGTCTCTGCACAGGGACAATGAAGTTTCCTTCCCTTCCCCTATAGCACTTAAGTAGCTAGTACTTAACACATTTATCTTATTTTGACTGTTTCCCCCAACCAGTGTCAGCTTCACAAATATAGAAATTCCTACTTGTTTTGGGAATCCCAGCTTCCATGGAGTGCTGTGCCCAAGTGCCTGAAATAGTAGGCACTTGATAAAGATTTGTTGATGAATGAATGAAGACAGTAGAAAGCAAAACTAGTTTCTGACAAAACAGCCAGAGACATATTAGTAACTCTAGGGTTGGGCGGGGGCAGGGGGGGATAAGTGAGCAGACAGGAGACTTGCTGAAAGCACACACCCATTTAAATGCAATGGATGCCTGAGGACAGTCTAAACCAATTTGCTCATTTCTTGACAAAGATGACCTTCAGGCAGGCCATCAAGAAAAAGCACTACAAACATTAGCAAGGACCCAAATGGTAGTTCTTGCTAGAAAAATCAATCATTAATTTCATAAAGTATGGAAAGGAATGCTGGTCACAGGAATTCTGGTAGACTCCGGGCATTGCTTATAGGCATGAGTTTCGTTAGATATATCTTCTCTCCCATGTTAGATATGTCTTCTCTCCCACGTGTTATCACCTTTACTCTAGTGACTCTACTTCTAATAATCACTTCCTGGAGGTGGCTCTTGCAAGCCCCCAAGAGGGTATGAAGCAGCCTGGACTGTCACTTTAACCAGCATGAGTCACCTTAATATGTTTTAAGATTTCCTTTGGAAAAAAGGGACTTCCTGTTTAAGAAAGACAAGTCTGCAACCCCTGGCACAGGCAACCAGCTCAAAGTTCACTGAATGACTGTGATAAAAATACTTAGTAAGAGAAGTTCCCATTCTGGCTCAGAGGGTTAAGAAACTGATTATTATCCAGGAGGATGATCCCAGGCCTTGCTCAGTAGATTAAGGATTCAGCATTGCCACAAGCTGTGGTGACGGTCAAAGATGAGGCTCAGATATGGTGGCTGCTGTAGCTGTGGCATAGGCCTGTAGCTGCAGCTCCAATTCAACTCCTAGACTGGGGACCTCCTTATGCCGCAGGTCATAAAAAGAGAAGGAAAAAACAAAACACCACCACCACTTAGTAAAAAAAAATCTTGTCACCTAAATATATAGAGAAGTAACTCCTGCTTGAGTAAAGAGCAGAAAAAAACAAAGCTATCACCAAGGGCCCATGAACTGAATGTAAGCTGCCAAACTGAAGATTATTCCAGAAGGTAAAAAAAATAATAATAATAAAATAAAATAATGTTCTGAACCTTTAACAATCCTAAAGTATGGAAAATTTTTACTCCACCGGGTATTTGCCTTACTTGCCAATGACAAAGGCCATAGAGCCAGCTCTCAGAGGTGCTGCAGAAAAGTGATGACATCCACCTCCAGTGCAGTCAGTTATGACCATTCTGACAAGAGGAAGTAAACCTAGGCAGAAAACTATGAAGGCGTGTAGAGTATGTACCACTGGCTAAATCAGAACAAACAAACAGTAGGAACTCAAGAGTATTTGTTGAATTTAATTGGATGTACTCTTAAAAAACAATCAACCAATACTGTTAATGTAGCCTTCACACTCTAGGCAACTGGAAAGTTTTTATAATGATAAACTCATTTCGATATTATGGATATATACTGAGCAGAGAATAAATAGGGTAGGAAAGGACTAGATGGCAACAGTCTAAGCAAGAAATGATACAGCATTCGTTGTGGAAGCAGCCCTCAGGATGGCGAATAGGAGGGAGATTCAGGAGATGTTTTAAAAGTCTATGTCAAATTCAGAGAGTTTAGTAACAAAATAAGATCACAGTGACTTGGGTCCCTGCAACACCATCGTTCAGCAAATTGTTCTTCTTCCTAAAAGTGCTTCTTCTTCATATCCATCACCACCACCATCTCTCACTGGGACTTCTAAGTAGCTAATCTTCACAACCCCTCACCCCACACTGAAATGTTTACTGTACAACAGATGCAATAATCTTGTCAAACACAAATGTATCTACTCATCTAAATAACAGCACTATTCAAACATGACTGGAGTTCCCATTGTGGCTCAGAGGTTAAAAAAAAAAAAAAAAAAAAAAAAAACCCTACTAGTATCCACAAGGACATGGGTTCAATCCCTGGCCTTGCTCAGTGGGTTAAAGATTCAGTGTTGCCCTGAGCTGTGGTACAGACTGCAGATACAGCTTGGATCCCACATTGCTGTGGCTGTGATGTAGGCCAGCAGCTACAGTTCCAATTCAACCCCTAACCTGGGAACTTTCTTATGCTATGGGTTTGGCCATAAGGGGGGAAAAAAAAAAAAAAAAAAAAAACACACACACACACACAAAAGCATAACTGAGCCATCTACAAAATAAAAATTATTATAAAGAAAAGTGCAGGTACTATTTCCTATAACAGGGAGAAGATAATCAAAACAAAGGAAAAATCACTGCCATTAAGAAATTTATATTCTACTGATAAGATCCAGTTACCACTCTATGGTTTACCATCACTCTTAGGCTAAAACCCAAACCCCTCTAAATGAAGTAGAACAGTAGATAGCCTTGGTCTCTACTTACCTTTCCTCTCTTACCTCACATCTCACCTCACCTCAAGGCTACTCGCTCAGCCTGGAAAACCCATCTCAGCTCAAATTCACTTACTCAAAGGTATACCTGATCCCTCTGCCATTCCCTGTGTTATAAGCTCTATTGTACCATCTAGCTGTTCTTTCCAGAGCTTGCAAAAACTCTTATATCACTACTTATGACAGAACAATTATTAGACAGGACAATGCCTCCTTAATGTCAGGGAGCATATCACTCCAATATTTTATCAACTCAGTCCCAGAATTTACCACTTCACTGAGAACCTAGGACAAGTAAATGGCAGATAAATAAAATAATTTTCTATTTAAAAACACAGTTTGGAGGAGTTCCCACCATGGTGCTGTGGTTAAGAATCCAACAACAGGGGCTCGAGTAGCTGCAGAGGTGCAGGTTCAATCCCCGACCTAGCAGCAGTGGGTTAAAGGATCTGGCATTGCCGCAGGTGCAGTGTAGGTCTCAGCTGCAGCTCGGATCCAGTCCCTGGCCCAGGAACTTCCATATGCCATTACAAAAAACAAACAAATGAAAAAACACAGTTTGGAGATAGAAATAGAGCAAAGCAGTTGGATTCCTTATTTTCCTTGAACGGGATTTCAAAATTTCTTCAATAATAGAAACAGTAAAATAATGGTGAAAGCAGAACCAATCTCACATTTATACTTAACCCCCTCTGGGAATTCAAGGGGAATTCCCCCAACATCATTCAACCCAAACCACCCCAGCATAGGTACAAACTTTTCTGTGGCTAATCCAAAGGATATGGTTTCAATCTTTTCCTTAGTTGAGCTCTCAGCAGCCTTGATCTTCCCAGCCACTCCTTACTCCTGTTCTCCTGCACAATCATTCTTCCAGTTGGGCCTCACCTCTTCCTCTTCTGAACCGGCTTCAACCCAACTGCTCTCTGAGGCAGGCCAGCCAGAGCTCCCTATCTCCAGAGAGGGACTCTCTCCTGGGAACCAGACTACTTGCCTAACGACTCGACCCAGATACCACTGACAGCTGTATTTAGAACCAAATCTAACTTCTTCCTTAGGAAATCTGGCTCCGCCTATGTTTTAATCCAACTAACCAAACCCAAAATGCCATTATCATCCTAAGACTCCTCCCTCTGCACCATCCTTCTTCCACACCCAATCCATTCCCAGTATCTATCAATTCCACTTCTAAATACCTTCAGGAATCATTCTCAGTGAACCTCTGACCTGGGGTTCAGAACCTACAGAGCCTCTGAATGGTTTTCTTTGCCTCTAGTCCCTCTCTGCTCAAATTCTCTCCTCTTTGCTTCTACAGTAATATTTCTAAATATGAACCTGACAAAATCGTATAATCTTCTATAATATATAATCTATTTAAAAGTCTTTCTTCAATTACATAAGTTAGGGCAAAAAAAAAAAAATGAAGGTTCTTGTGTTCTTAACTCTGTATCTCCAATATCTAAACAAGAATCTTCTACACAGTAAGTCCTTAGTTTGTCATACTAAGACATTTTTTTAAAAATTATCAAGCTGTCTATTTTACCCCCACTTACACTGTAATCATTAGATGTAAAGCAATCCCAACTAAAATACTAATGAAAATTTTTCCAGAATTTTACAAATGTTTTAAAGTAAATCTGAAATTAATATAGCTAAGAAAACTTTGAAAATGATATGTGATGAGGAAATTTAGCCTAACATTTGTTAAAATGCACCAGAAAACTAAAATTTAAACAATGTGCTACTAGTATAGAACTAGCCAATACAGAAAAATAAAAACTGAAAAGCAGAAAAAAAAATATAGCTCAGAAATAAATATACACCTAAAAATGTAGCATGTGATAAAGATGACTTCTAATATTAATGAGAAAACAATTAAGCAATTCAAGGAACTCTCGGAGTTCCCGTTGTGGCACAGTGGTTAACGAATCCGACTAGGAACCATGAGGTTGCAGGTTCGATCCCTGGCCTTGCTCAGTGGGTTAAGAATCCAGCATTGCCGTGAGTTGTGGATCCCGAGTTACTGCAGCTCTGGCGTAGGCTGGTGGCTACAGCTCCAATTAGACCCCTAGCCTGGGAACCTCCATATGCCATGGGAGCGGCCCAAGAAATGGCAAAAAAAGACAAAAAAAAAACCAAAAAACTTTTGGAGTTCCCGTTGTGGCTCAGCGGTTTAAGAGCCCAAGTAGTATCCATAAGGATGTCAGTTTGATCCCTGGCCTCACTCAGTGGGTTAAGGATCTGGCATTGCTGCGAGCTGCAGTGTAGGTCACAGATGTGGCTGAGATCTGGCATTGCTGTGACTGTGGTATAGGCCTACAGCTCCAATTTTACTCCTGGCCTGGGAACTTCTACAAGCCACAGGTGCAGCCTTAAAAAGACCAAAAAATAAAAACAATTAACATTAAAATAAAACTTTAATAAAAAAACAAAACAAAAAAATTTATAGGTCATACTTTAACCATAGGATTGGGAAAGAGTCTAACCTATAAGAAAGGCAGAACCAATAGTGGCACTCACTAATAAATTTGAGTACAGAAAAAATATATAAAGTAAAAGACAAGCAACACCCAGGGAACAAATACTTGTTTTGTGATAACAATGAATTGATATACTTAATATATAAATAGCTCAGTCAAATCAATAACTAAAAGTTGAAATGCCCAACATAACATAGATAATAAAACAACAGGAATAGGAAATGTGCAAGAGAAATATAACTGACCTATAATTCTATGGAAAAAAAGGTTTAACCTCACTAGTTTATTATTATTATTATTATTATATTAAAATAAGATATTCTGGAGTTCCCATTATGGCTCAGTGGTAACAAACCTGACTAGTATCCATGAGAACGTGGGTTCGATTCCTGGCCTTTCTCAATGGGTTAAGGATCTGGCATTGCTGTGAGCTGTAGTGTAGCTCGCAGACGAGGCTTGGATCTGGTATTGCTGTGGCTGTTGTGTAGGCCGGCAGCTACAGCTCTGATTTGACCCCTAGCCTGGAAACTTCTATATGCGGCAGGTGCAGCCCTAAAATGACCCCCCCAAAAAAAGACATTCTTTTTCATCTAACAGACTAAAGATTTTTGAAATAATAAAGTAGTATTTTTACTTTTATCATTTTGTAAAATGATACCAATTTTCCTATAGGACAATTAGTCAATATGTATCAACTGCCCCTAAATTATACATATCCTTCAATACACCAATTCCACTCTTTGAAAATTATCCTAAGAAATATCAAGTGCACAAAAATGCTGATAATGAAGAAGATTGGACATTTGGCAATTCAAATTCTAACAGAACATGATGACGTGTATATTTACATGGAAAGATCTTATAATATACTAAGTGCGAGAAACAGTTACAAAGCTACATGCTTTGCAAAATCTCATTAAAAAACAACTATTTTAAGACAGTTATAGATAGATGGATGCGTCTGTGTGTTTATAACTAAAAGTCTGGAAGGATATGCATACAAAGGATCTCTATCAGATTACTTAGAGTGCTATCTCTTAAATCAGTGTATCACAATGGGGCAGAGATTTCAAGTATACTGTCAAACAGTTACAGTTATACCTTTTTCTTTTAAGTTTTCTGTTAAGTTTTAAGCACTGTATTTAAACAGTTCTAAAACCCCCATATTTTGTCCTTATAACATCTCTGAAACAGGGAGTACTGTGCCATGCTTAGTGGCAGCACTTTTTACTGGGAGGTCTGTAAAATAACCATGTGCCTTAAAATCAATTTAGATAAAATACAGCACACCTAGATTTTTCTAGGAAAAAACAACTAAATCTGAACAAAAAAATTAAGGAAAGACCATACTTCATTTTATTTGGAACTCTACCAAGGCTATTCAGCTTCAGATTAAAAGAAAGACCACTGGAGAATCCAGAACTATAAAATTCTGTCAAGCTACAATTTGAATGACACATTTTTACAATACACACCACCTTAAGTTCCAGGGATGTGCCTCAAGGAGACACATAAATAAATTTCAAGTTAATAAGTCCTTAATGTAGCCTCATCTGTACATATCTTTAAATGTGGGTAAATATTATTAAATTAAGATGACAGTCTAAATTCCCATCCATTTACTACGAATCATTTATATTTCATATAGCACTAGAGATGTCTTCTCTGAGCTTATGAAGAATTATAATAAGGGAAATCAAACCAAACATTGATGGACAACTGCAAAGAGCATTCCATATACAAATGAAAAATGCTGCTTGCAGACTTTGCTTTTGGTTCAGTGGGTTAGGGATCCGGCATTGTCACTGCAGTGGCTCGGTCACTGCTATGGTGCTGGTTTGATCCCTGGCCCAGGAATTTCCACATGCCACAGGCATGACCCCCAAAAAAAATGTTGCTTGCTAGAGAGCTATAAGATCATTTTCCAAAGCACAACCTTCTTTACACTGTCAGATAAACTAATTACAAAGTAAATAAGCGTCTAAATACAAAGGAAGCTGTTCTTAATCAGGGTTCCACCACATTATTACTAACTTGTTCTAACAACTTAAATTAGGACAAATTCAAAATCATCCCTATGATAATATCACTATTACCACTTCCTTAAAAAGCAAAGGAGTAGAATTTTTGACACATGCCAACACCACCAAAGAAATCCACTGTTTGTGTAAATACTGTAATTCTTTGAGCAGCAGCAAGAAAAAAATGCTGGGAACCTCTGTTCTGAGGGGTCAAACCAGTGCATTTCCCATCTCAAAATCACTGCCCAGGATAGCTCAGGGAAGTTACTGCAGCCTAATAAAACATTTCATACACTCTTCATCTTCTTCCTCTGAAAAACAATAATTTACTTGTACGAGCTTAGATGTGAAAGAAAACACAAGCTTTTGCCCTACAAGATAATATTTTATGTCTACTTGGCCTGACTCTAGGCAAAATTATGAAGTCAGCAAAGTTTATCTTCAGTGCCTCCCTGTTCTCCTTCCTTTCAGTAAGTACCTCCCACTATTCCTCACCCACAAGAAATCTGGAACTCTTATCCTAACCCTTAACTAAAGATAGTAAATTGTGACACCCATCTAGACTCAACGTCCGGAGCCTGAGATCTGTTCCAAATGTCTACTTCTGAGACAAAAGTTGCAGTGATCATTTAAACGAATGCATATAGGGGTGGTGACTAATAATGGTGGCTCCATAAACACACACACACACCCTTTTTCCTTGTTTTGTGAACAGAATTACCTGACTTGAGGGGAATAGTGAAGGGTAGAGGAAATGCAGAAAGATAAAACCATGCAATTGAGTGGAGGGAATATAGCTATCTAATACCTCCCTTCTGCCCCACCCTAAATATATTACTATATGCATTCCCAGGTAACAGCCTTCAATGAACAAACAAACATGGTCCTTCTCTACCTTAACTTGAAGGATTAAACCCTTCTAGGTCTTATATAGGGTTGTTAGGAACCAAGGAAGTGGGAAGGACAGGCACTTACCTACTCATAGAAATAATCCAAGGTCTATAGAATGTCTATTTATGAATATGATAAATACTAGAAAGTTACCATTTTCATTCTGCTTCTACAGACAGGCAGCTGCTTATTTTCACCTTTTCTATTTCAACATCACTGTCACCTCAGGGCATCAATCCGTCCCTGGCTATCCAATTGCAAGCAGGTTTTCCACCTCTGTTTCCTTCATGACACTTGGAAAACTCAAAATTCTTTTATATCCTTTTCCTTGGAGTTTAAGGGGCTCCCACCACAGAGTACTGTTCTATCCCAGCTCTAGCACAGTGTCTGTCACAGAACAACTCCAAAAGATCTGTTAAAATGGAATTCTAAAGATGTAATTCTAACTTTAAAAGGGGCAACAACAGAATGTGAAACTAGTTATGAAATCAGTAAGAAAAGAAACAAGGAGGTGTCATGAACCAGAAACACAAAGGGAGGGTTAATAACCATGAGTTCATGCAAAGGTCAAGGTTAGATGGGCAGTATGATAAAGCAAAGAGGAAAAGCTATAAACTGGACAGAGAAAATAAAGAAGGCTTTCCAGAATGAATGAGCCTGATGACTGCTGAATCTGAGATTGACTGAGTTTCTCCAGCCTGGTAGGCCCCCAGACAAGATGAGGCAAAAAAGAGTGAAAAATAATGGTGTATTAATTAATCCTGAAAACGTCATTCAATTTGCCTCAAACCCCCAGCCAAATTCTGACTGCCTCAATCCCCCAGCCAAATTCTGATAACCTCATGCCCTATTTAAGCAAATACAGTGAGATTATCATATATAAATCCCTCCAAACCTCAAGGTCAGAACCCTTGCTTATCGGCACCTGCAACTTGAGTTTCTGAAGAGGCAACTTCCACCTCCCGGGGCTTCACTCTACCAGTCCCTCTACCCTCTTCTTAACTTCAGCTTGTCTGACTCAACCCGCTCCTTCTAAGAAGCTGAACATGTCTAATTCCCCCCACCCCACACACACCAAGAACAAACCCCTCCTTCCGTATAGATGGTATTCCCTCCATCGTTCCATAAGGGTAGACTGCATCACCTCTTTCATTCCCCTTGCAACTCACCACAAACAAGCACCAACAAAGGGACAGAGGTTTGTTCACTAGTAACCCTCTTCCTTCCAGACGGCCAGATCCAAAAGGCAAGTCTTGGCACCTCCGAGGCATCTCACACTGTAAACCACTCCCTCCATGAAACTTTTTGCCACCTGATTTAACCCGACTCTCTCAGGTGCCAGTGTTCTTTTCACGGCATTCCTCTAGGCACCATACACTGTCCTCCTGAGTGAGTCACCCAAAGCTTTTAGCTATCACCACTGACTTCAAATTGAGATTTCCAGTATATACATATCTACTCAAGAAACCTATACTCTAGCTCCCTCTGGAATATCTCAGCAGTCATATAACAGATAAAGCTGAAAGTTAATGCTTCAAAGTGAACTCGCTGTCCTCTCTTGATGAATTATTTACTATTCTGGTTGATGGCAGCCAGTTGCCCAAATAAGAATTCAGAGCCATCCTAGACACAACTACACATTCCCCAGCTGAAGTACTAGGGCCCTTTGGTTCCCTTTAGTTAGTGTCTCTACAGCCTGCTGCTCCCAGTCCCCTCTGCTTTCTCAGTGACACTGCAGCCAATCATCATCCTGTCTCACTGGGCTAACTGTTGATTCCAACTTCTTCAATTTACCTTCCACATCACTCCCAGAGTGATAGTAATGTTCCAAGCCAGCAATAGGATTCTTCCGCTTTAAAGTAACCAGTTACTTTCCTTTCTGCCACTCCAATCTACAAGACAGATGTCTACTTCTGTTACTTTTTCAAGCTGGTTCATGCCTTAGGGAGCACCTGCTCAAGAAACAAACACAACATTCCCATAGAAGACTACATCCTATTTCATTATTTTACTGCCCTAAGCTGTCTTTGGATTCAGCATTAGAAAGAGAAGAATTAGCAAACGACTGTATTTCCACTCAAAACTGTGGGTTTCTGTTATATCCCTTTCTCCTTGTGTCCCTATTTGTTCATATCCAGGGAATTCTGACAGATGTCAATCTCTCCAATCTCTCACTTCTCTCACAAGAAGACGTATTTCTCATTTGTCATAAAAAATGGAGGACTCTTCCTAAGGAGGAATTTTAATCCACACAAATTTCTCAGACCGCTTTGCTGGCCAATCTGATTGCAGCGCATCCTGCCCCTCCCTCCACCCAAAAAAGTTTCTCTAAAAAGTTAAATGCATTCAATTAAAAATAATTATAAGGAAATTGGAGTTCCCATCGTGGCGCAGTGGTTAAGGAATCCAACTAGGAACCATGAGGTTGCGGGTTCGGTCCCTGCCCTTGCTCAGTGGGTTAACGATCCAGCGTTGCCATGAGCTGTGGTGTAGGTTGCAGACGCGCTCGGATCCGGCGTTGCTGTGGCTCTGGTGTAGGCCGGTGGCTACAGCTCCGATTCGACCCCTAGCCGCAGGAGCGGCCCAAAGAAATAGCAAAAAGACAAAAAAAAATAAAAAATAAAAAAAATAATAATTATAAGGAAATTGACATCCATTATCTAGAGTATCCTCAAATGTTCCCAAACCAAGTTTGTAAAATCTCTTCCTAAAAAGAAATACTTGGTTATTTTTCTTCTTTGAGTCTTGGTATTGGCAAGTAAGGAAAATCTAGTAAAAGGAAAGAAAAAAAAGAATGTTCTAGCAGGCTACCACAAAACTCTAAGAAACTTTATGAAAAATCTCTACTATTCATTGTCATCTCACAAAATAAATATAATTTTTTAAACAAATGAAATAAAAAGTATAACTATTTTTATAGTAACAAATATAAAATGTTAAAATAAAGATGGCATATGTGAAATTTTTCAGCCATATTTGCCTTAGAATTTTGGAAAGATGACATTAAGAAACATAATACTTTCAATTGAATTTATCCTTAAATTTTTAAATGTTCTTTAAGATAATGCTTATTTGTTTTATACAACTGCCAGTTCTTACTATCCATGATAACAGGAGTCAGGAATGGCATAAATAAATAAATGAAAACTCAGACAAAGCTCATAGTAAATAATGACTTTCTCTGGCTGCTCTCAAAAATCTTCATGAAGCAACTAACTAATTTTAATTTTATGTTTTATCACTTCTCTTGCTCATTCTCTTGTGCAGAAATTAATTAGCAGAGATACGGGCAAAAGAGAGGCAGCGGGAGAGAAAAGGTCAAACTCAATTCACTCTGAATAAACAGCCTGTAACTGATAGTTGGCTGTATTCACATTTTGTGAATGAGAAAACCAACATGAGTTCTGCAAGGTCTCACAGAAAGGCAGCTGGGAAGAAGTCAATGCCACACCAGGAGCAGCATCCATGAAAAAAATAGCCAAACAGGGCCAAGAAGGTGTAAGTCTCTTGTGTCGTGATCTGTCTTTTTTAAGAGATGATAAAATGAGTACTATGAAGAGGTGGGCTAAGTAACCAGGAAACTCATGGTCCATGCAAGGGCCCCATTCTTTCACGTCTGCAACACACAGAAGTAGGCTCAGGATAAACATAATGGGGGTTTTAGATAGAACAAATATTATTACTGCTATCATTATCATCATTACTACTACCTCAGCAATCATTTTTTGAGAGCCAACATGTGAGAAATACTTTTCATGATTTTATTTAATACTCAAGAGAACCAGATGAGCAATCTGAGGCCCACGGAGCAAATAAAAGGAAGGCAGATGAGGAAATCATAGTCAGTTCTGTCTGACTGCAAAACCCAAGCTCTTACGCACCCTCTACCTGGAAACCATGTTAGTTCAAGTAAGGATATTCAAGAGCCAACTAATGCCACAATCAGGAAACTATATACAGGACACAAGTAACAGAAAGTAGTGAAAAGTGGGGACTAGATAGGATATTCATAATTATAAGATGTGAGCACAGCTCTGATAGTAAGGAAAAGAAATATAAACAGTATCTCAAAAATATGGGAAATAGGAGTTCCTGTTGTGGCTCAGTGGTAACAAACCCGACTAGTATCCATGAGGGTGCGGGTTTGACCCCTGGCCCTGTTCAGTGGGTTAAGGATCCTGCGTTGCTGTGAGCCGTGGTGTAAGTCACAGACATGGCTTGGATCTGGTGTTGCTGTGGCTAACAGCTGTGGCTTTGATTTGATCCCTAGCCTGGAAACTTCCATACGCCGAGGGTGCAGCCCTTAGAAAAAAAAAAAAAAAGATGAGGGGGAATAAAGGTATAAAATACAAATGGAAATAACATAAAAGTTAATTTCAAAATGGGAATTGATACATAGTCACAACAAACCATAATATAATTTCAAAGCTTTGATAAAACATTAATTCAGTATTTTCCATTTCCTCAAAATTGTCTACCCCTTGCAATCATGTACAATTTAATTTTTTCCACTTCAGTTTCTATCTCAGGGCTCAGTTCCTCACCCAAGCTACCCTCCCACATTTCCAACTGTCTGTAGAATGGATCCTGCTGTTACAAGAGTCTCAAACTCAACATATCAGTAAGCTTATCCTTTCCATAAAACCACTTCTTCCTCCTTTCTTATTTCCACTGAGGCATGACCATCCTGCCAGTTATCTGGGCTCAAAATGTCAGCAGCATCCTTGATTCTGCTCCCTCCTTTGCTCCCAAATAATAGCACACCTTCAATGAACTCCTACCCATAGACTCCAATTCCTTGGTGCATTTAAATTCCTCCCATGCTGACTTGGGCCTTCCCTGCCTCTTGCAATTTCTTCCCAATTAATCTCCACTTCCCTGCCTCTCAATCTCCATGGCAACCATTATCTCAACTTTACATCCCCTGCAAGATCCTTCAGTGTTGGGACTAGGTCCTCTCTGAAACCCCTGCCAGTGCTTTGCACAAAGTCTCTCCCAGAGTTGGTAGCTAAATGTTTTTTCTAGTAAAATGAACCTTCTCTAATGCAGAGTTACTAAACTCCGTTATACTTTGGGATGATGCCTATGAAGCCACTACAACTCAGCTACTTTGAGCTAGGGCAGCAACCTTACAGAGTCAGAAATTTTAAGTGGGTCCAAGGAAATCATTCAGATAATTAAACTGACATGAGTGCTACAAAGGAAGTCTACACCACGACCTGTGTTCTCCCAGAGGACACAAATAATTCATTGGTACCCTATTTCCATTCACGTATTTCCATTCCATTCATTCCAGACTGTCTCTGCTTGAGAGAAGAAATAAATGACTTTTATTGCACAGTTGACTTCTCATCTGCTAACAGATGATGCCGGGATAACCTGAACCAGCTTAACCCATTTCATGGGCAGTAGGGAGACTGCCATGACAGACCCACACATACACATGGACTGATTTTATTTTGTTTTATTTTTTTACTTTTTAGGGCCACACCTGTGGCATATGGAAGTTTCCAGGCTAGGGGTTGAATTGGAGCCGCAGCTGCCAGCCTACACCACAGCCACAGCAATGCTAGACTAAAGCCACATCTGCAACCTATGCCACAGCTTGCAGCATCACCAGATCTTTTACCCACTGAGCAAGGCCAGGAATCGTGAGCCCACATCCTCATGGATACTAATCAGATTATTAACTGAGCCACAAGTGGAACTCATGGACTGCTTATTCAGAGAAATGTGGAAGGAGACTCTGAACCATAGTTTACAATAAGAGTAGCAAATAATTCCCACTTATCCAAACACATCTGTTCCTCAGTATGTCATACCTAAAATGAGTTTACAAGGACTAGAGGATAGCAGTCAGGACCCAAAGAGGACTAGTTATGCAGTCCTGACTAGTACTCTGCAGAGTGGTGCTCAGGTTAAAGGACTCACCCTGCAATACAAAGAAACAGAAAGCAAACAAACTGGATTGAATACCAATGAGACTACAACAATCTGCATGATGAATGGAATGATCAATAATAGGAATATTGGTGAGGTACAGTGACATCTGTTAACTACCTGATGTTACAGCATTGTACAGAGGTGATGGGTAGAGGTTACCTGGGATGAGTATCAAATCTGTTAGACAGGAAAGTCCTTAATGGCCCAAAAAGGAACACATGGCTTCCCGCTCACCCTCCCTGCCCCCTCTCTGCGTCTCATGTCCCAGTGCCCGTCCATCCCCACGCAGGTCCAACCCAGCCACACTGGCCTCCTTCCTATTCCTGAAATGACCCAGGCCACACTCCAGCCTTTCTACCTCTCTGCCTTATGGTCTCCGCCATACAGCTACATGAAATCTCTTCACGAAAGTCCTTTTCAAGAGGCCCATTTCAATCACTGAAATTAAAACTGCAACCTGACCACTTGCCCCAAGAGTCCTACAGACCTTTCTTATCCTACTCTATTTTTTCACAATTATCTTCTAACATGCTACAGAATTCACTTCTATTTCACGTTTATCATTTGTTGTCTGCTCCCATTCACCTACCCTCATACCTACCCCACACACACTGGAAAGTAAGTTCTATGAGGGCAAGGAATTGAACTTGCTTTATTCACTGACTCGTCTCCAATGGCTACAAAATGGTAGAACAGGTATTACCTGCTGTGTGACTGCTTAAATGAATGCATCAATCACATAACTATGGAGTTATTTTTAATGAGACATTCATCACCCATATCATGTACAAAACACTGTGCACCAGGCTCTCCGGGTAAAAAGGGAGTAACAGACAAGAGTCCCTGACCTCAAGTAATCTGTTCCAAAATTGCCTCAGGTTATATTAGAGCAAAGGATGCCATACCAACTTTATCTATTCACCCACTTCCTCCAACATCTGTTACACACCTGCCTAAATGCAAATGTTTACAATAGAAAGGAAACTGGTCAGGGGTCTGAGCTCTGAGCAGCTGAACAGTCTTTTAAGAAAAGTTTCCACATAATTCTTTTAAGTAAGACTACTACATAAACTATCAAGAAGGTGTACTTTTGGTATGTTTTTACTTGTTTTGTTTACTTTAGAACAGTTTCAGATACACAGAAAAATTGTTAGATAGGAGAGAATTCCCATACCTCTTATAGCCAGTTTTCCCTATTATTACATCATGTCACAGAGGCAGGGAAGAATGGAGGAAGATGAACAAATTGAGTTTGGGAAAGTGGGCAAAGTGCCTTGTCTTGCTTTGTCACTTCCCTTCAAAGTCTCCAAGTGGAGGCCTTGCTTCTGGGATATTCTTTAATGGTATTCACTGGTTCCAGCTCAGTCAGTTTCCAATCAGAAATCAATATCAAAACCATGCTTTTCTCTTTCTGTTTTTCTGGAAACAGCTTCAACACAGGACACGATCAATCTGGTGTCAAGACTCACTGAAGCTCAGGTTGTGTCTTAGCACACAAGGAATGCAGCAGGAGGCAAAGCAATAGGCAAGAAATAATATAGGACACCTGTGAGGGCAGGCAAAAGGGCTCTGCCCTGAGAACTAAGGGGGAAAGCGCATTTTCTTAGGGGGATACACACTCCATAGACAGAGTGTGGGCCACCTCAGAAAGTGACAGTGGCTTTCAGTATGTTTTATTTATTTATTTATGTATTTATTTTTGTCTTTTTGCCTTTTCTTGGGCTGCTCCCATATGGAGGTTCCCAGGCTAGGGGTCGAATCGGAGCTGTAGCCACTGGCCTCCACCAGAGCCACAGCAACGCGGGATCCGAGCCGTGTCTGCAACCTACACCACGGCTCACGGCAACACCGGATCCTTAACCCACTGAGCCAGGGATCAGGCCAGGGATCGAACCCACAACCTCATGGTTCCTAGTCGGATTCATTAACCACTGAGCCATGACGGGAACTCCTTCAGTATGTTTTAAAGTTACAGTTGTTGCCAAATGTTTTAGCTCACCAAAGGAACCAATTCAACTGATATATTTTCAGTAAACAAATAACTTTAAATGTAAACATATACAATTCACTGTAATATATTGGTTGCTTAAATGAATATTCAATATGGTTTTTTTTCTCAGATCTTTAAAAAAATTCTGATTTTGTCAAAATTTATGAGGTGTCAATGAATGATGTCTAGGCCTTGCTCTTCCTTCATTCTTAAACAGAGTAAAGAGTATAGCAGATCATTATTAAGACACTGTGTGTCCAATAAAACTTCAGTATGACTAAAGCTTGCTATAGGATAAAACCCTAGAAGGAGGGAGAGATGAAGAAAGAAACAGACAGAGAGAACAAAGCACAGATCTGACACCTAGCCTGGTCTTTTGAAGGTGAGATGTTTCACCTAAGTAGACTGCATGTGGTATCTTCAAATATATTCTAAGGAAACAAGTTTTGAGGAGATGCAGAGAGCTGAGTGTTTGTACTACTAGAAACCAAAAAAACATGGAAGAGAAACTGGTCAAAAATAAAGGTCATCCTTGCAAAGTAACTGAAAGTAATCACAAACTGGGTGATAAGCCCATTATCCAAGATTTGATCACTATTCATAGTAGTTAAGAGAGGAGACATTCAGTAGTGTCATTTGCAATATATCTTATCAATCGAACAAATTAAAATGACCATGGTACCCAGGTCAGCTGTGGCACTGCCCCAGGCAGGTGCTATGTGTGAGGCTCCTGTTTGTTAGACCCAACACTTATCAATGGATGTACCTGTCTTACCTGATCAGCTGGGCTTTTCTTTCTCCTCTCTTTCTAGAGGAAAACAAATACAGAATCTGTATTCATGGCATCCTACAGGACAGAAAGAGAATGCACAAGGATGCCAAACAGTCAGTATCTGGAATGGACTACACAGTTTCTGTAAGGCTATTTCTCAGGAGGAAACTATCCCCTCTGAATTTTCCTGAAGCCTTGCCAGGCCAGTGACTGTGAAATATGCTGCTGTTAGGAATCCAACTGGTATCATTTTCTATTGATTCCTAACATTAGTGCCCTCACATGATATTTGTCTTTCTCTGACTTACTTCACTTAGTATGATAATTTCTGGTCCATCCATGTTGTTGAAAATGGCATTATTTCATTTGTTTTTATGGCTGAGTAATATTCCACTGTATATATGTACCGCATATCGACACAGACACACTACTATATATAAAACGGGTAACAAGGGCCTACTGTATAGCACAGAGAAATCTACTCAATACTATGTATCCATTACAATACTATATAATAACCAACATGGGAAAAAAGAAATCTGAAAAGGAATGGGTATGTGTATATATATAACTAATTCGCTTTGCTGTACACATGAACACAACTTTATAAGTCAACTATACTCCAATACGTTACAAAAAAAAAATCCAACTGGTGCTTAACTAAGGAAAATGAACAATCTTAGGAGCCGAAAGCTAGCTCCTTATTCTGAACTGTGATTCCCACATCCCAAACCTCTCTGGGCCTTCTACCTTCCCTCTCTCCTCTTACTTTCTAGTCAGAATATGGCACCAATAAATGTGAATCCTCTCATACAACATGCAGATGCCAACGGCTCTGTAAGGCTCTACAGGACAGAAAAAAACATTTCAAGAATCTTGTTAAGTGCTGATGAAACTTGCCTGAATTACTCATGCTACCTCCTCCTCCACATTGCTTAGGCATTATTTGTTTTCCTGACTGTGTGTTGGGGTAGGGATAATAAGCCAAAAAACAAATACAGAATTGTAAAGTTGGGGAGCTAGTATAAAGAATAACTCAACTAATTGATATATTTGATAAGATTATATCCAAGACAATACCAACTTGGAATTTTTTTAGACATTCAACCACCAGCAACATCTGCCCTCTGCCCCAGGCCCCCAACCCCATAATTCTTCTATAGCAAATTAAATCTTGCCTCAAAGACTAAATGAAAGTAGTCACAAGATTGCTTCTTGCCATTAAGTGCATCCTTCATGCAAAAACCATGGAGTTCCTTATTTTCTCCATTTGAATACATTACAAAGTTCCTTTCAAAAGGCTTGTATCTAAAAACTAGGCAACTAATTAATAAACAGTTACTGTTGTATAAATTAAAACTCTTTATAATGTTCTTCATATAACCAGAATTTTCACTCTTATTCAGAAGGCAGTCTGACTTCCTCATGTTAAAATTTCTCAAAAAAAAAAAAAAAAAAGAATTGCTTATAAAAAATTTTCAAGTTCATTGAGATACACTTTGGCTAAAAAAAAGAATTTTTTTTTTTTTTAATCCCAGGTTGTTTCACTGGGCATGGACTTTGGCATAGAATTCCTTGAGTTCCCTTCCTTATATAATTCTAGATCAAGAGCAACAGACTGCAGATGCTAAACACTACCACCCTGGCAATATGTTAACAGTGTTTTATTAAGATGATAACAGTACCAGAAAAGGATTCCCAACAAGATGCTGCCAACTGTTTAAATATTCCTCGAAACCATCCCGAATGTTTTACTACGATGGGTATGTGTCGATGGTACATCAGGCTCCTATTAAGAACCGGGCCGTTTGCTGGGTCTTTTTAAGTGAATTAACTCACTTAATTCTCACAACAATACCATGATTTTAGGTATTAATTTTCCATTTCAACAGATGAGAAGACATAAGCTAAAAAAGGTTAAATAATTGGTCAAAGTCAAATACCAAGTTCAGAATCAGAGATGTTTTTCTGATTCTAAAATCCATGCTAATTCCAATTCAACAGAGTGCCTGGATGGATTTAAAGGCTCATCTCATTCCTGCAATAGTCATTTAATGCCTACTAAGAACAGGACACATAGCAGCTCAAGTTATCCTTTTCAAAGGTAATTTAAGATCATGTCTTTTTGATGGCTTCTAGACACCCTGAGAATAAAATCCCAACTCCTAGCAAGGGGCTGACCCCTGAACGTGACCCAAACTACCTATGAAAGTAACAATCAGGAGTTCCCATCATGGCTCAGTGGGTTAAGAACCCAACTAGTATCCATGAAGATACGGGTTCCAACCCTAGCCTCACTCAATGGGTTAAGGATCCAGCATAGGTTGCAGATGCAGCTTGGATCCCAAATGGCTGTGGCGCAGGCTGGCAGCTGCAGCTCAGATTCGTCCCCTAACCTGGGAACTTCCATATGATGCAGGTACAGCTCTAAAAAGGAAAAAACAATTTAGAAAAAAAAATGCTAATCATATTTTCATCTCAGGGTTTTTAAACTTTCTTACTCCTCTGCCACCAACTCTTGAGATCACTCGGGTCTCTGCAAAAATATAACCTCCTTGGAGTTTTCTTGTGGTACAGTAGATTAAGGATCCAGCATTATCAGTGCAGTGGCTCAGATTGCTGCTGTTGCATGGGTTCCGTCTCTGGCCTGGGAACTTCCACAAGCCTTGGGTAGGCATAACCCCCTCAAAAAAAGGTGTCTTCCTTGACAATCCAAGCTAAGTAAGTGACCCACTCAACCTCCCTCTAGCCTGTTTTTTCATTGGACTTACCTGTACCTAAAAAGTTCCTTTCTTTGTTTATTGCTTATCTCCTCCCAACTAAAACACAAATGCTCTGAGAGGAAAGACCCACCAGTTTTTTTTTTTTTTTGGTTTTTTTTTTTTTTTTTGAGGGGGGAAGGGTTGTCTTTTTTTAAATTTTATTTTATTTTATTTTTAGGACCCACCAGTCTTGCTCAGTACCTACGGTACTATCATCCCCACAGGGCGTGCTTAGTAAATATTTTTTTTTTTCTTTAGGGCCGCACCCACGGCATATGGAGGTTCCCAGGCCACGGGTCAAATCGGAGTGGTGGTAGCTGCTGGCCTGCACCAGAGCCACAGCAACACAGGATCCAAGCTGCATCTGCAAACTATGCCACAGCTCACGGCAACGCCGGATCCCTAACCCACTGAGCAAGGTCAGCGATTGAACCTGTGTCCTCTTGGATGCTAGTCAGATTCATTTCCACTGTACCACAACGGGAACTCCTAAATAAACACTTTTTAAATGAATGACTGAACTCTAGGTGTCATGGAGACACACACATAATTAGATACAGGCCTCACCCTTAAAAAGTGTTCCATCTACGAGGGGACAGCTACACAATTTCACAAAGCAAAATGTTTTAAGTGCGATAAGTGAAACAATAATAAGGTATTACGTGGTTTCAAAACAGAAATTATTAAAAGCCATAAAACATATTAAAAACTACTTATAATTTCATCCAGAAAAAGGGAGAAAGGAAAATAAATTGAGGGAATAGGACAGCATGCGCACGCACACACACGCACAGACAGACACACACACACACACTCTCACTCACGTTATTCCTTAGAGCGGAAATGCTCAGTTCAGTCACGGCTTGGAAGATATAAACATCATTGAAATTCAAAAGCAGTTCTGAAAGAGAGGATGCCTCAATTGGTATGCAAGGGCTGTTTCCTCCCCCTGAATACATTATGAACTTGCAGCATGCTAATATGCCATGCTATCATAAGCACCAGATGGGGCAGTAGGCAGTACATGTCCCATCAAACCTCAAGAAGATGTATTAATGTTCATGCTCTTTAAAAAAAAAAAAAAAAAAAATCCTTTGCCTATGTCCCTAGACTTCCACATTTCTTAGCATTCAGTTACTTTCTCTCAAAGCACAGTCCTCCAGGGCTGCTCCTCTTCAGCAGATGGTGTCAGGAATCATTTCAATCTATTTTATCACAGGAGGCAAAGGCCACAAAGCGTGTCAGACTACGCTGACTGAAGGCGCACCAAGCACAAAAGAGAACAACAGAAGATACAGGAGATGTAAGAAATAAATCTTCTCCAGGCACTACTGATGAAACATTTGTAATTATGCTGGATCCTGATTCACATACAATACAGAGGAAAATAAGAGGAATGCTTTTATATGTCTAAACTTTCGAGATTTCTCAATATTATTGTGAAATTGAAGTCTACTTAAATATTCTTGAAAGATGATCAGCTAAACTCACAAAATTTTGAATAGCCAGAAGGCGGTCTCAAAATGAGGCAAAGGTATAATAAATGGTGCCTGAGTGCACTGAAACAGACTGACTTCTTTACAAGTAAAACTGTCAGAGCAAATAACCTTCCAGAATTGGGTTCAAATGCACCCTCTCTTAACCATCTCATTCAATTTAGCTGTAATGTGTGGGCATCTAAATATGCCATTAGAAACCACGCTGCGAACAAATCCATTATTTGTAAATTCTTGAGTATTATTTTAAGTATGTCATTTAAAATAAATAAATTGCCTTGATTTCCATTCATCTGGGGCCTCCATGTTCAAAAAAGGGTTATTTTCTCTAGACTGCACCAAGAGACAAAAAGCTCTAATTTACAATAGTGATTCTCAAACTTGAACATACTTCAGAATCCTCTGAGAGCTTGTTCAAGCCCAGAGTACTGGGCTACCCCCAGAGTTTTTCATTAAGTTTGTGGAGGGGCAGAAATACATTTCCACTGAGCTCCCAGGTGATGCTGGTCCAGGGACCCCACTTTGAGAACCACTAGATTACATCATTCTATACCATGTTTCCAGAGCTCACCAATGACCCTTGAAAAGTCTGCAATCCGTACAGAGTATTAGCAATATCCTTGTGGCAAAAGAGCCACTCAGTTGATAAGCTACGCTGACCTATAAATTTTTTATAGGCACAAATTAAGAAAAATACTTACAAGATATCTGTCAAATTAGCAAGATTATTTTTTCAAGGTATACCGGGTAATGATACCCTCTGAAACTCAAACCTGCCTTCCCATCCCCTTCAAAGGACCCAATGCGTATGTTAAATAGAAGAAGGCAAAAATATTTAAAGAAAGCTGCCCTATTATAAGAAATTATGTTTTTCAAGAAAGTATGTATCAGGATTCCTGTCGTGGCTCAGCGGAAACTAATCAGACTAGTATCCATCAGGATGCAGGTTCGATCCCTGGTCTTGCTCAGGGGGTTAAGGATCCAGCAACAAGCTGTGGTGTAAGTCACAAACGTGGCTGAATCTGGTGTTGCTGTGGCTGTGGTGTAGGCTGGCAGCTGCAGCTCTGATTCGACCCCTAGCCTAGGAACCTCCATATGCCAAGGGTGCCGCCCTAAAAAGACAAAAAGAAAAGAAAGAAAGAATGTAGCATGTACTGAATGGATTATTGTAGCAATCTCTCTGGAGTCTTGAGGATAAATGTCATCAGCCTATCAAACTGCTGCTCATCTAAGATTAGAGGTAGAAGAAACTGTTTATGGAATTTACTAACTGAAAAGATGAAAACATTTTGTTAGTATTTGTCTTGTGCTAGAATCTTACTCAATATGTCTGCTTGAACACTGACACCTTACACCCAACCTCCCAAACATGCAAGTGCTCAGGTAGAGGGAATGCTAATTTCCCCAAATATTACAAGTGTCAAAAGCCCTGGACTTTGTTTCTAATTTCAGTAATTATGTCAGAAAGTGTATTTTTAAGTGTTAAACGTTGTATTATCCTTTTGATAAAAATCATGATAAATTATCAGATTTCTAATACATGTAACTTAATTATTACACAGCTAGCTGCCAATAAGGCTGTATAGCCAAAAATAAATTTATTATTTTTCTTTAAGTCAAAGAAAAGCTTGATTACTAAACACCACTGACCAAAAATTTTGTAAGATTTACTTCTAATTTTCCTCCTCATAATTAACATGCTTTTGTGCATTCTTTCTTTCCTTTAAAATCTCTGTGAATCCCAGTCCACCTCTCATCCTCACTTATTCTCTAAGCAAACATTTGCTGATTGCCTACTCTAATGCCAACCTCACAGGTAGCCTGGAATGGAATTATTAGAACTAGGAAATCAAGATCTTAAAGTAAATGGCAGCTTTATCAAGAAGAGCTGATGATGGTTAAAATGTCTATTATTTTAAACAATAAAGTCTGTATCTTGGAATATGTAGAAGGTTAGACAGAATTCAGCTCTCTAACATCTCCTACCAAGAGACATGAAAATCAGTAAAGAGGGAAAAGCCTCACTCACCTAAAACAATCCCACAAATGAAAACTGCCACCTATTAGCATCTGGAAAAATAAAAACAAGACAGGCTTTTCAGGTTTTCATGTAAGCATGTGCTTTATTGTATTACTCACCATTCTAAGTCTGGTTATCTGGTTTCTGAGTTAGGAAATTACTAGAATGGGTAAAAATGTGGGCACATGAACAGAAAGGGGGTAGGCAGAAGACCGAAAGAGAGAAAATTCTATCAAGTGTAGACAAAACTCAGAAAATTTATCAAATGTAGACAAAACTCAGCAAGCATAACAGCCGACAGCCCCTTTTCTGTAATTCTAACACTGTCCCCTATTTTTAAGTCCAGAGAGTATTACTGTCTGCCTTTAATAATTACTGCTTGCATGTAAACGCTGCTTTTTAGGGAGACACAGCATGTTTACAATTATTACCACCATGCTGCAAAGAAAAAGTCAGTAAGAAAGAATAATTGTCTCTAAGACAAAGAAAGCAACGCTCAGAGAGTCAAATGACTTGTTCCTGGTCACACCACTAAGTGGAAGAACCTGGACTCACACCCAGGAATTGCCATTCCCTATGGTCTGTGTTTTTTGATAGATGGCCTCATTGAAATATTAACTGTTTATAAATCCAAGTTGTAAAGCGAAAGATAAAACATGTTTAGCACAAACTGATCAAGATAAAAGACCAGAGCCATTCAAAATAACTACCAATATGTATAGAAATTTTAAACAAGTAAGCACAAGCAACTTTGTGGCTTAAAGAGATACCCTTCTGCTCTCTGGGAAACACTAGGAAATGGTTCAATTCTCCATGAAGTTTTGATTAAAAGGTGTATTAACAATATGCTGTTAAGGTGTATTTGCTGTATCCACAGAACATATGAGTAAAACATACCAAAATCAAAGGCTTTACCCTAAAACATGAGTAAAATGTAGATAAAAATGAAAAACAAACAGAAATGCATTCCTCTAGCATAGCAAATGGTTCAATAACAACAGGAAACACCTCCTGTCCATAAAGTTCTTTAAAAAGACTCCTAATTGTATAAAAAAGTTTTGGAAGCCTCATCACATCTATATTTACCATTTTCTTGGCTATTTCATGCTCAGCAAGCAAATACTGGTATATGAGAAAATGTTCGGGTAATTAAGGAGTTGGGTTTTACCTCTAGTTTCTATCATTCTGTATTTTATAAACCAATAATTAAGAATATTCCAGAAAGTCCAGAAGAAAATAAAGTACTTTCTAAGGACAAAAATCTTCATTTTGATTCCTTTAATACTTTTCTACCTCTAGGCTATACAAATACAACTAATGTTAAAGCAGAAAGGAAGAAAAAATAAATGTTAACAGGCACTTCAAATGATGTGCTGCTTAAGTGCTCAGTATACAGGTTTAGATATAACCATAATAAAGAAGAAACAACGCCCATCTCACACACAGTGTTGAATCAAGGCCCTTCCTTTGTTCCAGTCATATCTTTGCAGGACACATGTTAAGCATTTCAAGTGAAAAATATATAAATTGTTACCACAGGACCCTCAAATTTTATTATGCATTTTCCTCCCAATAACCCAAGAATCATTAAATCAAACAAGTCCGGAGGAAAACAATGAAGTTAAATCACGCGGAGTTCAAATATAAAATAATGATATGCTCAGAAGCACAGCAACTGTCTATCCCAGAGTTCTAAATAACTTAACACCCCATCAAAATCATCCCGGATTATTGAGAACGGTCTGTTTATTTTGTCAAACTCTTTAAGACTCTTGTTAACGCCATAAACACATGATAAAGACACCCTCAAAGATCGCTTCTTCCTAAAGAGCATTTCTGTCTATCTAATTACATAGCTTTTAAGGCCAAACTCTTTACAGTATCATGTTCTCATTGGTACTTTCAAATTTATTTTTTTGCCTGAGCATCGAAGTACACTGTATGATGTTAATAAACCACACAGAATTAAAAGAATCCCTCTAATAAAGTGAGACTTTTTACAGGCTGCACTTACCACTTAGCCTTTAAAAGCAAAATGTGGAAAACAGAAGTGAAATGTGTGTGAAACATTCCACAATTTTAAAATTGCTCCTTTTTTTGGAGGGGGAGGGGCATGGTGAAAAAAAGATACCTGTTTTCCTACAAGATGCTCATCTTCTGGAAACACAGTCTGCTTGCCTAGAACCTCCTGGGACAGAACCACTGGTACCCAGCAGTCTCACTACCAAGAGATCTGATAATTTTTTAAATCCCACGATGTTTAACAATTTTGTCTGCCAATGTGTTGAATACATCATGTGATTTCCAGTTTTCAGCTATAATCCAAAACATGGAACATCATCCATCTGAGGTTCTGCTCAACAGAAGACAGGCAGGATTACCACATTCCAAAAGCTTAGAAAGGTGATGTCCTAGTTAATCTATGCAGCTTTGACAGGGAGTAAATTTACAATTTCTATTAGACTTTTTAAAATAATGACATGAGTCCCCTGATGCCTATTACTCCCACTGCACTCTCTCAAGGGAAGTAGGAATACACAGAGAAACAACTGCCTTCGCAACCTATTTTATCCAAGATCATTCCTGATGATTGAGGCTACTTTCTTATTTTTATTTTTCAGTGCAGAGACCTCCACCTTCTATGCTACTCTCCTTCAAATTCAAACATGCCCCTTCCAAAGTTTCCAACTAGCTTCCATCACAAAACAACCTCTCATCAAGCACAACACACTCACCCCTCCTTAAAAAGAAGAAAACCAAAAAGGAATCCAAAGTCAGGGGACAGAGCAGAGAATCCCATCTCTGCCATTTAACTTTATCTATGTGTCCTCAGGGAAAATGCTTAATTTATCTGATCTTCAGGTTTCAAACAGATCATGTGCTCACAGAAACCCTTTGCGGAACTATAGTGAGAATCAGAAAGTATGTAAGATGCCTCGCCTGGGGCCTGGCATGTACAGGCTTTCAATAAAAGTCTGCGATTGCTATACTATCAGAGATTTATTCTGTTCAGAGATGGCAGTTATATACTCCCTTTGAGATTAAGAGGATTTCTCGATTCCTTTGATTGGAACTCTATGGGTTGAAAAACATAATTAAGCTAGACATTCTCAGAAAGTACATTTACATTAATATTAATTAATGCAAACAGCTGTTTGAGAAAGCCAGCCAGGTAAACCTGCTTCTTGGTCAGGTGTGAAATCCTATTGTTCTCAAGTTATGAGTCATTTAAGTTAATGACTTACTCCACTAGATACTGTTAGCTACCAAAGAGCCACACTGTCCACAAATTGCTTTCAAGAAATACTATACCTAGTATCACACACAGATATCAAAATTTAATAAACAAAAATGAATCTCAGTATAAGAACAACAAACTAAAAAATGTTAAGTTTCATTAACAGAAATCCTGTCTGGAGCAAGCAGGAGACAGGCAAGATTTTCCAAAAAGCCTTTCATTGCCCACCCATCCCCCTCTGTCCTTGACTGATAATCCAGTTAGGTACTACCTGACCTCTGGGTTCCTTTACCTGTCTCCAGGCTCTTGTTATTCTATATCATAATTACTCTTTACTTCTCTGCCTGAAGCACTAGAACTCAAAACTCCTCGAGGGCATGCCACGGAGAAACTCAACTGTAGTTACCTGGTCCCTGGTACAGCTTCAGCAATCCGAATATTCTACTACCAGAATTTCCTTACTACTGCCACCCTTCAGCTGTCAGAGCCTTACATGATTCGATCTGCTCAATACTCAGGTAATTAGTCACATTTACGTTCTCTAATTTCCAAACAATTATCAGATAAATTTGATGGTACACATTTGCCACAAGCCAAGTGATTATCCTTACAGAAGCTTCTCCTGGAGTAGAAGGGTAGAAAGCACATGGTAAAAGCAATCCGGGGTGGAGGATAAAAGACAACAAAGTACAAGTGACACTAATACGGCAATGTGACTGAATGTGTATGTGAGATTTAAAAGCAGCGTAGTAAAGAGAGTGAACTGGGAGACTCTTAGTTTAATAAATCACATGAGTAAGTCACTGAATTTCTATAAGCCTCAGTTTTAACATCTGTAAACCAAAGGCATTTTCAAGATTAATGTTCCAGCTCTAAAACGTACTTGATTCAGAAGTCTGTTCAGATTATTATTACAGCATCTTCTTTGCAAACATCAAATATCAGTGTAGTGATTAGAACATTTGTGAACATTTCTAGACTATATCATGCCCACTAAGTGAATGTCCATTCTAAGAAATGAAAATAAACTAGCTGTCTTACAAAAATGTCAGAAATTATAGCCAATGCCCCCCCCCAAAAAAATATAAGATTAAATACTTATCTCTTTCAATAGACTATTACCACACAGGAAGATGCCTTGTAAAAATTTCCAAGTATTACTTAAAATATATAGAACTAAAAGGTCAAGTTCTCAGAAATATTAACAGAAAATAATTTAAAAAGAAAAAGGGAACCGATGCCAGGATTTGAAGAGAAGTTGGAACTTCTAAATGTCTGTTACGAAAAAGTAACGTCTGCACAGTCTACATTTATAATTGGGTATATGGTGCTGATATAGTTTTCTTTTATACCTGGCAGGAGGCTTGTTTGAAACAGCAAAGAGTTAGCCTAACACAATGACAAACCAACTTGTAAGGTAAAACAGAGTGACAGTGAATGGACTATTGTGTTTCTTATTCTTATATAGTAACATTTAGGTGCATCTATTTAAAAAAAAAACAGGTGCATTTCCAAATGTTCAGTTACTAGGGACACTAACAGTTGTCTGTCCATGGCAATTTCATTTCTGTTTTTTACACAAATCATCGCTTGCAAGCATTGATGTTAAAAACAGAAAAACAGTCTAATACACAGTGGCCATAAATGCCAAATCAATTTTCAGCAGATAATAAAGTCCATGTTTTACAATCAGCAATGCACTGTTTTACTACCCAAAAATGTAAGCTAATAATATATAGCTCTACTAAATGGAAAATGCAGATAACGCTGTTCAAAAAAAAAAGGGCCGGCTGTGAGAGGATGGATCATTTCTGCAGGGACCTTCTTAAAGCTATGTGTAAGTGTTTTGAAAATATCACATGATATGGCCATGTGTTAAAAATTACAGCCAGTTAAGTTCTCTGCTAAGAAAAATATGTGGGCAATTTATGAAATGCACTCCAGGATGGAGATGTCTTAAGTAAAACCAGATTTTGAAAACAAACTTTTTTTTTTTTTTTGGAAACTTGAACTTAAAAAAAAGTTCCAGTCACAGGCACATCTGGAGAGCAGGACCATTGAAAAAGGGTGGTCTGACCTAATACTAGCCATCTTCTGAGAGAACAGCACTATTTCTGGGCTACACAGACTGTGCTCACTTATTGTCCTTTTAAGGAAACAGTCCTGAAAGCATTTTGTAGGTCAACATATGTTCTTTGATAATATTATACAAAGATTGATAAAAATATAAATGTTCAGAAAGCTTGGAGCTATCTCCTCCTGAAATAATATAATGTCCAAGGTCTCCCAGCCTTCTCATAAGAAAACATTTTTCTTTTCTTAAACACAGGCTCTAGTTGTTATGAAGTGACAGGCAGTGAAATGATATTTCCTTGTATTGAGTTAAATCATAAAAACAGTTTAATCTATTTCTTTAAAGCATGCCTGGCCTCCTTTGACTTTTCATGGTTCTTTTTTTAATAGTATGCTATCAACAGCTAAAGCATGTTACTTTTTTAAAAAATTGAAAGAGTTATATAGAAGCCCTAAACTAAGAATTTTTTGCCTACCCACACCCTCAGATTGGCATGTCTTTGCATAAGTTCAGTTTGTGCACATCTGTTTCCAGGCATCCCCATTTTTATGAAAAAGGTCCTATATCTGAGAATTGTGACATCAAGTTTGGGAAAAGCAGGAGCCAATTCTAACACCTGACCTACAGAAAAATGATAAGAAGTGTTGATATATAATTATTTAGTCGAATTGAAAAATAAAAAAGTGACAATATCACATTACCTGAAACACATCCTTTTAATCTTCTATACATCATGTCTTATTTTAAAAATGTAAAATCTGTCCCAGATGATAAATTAAGTCCACTCATTTAAATACATATGTATGGGCTAAAATGTGCTAAAAACCTATTAAGAGGGAGTCTGACCCATAGTAGAGTTTAAAAAGTGCAGATGGGTGTCAAAAATAGCCAAGTGTCAGATCTGCTCAAGTATCGCCATTCTGGCACAAGCTCATAGTCACAGCTGTTAATCTGCTCTCTGCATCCAAGTACAAGGTTTTCTAACACAGTTGATGAGCGAGAGAGAGTGAGAAACACTGCCCACACTTCAGGCTACTGCTTTAGAACCAGTCTGATATTAACAAATTAACGCTAAAACACACTCATCAGTGATTCTAAAACCTTAAATATAGTTCAATGCATTTTAAATGAGGATGCTTTGAAGAATACTTTAAAATCATGTAATCAGTATGGGATAGTAAGGGCCCTAACTGACCTCTCACTTACTATCATTCACAAATGACTCTGGGTTACTGTGGAGTTTTGTTTTACCAAAACAAAATATAGACTCTACAAAATGCTGATAAATCAGGTCATTTAACATACATTTATTAAGACCACAAAAAAAAACTAATTAGATTTGACCTGTGACATAAAAATCAGATGAAACTGCATTACAGTATTCTGGCAAAATAAAAAACACAAGCACCTTTTCACACAGATTCCTTATCACATACCCAATGCACATTACATCTTTAGCTGCATGGTACATATAAATCAAGATGAGAGCTTAAAGAGTTAAAATGACCTTTCCAAGACCTCAGTCATTGTCTTTTTGTAAATTGATTTTCCCCATATTTCAGCTACATGCATCCCTCCTCTGCTGAACTAATGAAAAAGTGCAGTTCTGTCACAAACGCATCCTTGCTATACATATATCAATAATGATGAGGACTGCAAGACACATCCTAAAGGGGAAAAACATTCTTCAAACAACTGGCAATACCTACACACAACTGTGGTTGCAGAAAACTGGCAGATAATGTTTCAAAACACCATCTGTGAGGTGTACAAACTCTGTGACCAAGCACAGCCTCTTCTGCCTGTCCTACCCCCAAATCTGCACAAATCAGCCAGCTGGAGGATCTCTATCTGCCCTGTCTTTTTATCTGAGCTAGGCTACTCAAAGTAGGAAAAGGGCAATCCAGAGAGCTCTTGAAAACAGCAGAAAAAACCCTCTCCCCCTCCATCAAGCTTCTACCAAGCTTCTTTCTCCATAAGCAAAGCCTTCACTGGCAACAATCATAGAAACACTCTAAGCTCCAAAGATAATATTTTCAGAGGAAATTGACATACACTAAATTTTCAGGACCACAACAGCTTCAGTAATTCGGCAGACGTTTTATTTTTAATTAACTGACCCCAATTATTTGCCCAAATGACATCTAAGGGCTGTGATTTAGGACAAGACTGAAATTATTTGTAGTCCCTAAGGCTTCCTTCACTTTCTCTGACATAAACAGCTTTTTAAAGAGACCTTCCCAGGATTCCACCATAATCCATAAACTCTCTTCACAGATGAAATTTCCAGGATGCAAGGTACAGATGACAGGCACAAAATCCAGAACAGAAACAGTATTTCTTACTTGAGCTAAATCCCTCAAGTAAAACTGCTCTGGCAAACAGATACGTGGCTATACTTTCCCCTTAGCCTTTAAAACGCACTTCCCAAATTTTAAAAGCAAGGGTTCCACACCCTATACCCATGTACCCAGATTTTGATGCTCCCTTTATGCCACCTTCCCTGTCTCACCTCTGTCACCCCCCAGCCTCCACCTGCCCATATAAAATGCAGTACGCCATGGGGCAGAAGGTATTTTCCGAGCATAATAAAAAGTAAGCTTTCTTCACCTCAAAATCAGAGAAAGAGAGAGCGGAGCAGGGCTAACTCACCAGGCATCTCTGAATCCAGCGTCCACACGGAAAGTGGCTCTCTCCTAAGAGCAAGCGTGCTCAGGGCTCATGCCTCCTGTTCTGGAATGGGAGCCGGCAGAGAGAGGAAGGCAGAGAGAGGAGGGCCGTCAGAAGGGGCTGGGGCGGCATAGCCCGAGGCAGGGTGCTGGGCGCGTGCGCCTGCCAGGCAGAGACAGATGGAGAGCTGACACTCCGGATTGCACTTGGAGCAGAAATGTGGATGATGACAGGAGCACATGTGGCCTTGAACCCAGCCTTGTCTCTTCAGGCAGAACAATGACAGGGATGTGTGTGCAAAGTATCACAACCCCGGCCTCCCCTTACCCACTCCACCTCTCTCAGCAAGTTCCAGAGCACCAAAGAACGGAAAGTAAAATGCAGAATGATAAGCTAAATGCTGAATAATTCATTCACCACCACCCCCATCCCGTTACAAGTTAACCCTTATTTTGCCAAAAGAATAGACAGTAGACCTAACCCCCTATCCCTGCTCACAACCAAAGCTTTCCCTTCCACCTTCGCATGTTAACAGCCATAATTGGAACTTTATGAAAAAACAAACACAGGCACAAACCTCGAAGCTTGTTTATGGCACTGGAAAATCCAAAACAGTCTAAAAACATGTCCTAAGACTGTGTGTACTATGCCAGTTTATCATACTGAGCAGAGTTCCAAAATCATTGCCTTTGTCAGCTTCTCAGCAGTATGTGTAAAATAGAACACTTTTGAGAGGCAGAAGCAGACCACTTTTATTTTACTAGAGTGCTTTTAACCCCCTGGGATCCCTGCGTTGATACGCTCCAAACATTCTTAGCTTACTCTCCTCTACCTTGCATAGAGATCCATGGGAGATGAAAACAAAATCTTCACTGTAAAGCCTTTTCAAAAGCTGAACAATCATGTCCTCCTGATTTCTGATTTTTTTTTTTTTTTTTTTTTTTGCACTCTCTTAAATGTTTATCCTTCCCATGAATAACACATACCCAGCCAGGTTCAATGGACTCTTCCCTATTAAGCTTTAATGGACACCATGATATATAAAACTACGAGCCTTTGTTATAGTGCTTTATCTAAAGCCGGCTATTTTCCTCTCAGCAGTCCCTCTTTAGTCCTTTGTAAAACATCCTTGCCTCATAGGAGAAACATATGCCTGCCTGCCTTGCATGCCTTTTCTACACACACAAAAATGCCAGGCAGAAGGAAAATACTGTTCACTTCTAAAACTCTTCCTCCATTTAACACTTGCAAATCTTTCCTAGGTCTCTGTGTGTTTGTTTTAACAACACAGCACATGATGAGACAGATCCCTCAGGCTTCACCTTTCCAATGTACGTTCAATCCACTATAAACATAGAAACAATCCCACTCAGGAGCCTCTGACCAGCCTGCAAGCTCAAAGACTATGACAGCCAGGAGCACCCCCCTTAACTCTTGCTCTGCCTTCACAGTCTTCAACATGTCCTTTGCTTATTCTACACTTTCCATATGCTTTCAGCCCTTATCAGATTGATCTTCCCCCTACTTGCTGCCTCAAAGAAACCATAAAAACCCATCTGAAAACAGAGGCAGTGACTCTTGACTTTGACCTACTCCCCCCCCTCCTAAACCTCTCCCCAGGAGTGCACACAACCTGTTTCAGAGCATGCCCACATACACACACAAACCCTGCACAAACTGAAAATAAATCATCTTTGGTAAACAGAGCTAATCAATGAGAACTTCTACAGCCCCCGAATATTGCACCCAAGAAGTGCTGCTTTACTAGCGGACCCTTCAAAAATCCATCACTGTCAGAGACAACTTATAAAAAGACTACAATTCATAATGATTACTCCGTTCTGTCACTAATAGTATATTGCACCCTATTTATGAGGCCAATCTTTTTGTTCATCTTAGTTAGATGTCACTTGTAATGCAGTTCTGTGTAATGGATTTCAGTACAGTTATGCACCGAGCTCAAACATTCTTATGACAGAAAGCTTTATAGCAGGCATGAGTGTGATAATCAATTAAGCCCTGCTATAAGGGCCTTTATGGAATCCAGCATCCTAAATCTTAGATTTTCATTTTTAAAGAAAGTATTTTTTAAGCCACTCAGTGCTATATGCTACTGATTTTTTTTTTTTTTTAATACTATACCTATGTTAGAAAGAGAACATTTTCACAGTGGGAATTTCAACTTTCATCAATATGCATGGTGAATCACTTCTAAAATGGGAAATCATAGGACAAAAATGCAATACACTTTAAGAAAACTGGATGATATCCGGTTTTAAAACTGGGTCTTAATATCGGTACACTGCAAGTCCCTAAACTACAGCTCAGAAAATTGAACTTCCATATGCCGTGTGATTATGTATCTTTTCTATGTGTAAAAAAGCTTTTTAAGCTGTTATCTGACTACAGTAATTGCCACTTTAAATTGATCCACGTCAACAAAACCTGGATCCCTGGAGATTCTCACCTAGAAGTCTGATTGCAGAAAGGGCCTAAATGAATGTGTGTGCATCTGAGACTAGTTCAGCATTTTCTCCAGGAACCAGTTTCCTCCTCTTATCCTTTAAGCCATGGAGGCAAGCAGAGCAGCAACCCCATTTGGCAGTTCTCCCTGAGCAGGGAAGCCTGGATACGTAGTTCTACACAGTTACTTGGACAGAAATAACTTTCCCTTTAATTTAAAAAAAAAAAAAAAAAAGTATAAGGAGCCAAGATCTCTAACATCCAAACTGTATAATAAAAATAGACAATCAATAACATGATGAATGTATTTATGTAGGTGAGTGCAGAAAAAAAAGTTTGTACTGTGAAAGTTTTCTCTGGTACAAAACACTGTCCTGTATTACCATGAAGAAACGCATTTTTAATTAAAATATATTCAAAACAATAAGAAGAATACCACCATCCCTACTGTACAGATTTCCCCTTTGTTCAAACCTGACTTACCAGTAGGGACTAGCAGTCTACCGAAACGGTCTACAGTTAAGGAAAGCTCTCTATACCGGTGAAGGGAGAGTTTCCACAGGTCTTCTCAACTTTCCCCCCACTTCTAGCAGGCTGTGGTGATACGACTTGACTTCACACAGTGGGTATTAAGTGAGTTAATTCAAAGAAGCTGAAACCTCATTGATCCTAATTGAAAGCAATACACCCAACCAAATACCTTCCTACCCCATCTGCTCTGGCCTGCCACCAGCTATTCAATACAAGAGAATTAATAGTTTCAGATATTCTAACCGACCCAATAAAGGCACTCATTTAAGCAGGGCTGCATTAACAAAGTGAAAAAACAAGGGCAAAATGGGTTCAAATGGAGCATTTTACTCCTAGTTGCCTTTAACAAAGCTGAATAAGGCTTATTCTGACTTTTTATGTGCAAGACTTGATAAACTGAATGAGAAGGCACTCAATGACCAGCCATCGAGCATTGATGAATGGTCATTAAGACCCCCCTGCTCTTAGGGGAGACCCATCCACAAAGTGGCACACCAGCTTGAAAGGGCGGACTCACTTATGTCCAGATTTCTCCGCTTGCTTGTTCCACTTTCAATTTCAGACCACTGGCCACCAAATGAGGCTGACATATTGGAAAATAATGTTTTATGGGCGAGTGGTAAAAAATAAAATGGAGGCATTAGCTCTGCTTTCAAATTCAAATCTGCTAGTTTTGTCAGACCCCAAAGGTTTTGATTTTCCACCCAGCTGGAAGCTATTAGTGTTTTCTAAAGGCATCCCACTGACAGGGCAAACCTACCTAATGTGTGAGCTGTTGGGCTAAAGGAGATGGACCTCTCTTTTGGATGATTTCCTAACTTCTCATCACTTTGACAGTCAATTAAATAGATACAACACCTAATAAAAATGTACATTAATTTGTTTCTGCCACTGAAAGACATCTGAAACTGTACTATATAAAGGCCATAATAGATTGTCTCCTGACAAAGATAAATCCAATTATACTTTGCAAGAAAAACAAACGGTTCATGTTTTCGTTAGACTACAATGTAAGATACAGCAAACCACGAAGAAATGAGTGGGATAGAAAGAAATTAAGTTTAAAAGTTCATGAAGTAGTCCATAAAGGTAAGAGGATATCTGTCATTTTAAACCCCTTTATGAAAATGTCTGTTGTAAACAACTAGACACATTCACGCTCTTTCCCTCAAATATTTCCTTTGGGGTAAATGACTGGCAAGCATTCATGTCTCCTCAACTTTCAGCCAGCCCACAGAAGAGCTCACAAGAACTTTGCTTAAATGACAAAAGAACAGGAGACATGACTGCCATCCTAAGAATTTGAACGGTATATAAACATCATGGGGTCAAAGGGTTACTCGGGGCTGTCCAAGAAGGCCTAAATGCTAGCAATACGATGGAATCAAGTAAAAGAAAACATGCTGGATAGAGGAAGCTTGTCTTAGTAGGTGATTATACCAGACATCACAGCAGCAGCAAAGCTTCACTGATTGGATCACTTGCAACTAAATGACAAAGCACCATAGCACAGTGTCCCATGGAGAACATGCCGAGAGGTCTGTCAAGAAATCTCAATCTACCAGGGCCAGGGGCAGGTCAAGAACTGGAAGTCCTGACCCCTTCCCCTCACCTGAGATGTGTCCAACTAGAGAACTCAGGTCCCTTTGATTTTTGTATCTCCATCACTTGAAGTGAGTTAATATGTTCTAAACTGAAATTTGAAGATTCCATTTATAACAGCCTTTTAAATGGTCATGACTACCTAAGTATAAGCTAAAAAGTCTCTGTAATATTTTTTTTCCCATCTTCAACACCTAGAGAATAAAATGTTATACCATCCCGACCATTTTCCAAGCAATGAATTTGGTTCTTAACTCTGGTTGAAGTATAATGTTCTCTACATATGAATGAAAAGATGTGTATTAGTATATTTAAGAATACAGGGTGCATGGATATATAATTTTGCAAAACGAAATCTGTTTAATATATGTACTACACATAAACAAAATCTATATTCATAATCATTACGAATTGTTTCTGACAGTGCAAGGCCCTTAAAATTTCACAATACATTGCAGTTCTTTCTACCAACACCTTTTGATTTTCAATACCTAGTATTCAAAAAAGTTCTGAAATATTCAAACAGATATAACACATTGTGTGAATGTTTTATTACTTAAATGCAAACTTCAAACCTACTAACCTCATTACATGTGATGACTCCAAAGGCCCCAGCAAAGGGTAATTACTTAAAAAATTTAAAACACCTCCTTAGTAATTGACAGGCTGTACACTGGCCATATCAACTCTGTCTCTTCATACAAAAGCATTTTCCTGCACAACACTATGAATTAACTAAAAACTACTGAATGTAAATTCTAAATGGATGGAGTGTATGGTATATAACTTGTATTTCAATAAAACTATTAACATGCTTAAAAAGAAAAAGCATTTTCCCATAAAAACAGACAATCTTAAAAAGAATACACTTGCATGTACATCTGCAAATAAGTTACCACATAGTTTATCTTTTTTTATAACTATAACAATCACTCAGATAATGTAGAAAACACTCTACTCATCCTTCATCCATTTGACAAGGACTGTAACACTATATGGAAAACCTTTGTTTCAATGTCACCACCTTCCCATCCTGACTAATGGCGAGTTAGTTTTGTTAAAACGCAAGGGTGATGGCGTATGCTCCAATGAACTTTCCCTCCTCCCAGCACCAGAGACAAAAACCTGCAGCTCTGCTCTGTGCAGGCAGCCATCTGGACAGCTTTCCCTCAAAGCCCAGCCCACACCACACTGCAGGCAAAGTCAGAGGCTCGAGAGCTCTGTGGGGCTATTCATGACATACCAATTTCACATTTTCTGCTTGTACGCTTGCAACAATAAATGCTAATGAGGACTATGAATGACAATTTTAAAGACAATAAAAAGGTCTCCAAATCCCTTGCATATGGAGGCACTGTTTTCAAAACTTCACCTTCTGTTACAGAGCTTTTAGAGTCTAAAGGAGAAAAAAGAATAACCTAAGGAAAACAATAAGATGATCAAAGAACAACTGAATCCTTAAGATTTCTAAAAAAAGCAATCTGTGTAAGCCCAGCAAACGACAGATCTCATCACCCCATGAACAGCCCTATGAATGCATGAGGTACCTTTAATCTCTGCTACCTTTGCCTTCTGTAGACATGTAGCTTACCAAACAAATGCAGTTCTCATAAAACATTGATTTTTTTTTTAAGAGAAGGGAATTCTAAGGGCAGCATATGTCCAAATATAATTAAAATAATCACCATCAACCACATTTTGGCATAGTATTTATCATTTCACATACCTTTAAGTAAATGGAAATGCAAAATGGTCTTCTGATAACATCTATTCCTAAAAATAATGCAATAGTTCTTGGGTGATGAAATTATAAATCATGTTTATTTTCCTATTTTCATCTATTGTTCACATCTTCTAAAGTTAGCATGTATTATATTTTGAACCAGAAGAAACAATAAATATTACTTTCAATGCAATGTAAGTACTGAATAAAAGACATAAATGTGTTGACCTTGATAGGAATGAAACTATTTTTCACAGCAACAAAAATAAAACAAAAGATCTGTCTTCCTATAAATTGCGTGAAAGATATTCTTTTCATTAACATGAATTAAAACACTTTCAACAAAATCCACCAGGTGGAGCAAATACACAGCAATAAAAAAAAAAAAGCACAGAATTTTTTCATCACATTCTTCTCACTGGACTTTTATCTCTAACAAACTCTCCACTTCTATTCTCTCCACATTGCAAATTAGCAAAATGCATCCACAAATACTAATTTGCCACATTTATAAACAAATTCAAACTTACTCAAAAATGATTTTTAGCTTCCATGGATTCCATTACAAGTTTTCATTCCAAAACGGCTTCATTTGTTCAAATAATATCCAACGCAGTATATCTGCTTTTATGGTAATGTAAATTTGTAAATTAATGTTTCACCCTTACCCTACTGGGTTTCATCATGTCACCCCTCACCCCCACCTCACCCCCAACGAGACCAGGCAAAATAGAATGTAACTCTGTATATTCTGAAATAACAGTGGTTAAATAACGGTGTTAAATAATGGTGGTTAAAACCTATAAATCTCAACCCAATTTCTACTCTGTATGGAAATTTCAATTGTCATTCTGACTTATTAAAATTTTTATTTGTAGATACCAAAATCTTATTAAAATTTTGGAATACTATGACTTTTTTATCTATCAAAAAAACCTGTTTTGATTCTTGCTGGTAAACTGACAGGCCCACAGTTACAAATAGATCTTGGTTATTCCCTCCTCTTTTTTAGAGTAATTTACTTCCTCCCATCCTCTTCTTCCACAGATATACTTTTTCCTTGCCATTTCATTTCACACTTACTGAGCACACTCAGCACAAGGCACCAACCCCATTTTCTTGTTCATATTTTGTTCTTTAATTCCTGTGCCACCACCCGCAAGCCACACCTCTGCCAATTCACTTTTCAACATCCTCCAAGTTTTTCTCACATTATACACTCTCTGCTGCTAAGGCTTAATGCTACAACTGGTGTTAACGTTACTTGCACTTAAGAAAGCTCCAGCTGGATAGAACTACCAAAAAGTTGGAGCCTGAAAGGGGGGAGGGGGGTACCTGCAGTGAGTCTGTCAGTGGAGGAAGACACCAGTTAGGAATGTTGACTGTGGCTTAAACTATATTTACATGTTTTCTTTTCTCATATTTATACTGATGTTGAAAGAGAAATACCCGGAAAGAAATGCAGCAGGCTGATACATAAATAAACATGCACATGCCCGAGGATACACATAACACTTATGGCAGAGCTACTTCTGCTAGCGCATAATAGATCACGGTGATGCCAGTTCCATCACAAGACGCACCAGGCTAATCCAATTATTTAAATGATTATATACTTTTCACTGGAATGGTATACACACACAGAAAATATTGACATTGCTTCCATAAATATAATCTGAAAAATAAGTTTTTAGAATAATTCCTACCGAACTCTTCCCTGCAAAGTCCAATTTCTTTATTCTTTGCAAAGACCAGAATCAATCCCCTGGAGCTGTGCTCATGCACACCACGAAGGGACACACTGCTCTCTCGTTACGTGCCCACAGCTCCCGTTAACATTAATGGGAAGCACATATGTGCATGAAAAGGGTAAATGCTCTTGAGTCTGCATGACAGAATCCTAATGAAGTAGTTGGAAAAACCAAATCACTGCACGTGTAGTCACACTTTCCCCTCCCTTTGCAGGAAACCCCACCACCACCACCTTCGCTCCCCCACCCACAGTGCGGACATTTCATCAGCCCACACTGTGGATAAAGAACCTGCTGGATTTCCTCTTGGTGGTAAGATAACATCTTCTACTCCAGGGAGCTCCCAAATGGCTCCATCTCCAAGCCTTCCCCAGAATATTTATTCTATAACTACTCTCAAATTGGCCATATATTTCTGTCCATGTATTACTTCTCACCACTCCAGCTTCATCGAAGGGTGTGGCCCTTCCCAAAGCAAATGTCCAAGTTCATACTGAAATCCAAGGAAAGGCAAAACCCCAACCTTCAAGGTTCTATCATCTTTGTTTAAAAATGGACGATTCTATTGTCATGGACAGATTAAAAACCCCAAACTACCTTATAAAAACAAATTATTAGTTCCACATCAAACTACTCATGAATCTGACCCAGAAGAGAACACACGTAGGACACTATATAATAGGAATTAGGAAAATGAGAAACCATTAACTGAGTCCAGTCCTCCACCAGTTACCGTCTGTGGCTGTTGATAGAGATATTATTTTGTAGCAGGGCCAGAGTGTAAAATGCAAAAGACAGATTTTTAAACCCATCTTAAAAAAAAAAAAAAAAAAAAAAAAATCCAGCATGTCTGTCAGTGTAGTCCAGAAAGAGAAGGCAGGGACACAGCCCTGGCAGGAACCTCGGATTCCGGACCAAACCCTCTTCTACACAATGCCTCCAAAAAGAAAGGAACCCAGGGCGGGAGCCAGCCTGACGCTGGCGGACAGACAGGGCTGGCCTTGCAGGATGTCAGAGCGCCAGGCGGCTGCAGAGATACTGGGCTTTCACACACTCTCAGGCTGACTGTTTTGCTCTTCAGGTAATTAAACAAGGAAGCAGGGCTGCTGGGTACAGCCTGACCCCAAAGCCTCGGCTCCCTGGTTCTGCATATCAACTTCCGCAAGAACTGCCCGGAGCATCAACAGAGCTTTCTCTTCTCCACTCTCTCTCATTTCCTTCTCCACCTCTTCCTAAAGCTGACCCAGAAAGAAATCCTCCTGACAAAAACATCCATGGAAAGGTCTGAGTCTATCTGTCATTAAAAAAAAAAAAAAAAAAAAAAAACCTCTGTGCTATTCCCTGTCATTACCCTCCAAAGTTTAAAAAAGCAAAAAATCCCCCTCATGGCAGGAACTTTGTAAAAATTCACATATAACAAATCTATGTAAAACACCAGTGTCTTAATCAAGATGAGTTATTCAAACACAGGAACAGCCAGATAATAATCACGTTTTTCTTTGGCATCTATTTGACTAAAATAAGAATCATCACATTCAGAAAACTCCCCAAGAAATAAGTGATTTTGATAATCCAGCTCACAGCTTAAATATCTGTTGTATGGTGTTAATACTGTTATTTTCAGTTTTGATAAATGAGCATTTGGAAAAGTAAGTTACCACCTATAATCTGGTTTATTATGTTTCATCGAAAATCTTATTTTTAAAAGCCTGTAAAATATTTGTGTACCAAGAAAGTCACCATAAAAATTCAGGAATATAAAAAAAATACCCCTTAAAAGATAAGAAAGTAGCACACCCCCCATTAAGTAATGATTAGAATCATATAAATAATATATTCTTCCTTCATCTCAAAATCCATAGAGTAAAATATTGGCTGCAAGAGACAGAGACCAAAAGAGAGATGAATACAAAAGCATGCCTGCTTGTCTGTGTTCAACACAAAGAACATTAAATGAAAACAACTGGCATGCTGCCAAATTCCTATAGAGGCAAAGAGATTCAAATAAATTGATTTCACGCATCACACTGACCTGGGATCAGTGTGCAGTGCTACAATAAGCTCAAAGCTCCATGTGGGGTAAAGCCCATTAATGCTATCAGACCCCTCGAACATGACCAAGAAAAACTAAAAATAAATGCAAAGACTCTCAAAAGCCAACAAATTTGCTTAAGAAAATAACCTTCTTTTCCTAATAAGGATACCAATATTTGAAGGTGCACAGCATCATCTAAACTAATTTTTTTTAATTCATTCTTTTTAAAAACACAAATGTGGCTTTTGAAACGCATACAATATCTACAAATTGGGACTACATAAATATCCCAGCCCATGATTCAAACATCAATACACACCATTTTGTAACAAGTTTCCTGTGTCATAACTGCTTCCCATGCTAATATGCCCTTGCCTCTTATATGGCCAGTTAATTTTTTCATGTAACAAATATTGGACATTTCTTAGTATTTCCCTCAATGGATTATAAGAGAAAGTTTCTCAGGCTGGACATCACTCCTAGCTGTCCCAAACCCATCTACTTCTCACAAAGGCACACATAATAGAAGAACTGCTTCAAAACAAATTCTAGAATAGCGAACACTGCATATTTTGGATACGCTTTAAAACACTGGGGGTAAATACTCCATGTTTTCTCAAGTTAAAAGTATGTGATTTTTACTCTCTACTCTTGGGTCAATTTGAGTCTAAATCCCATATTTATATACCTCCACTGCCATCACAAAAAAGAAAAAACTAAGAGTAAATTTTTCAGTGCTACATGAAACATTAAAAAAAAGCCAAACATTTATAAAATAGGCCAACACACATATAAACATAAATGTATATAGTGTCTAAACACATCACTGTTAAAGTATGTATACACACTCATACACACAAGAGAGGGAAGAAACTCAACAAAGAGTTTTTGATGCATAATGTGAAGGATCAGTATTTGCATATTATAACAAATAACATGCGTTAACTTATTTTAAAATATGTGTCTCTGTCATGCATTTTTACTTTCAATATAGATCTTCCATGCTGCAATGCTTCACCACCAGCAGGCCAGATATATGCCTTATGATCAGAAGAGAATACGGCTGTAATGGGATGGGGGTGGGTAAGGACAATGATACTACCTATCTGCAATATATGCTCAAATTTTAAAATCCATGATTCTTTTCAATGTGCAATCTATACCATATATATTTTTTTTTCTTTTTTTTTTTTTTCTTTTTAGGGCTGCACTTGTAGCATATGGTCGTTCCCAGGCTTGGGATTGAATGGGAGCTGCAGCTGCCAGCCTACACCACAGTCATAGCAACGCCAGATCCTTAACCCACTGAGCAAGGCCAGGGATCAAACCCAAAGCCTCATGGGAGTTACTGTCATGGTGTGGCGAAAATGAATTCGACTAGGAACCATGAGGTTGCAGGTTCCATCCCTGGCCTTGCTCAGTGGGTTAAGGATCTGGCATTGCCATGAGCTGTGTTGTAGGTTGCAGATGCAGCTCAGATCTGGTGTTGCTGTGGCTCTGGCATAAGCCGGTAGCAACAGCTCCAATTAGACCCCTAGCCTGGGAAGCTCCATATGCCATGGGTGCAGCCCTAAAAAGACAAAAGACAATAAATAAATAAATAAATAAATAAAAATAAAACCCACATCCTCATGGATACTAGTCAGCTTCGTTATTGCTGAACCACAATGGGAACTCCCATGCACCTTATATATTTTTATCATACTGTTAAACAACCCCCCCAATAGAGATATATGAGGCAGAAGGCCAAGAATTATATCTTCTTTTAAACAAAGAGCTTTCTTCTTATGGAAGATGAAGAGAAAGCAATTCTAAAGCAAGGGTTGTTGCTGTTATTATTAGTTTCCTTTAAAACATCAACAGTTTTCCTTCTAAGCAGGACTTTAGAAATCTAATCAATCAAATCTGAATTCTCAAAAAATTAATTTTTAGTAAGAGTATATAAGGTAGGAAGACAGGAGCAGCAATGAGAGATGTCTCAACTACTTAAACTTAATTCCCTGTCTTTTGAATTTGTCTCTAATTGTAGCAGAAAAACATCATATGAAGATGGAGGAAGAGAAATGCAGGCAGAAACTAAATCATGATTTAGGCTATCTCAAAGGAGCCTATAATTATACAGGGAATCATTTCATTTTCTCTGAGCTTTCAGAAACAAAAACAAAACACCCTCATTTGCCAATACCTTCTTGGGAACTTTAAGAACAAGCCAACAAGCAGTTGTAGAAACTGCAAGAGTTTTATTTTTTGGTTTTTTTCTGTTTGTTTGCTTGTTTGGGGTTGTACCAGCAGCATGTGAAATTTCCCAGGCCAGGGATCAAACCCAGGCCACAGCAGTAACCCAAACCACTGCAGGGACAAAGCCAGATCCTTAACCCACTGTGCCACAAGGGAACTCCAAGAACTGCAAGAGTAAATGTTGTGTGTGTGCATGTGGTGGTGGGGACACCAGCAGCTATGGCCACAGAAAAGTAAATATTTGTTCCCCTTCTTTCCATGCCGTCAGGCAAGCAGTCAGAGAAGTTTAATAATCCCTTGCCAATCAGTAGTACACAACAGTTGTGTTAATTCTCAACTCTTTCTTAACAGAGTTTTGTCTCTATTCATCTATGTGCTTTTGCACAAGTCCACTAAAACGGATACAGAGCTGGCCACAAGAGGCATCAATTCTGTGGAATCCATAATTCAGGGCTATCCTTGATTTTTAAGCTGCAGACTTTAAGAAGTCACTTGCCAAATGGCAGACATTTTACATTTGCTTGTTTTCCTAAAATTAGATATCACATTTTTTAACATGCCTATGGACATAAATTCTGCTTAGGAAATAATATTACTAATTTAAAAAAAAATCCAAGTCAAACAGAAGAAATAATAAATTAACAAGCACTTTTTTCCCTCTTTAGTTAACAACTATTTCAGAAAATATTATCTCTAGCTACAATAAACACAGAAATTATGGCATAGCTTTTACTCTTTACTCCAAGTATTGCTCAGCTTCTAACAGATGTATTATGAAACATGGCAAGAAGCACAGCAATCAGAAGAGAGTTTAAAAAAAAAAAATTGGTACTTGATCATTTGATATCTTCAGACCCGAAGCTTATCAAACAAAAAGGCTCTCACAGCCAGGCTTACTGATCCCCACCCAATTCCACATCCAAAGATTATAAAGGCAAATTTTTAAAATATATAATACAAATTCTTTATCAACAGGCACTAGAAGAAATAAGAAGAGAAAAATCTTCGCAAGTATAATTTATTGGGAAAAATAAGAGATTGATTTTTGGCATGTAAGTAAATTGCAAAGTCAAAATATTTGTCTGTTCCTTACCTTGACAATATTCAAAGTTCCCTTTTTTCCGGCAGTCACCTATTACTAAACTCAGTGCTCTCCAAGTGTTTCTTTTGACAGATATCATTCTCCACCAATCGCTCTGCTAATTTCCTCTTTCCTTTTCTGACTGGGACAGAGATTATGTTCACCAGCCCAGAGATCAATCTTTTCTATTGACAACAACAAAGGGAAAAAAAACGCATATATCACAACCAGTCTGAAGTACTGCACCCATCTACTTACACGATATTATTAGACCAGTTTTGTTTTAAGAAACATATATAAGCTCTTCTAAATTTCAGAAAAATGCAAAACAATTCCCATGTTCTCAGTTCATAGAATGACGTGCTCTATAGGGCTCTTAATTCTCCAATCATTTGACTCAAAGCTGGACTCAAACCCTCTTTCCTTAAATTGGTTTAGAGCATATGTACATCAATAACTTAAAAAACTATATTAGATTTTACCTGTTTCAATTTTTAAAAATTGAGTAACCTATCAAAAAATAGTTTAAATGCTTTGAGATATTATGTACTTTTATTTTTTGGAATTTTACATAAAAGTTAAATTTTTAAAAATTGAGTAACCTATCAAAAATAGTTTAAATGCTTTGAGATATTATGTACGTTTATTTTTTGGAATTTTACATACAAGTTAAATCCTGTTTCAAAACAAAGTAGTGTCTTATGTTGTGTCACTGTTCTGAAATTTACACATTTCTATCATTAGGTACAATAGCTTGAAACAACTGATAACACTAACCTTATATAACCAACCAGTATGAAAATATTAGTAACAACAATTATTGATGAATCACTTTACCAAATAAACAAACCTCTACTACTTTATTTTCTTCCTCTAAAGCAATCCAAATATTCTCATTTTTCCTGTTTGATTCATAGGTTTAGAATTCATTCATTCATTCTCAAACACTTCCTGCCTATTATACTATTACTACTACCACCACTATTATGAATAGAACAAGTATCACTATTTAGTCCTTATAATCTATGAAATATAACTCTAGCACAATCATATGTATATAAACCAGTAACTCGATAAATTCAAAGGATAAAGATTTGTAAAAGCAGTCTCAAAAAAGTGTACTACTAAGGTTGTTGCTGTTATTTTTTTAAGAGACCAAACTACTCCCTAGAAATTACAACTGGTAGATATATATATTCTGACATATATAAACAAGCAAATTCTATAAAAAAAGGAATGCCTTTTATATGTCATATTATGACTCTGCTATCACTCAATCAGTTGTTTCACATTATTTATGGCAAAAATTAAATAAGCAATGTTTCGTAAAAACACAGTACCAGGTACTTCTTAGTTGGAAATTTTCTTGAAGCTTAGCAAAGATCATTAAAGACAATCAGCTAGAACTTGGAAACACTCAGTTTACTATGAAACCTAACAATTTTATTAAGAAATGATAAGCCAAAAAATTTCAATAAGAAAATGACCAAGACAACAGATATATATCCACATACATAAATACACATATACTGGTGGTGGGGCGGCATGCCCAATGAGGAAGACTGGAAGTAAATACATTTAGGTGTTAAATATTATTTCAAGAAATACAAGTAACTTGCTACACAATTCTGTTATTTCCAATGTTTCTATACTGAGGCGAAAATTATTTTGTAACTAGAGGATAAGCAAATATTATTAGGAAAAAAAAAAAGAAGGAAATGGATACACTTCTCAGATTCAATCATGGTACTTGATAATATTTAGTGCCTCAACAACCATCCACAAAAGGCATCAGAGAGCCTGATGTAGTAGATCCTGCCTGTGTGGGCCATATTTAATAATCTCCACCAAATAAATGAAGGAGGCCAAGTACATACAAATCCCCTAGAGTCTAAGTCTATTTCTTTCTTCTCATGACTGATAAATATCCGACTAATGGCTGGATTTACTGACAAAAATGGTATAATGGGTCTCAGTTTTGAGGCACACAAAATTACCATATGGATAAACTTCCTTTAAAAGATAAATTCCTCAACCATAAATGATGCCTCAATACAAATATAGAATATACCATTTCACTCTTTAACTTCATTTGTGTCTATTTTAATCAGAGTATCCTGAAGTGAAAGGAGAAAAGCTGGCAGAAAGATAATGTTACAAAATATTTTAAATGCATGTTTATAAACTCTTAAATGTTAACATGGGATACAAATATATACATTCACGTAATACACAAGGTAAACCTAAAGTTGCCCATGAGGATTTTCCCAACCGAACTATTTTTATGTTTGAAATATTGTATCACAGTCAATAGGATAACTTCGGAAAAAAAAGGGGGAGGCTATGCTTGGATTTAACAAAATAATGACTTTGGAGTACTATGATGTGCTTCATGACACCAACACAGTAAATGGCCTTCTGATATGAAATAATGAGTAATGGTAATGGGCATTATTGAATATACATTCAGATATTTGATACTTATTCCACACTAAAGTCTGTATCACATGCAACAGAAAGTAAAATTTCTCTATCTTTAATAATTGCCATGTTCCAATCCTCATCCCTCAAGTCTGTAAAACCTCATTAGGAGAGTAACATATACAGAGAAAAGTTTAAAAGCTAAACTCTACCGAAAGTAGAATGCCTCAAACAATTTGTAGTTCTACAAGAGTGTTATTAAAAAGGCTCAACATGTTGTATTACCATGGAAATTGTGGAAAACATACATTCCCAAACAAATATTACTTTTTCTCAATGGTATGAAGTAATGAAAACCACATGTGTAAATCTGCGATCCGTGCAGTAGTTCAAGCTGCAGCTAATAGAAAATACAGAAAGTGAACTCTGCTATATAAAGGATTCTTGTTACAAAAATATAATGTGAAAACCAGATGCAGACAGAAAACCTTAATCACAGATGGGAATGTAATCACAGGCATACAGAATACTTTTTTGATCAATCTGAACCATATGCACAATGTATTTATTTTCTAAGGAATGCAATAACTTGAGAGAACCTTCTATTTGAATTCAGTTAACCTCATATTTATAATGCTTTTATCTTACTCCCCCAACCCTTCAATGTGTACTCTGAGCCAAGGTTTTAAAAAAAGAGTTTCTGGTCTTGGCAAATCATTCTTGTATCAGTTTATCTTGCAAAGTTTTAATAGGATGTAAAGACTACACACATCAGAATCAACCTCAAAAGCAATCAAGTGCAGTCCCCATTACTGTGTTTCTCAATCACTGCCAGGAATTCCTTTCTCTAGAGAACTGTATCAACATTTGGGACAATTTTTCCTTTAGTAAATAAGGTGTAGTTATTCCAAAAAAGACGCTTTAACACACCTCTTTTTATCTATCAACTTGGACTGAATCAAACCTTAACTCTAACCTTTTTCTTTCACAAAAAAATTCTATAATATAAAGACTGCCCCTTTACATTAATAAAAATACAATTAGTTTTTGGTTCCAAGAGGAATTACTGCAGAAGGAACGTGTTATATCATACGGGACTTAGAAAACATTACCTTGATAAGTCTAGTCCCTGACACTGGGTTGTAGCTTAGCTCTGTCAAGGCCTCAGTGATCTCATTTGTAGGACAATTCCATATCCCCCTCATTTAAAATAGTCAACTAAGTATGCCTCATTTTAGGACTAACTCAACTTCCAACAGGAAGTGACTGGAACACTACAGTATTTAGGTGCCACTTGCCATAGGTCACATGAACTAGAATCCACAAGTTCCTGGCTACACATGCTTCCTTACCCTTCCATATACTCATCCTGATTCTCCTCTCGTCTTCTAACTATTCATCCCCTGATGTAATCAGAGAAACATATAGTCCTTTATCTTGCCTTATTCTGACATTCAGGACCCTCCATAATTTGGCAGTAACCTACACTTCTCAGTCTCCTGCTCCTTTCATTCGCTTATGAGGTAGACAGCTCTTTAATGGATAAACTCCCAGAGAATACATCATCTCATCTTTATGCTTTGTCCATTAATTCTTTCCAGACTGCTGGATGACCAGCTCCTTTCCAATACTCAGGTTTCATTCAAAGTGTAACCTCAGAAATGGTTTTCCCTCCTGTCCAAAGTAAAGACTCAACACCACCAGCAGTGGCCCCCCCACTACTCTTATTTTCTCACTGTTTTCATAGTATTTAACACTATGGGAAATAATCTTACAAATGTCTCTATTTTCTGCTCCCTACCCCTAAACTGTAAGCTCTATGAGAGTAGGGGTCTTGTGTTATTACTCTAGCCTCCAAATTTAAAACAGTACTTGGCACCTAAAAAGAATAAAACAAAGGAACTCCACCTAGTAAAAAGCTATAAAAGTCCAATTCAATCGCTGTGGCCTTTACAAACCTTTCCCTGACCACTCCTGGGGCCCACAGTCATTCTCTCTTCTTTAAATTATAATAGCATTTATGGTCTATATCAGGCTAGGCAAACTTTATCTTCCAGATGCTGTTCATATGAGCCCATTCCCATCAGTATCATGCATACACAAGCCAGAATGGGAATCATTCAGGGCACCCAGCACTGTAAAGCCAGCTCTTCCTCCTCCCACAATAAACAGTAGGATACCATGGTTAAAAACTGCAGCTTACAACCTTTAAGGTGTAAATGCACTGCAGTAGTTTTTATGCACAGTCTTATCTCCCAAGTGACTTTACCAATTACACCTCCTGTTCTGGAAAGAGATCCCATCTTATTCTGTCTTCAGACCTTACCTGAATGCCACATACGCATTTTGCTGCAAGGGCCGCAAGGGAAGGGGCCATGCTTATTCAACAGTCTCCATACACAGTGCCTGGTTCACAGAAGGTGTTCACTCATTATTGTCTGAGTGAATAAAGGAACAAATGATAACTGAATACTCCTTAGTCTTTCTTCAATCCTTTTCCTCTTATTGTAATAAAGCATTATTATTTTTTTTTAGGGCCACACCCACAGCATATGGAAGTTTCCAGGCTAGGGGTCAGATTGGAGTTGTGCTGTTGGCCTTTGCCACAGCAATGCCAGATCCAAGCCTAATCTTCGACCTACACCGTAGCTAGCAGCAATGCCGGATCCTTAAACCAATGATTGAGGCCAGGGATCAAACCTGCACCCTCATGGATACTCATCAGGTTCTTAACCCACTGAGCCACAACGGGAACTCCAATAAAGCATTATTTTTAAATCCTTCCAATGTTATTTTAAAGAATAAATTAAACAGAAGGCAGGTGGTCAATGAATTATTTTTAGTCTGATGAAGCAGGATGAAGACAATTTAAAATAGTAGGAAGAAAATAAATAAATAAAATAGGAAGCTCTAAATATCTCCTCTATTGCAGATATAATTTAATCTTCAATAAGATAAAATCTCCTAAAATGGCTGTACCTTACCTATACTGACCAAGTAGCAGTTCACTACACGCAGCTGGACTGGAATTTCAGGTCTTACACTTATCGGCTACTGGACCTTGAAAAAGTCTTAGAGTCACTTGACCTCTCTGAGCTTCAGAGGTAAATCTCCACAGCAGTATAATAATACCTAACTTACCAGGATGATATGAAGAGATAATACTTATAAAGTACCTATTTTACTGCTCCTAGTGCATGTGTTGTTTTATTCAATGTGCTGAGTTCCTATCAATTGAGAGGATAAGGTGGTAATATCTATTTTAATATTATGATTTAAGGCATTAAAGCATTAGGCCACTATTCAAAAATCACCCAGGGCAATCAAAATATTTTCTTTTCTGAAAGTCACTGCTGTACTATTAATGATAAAAAATAAAGTAGAATCATTTCAACAAAAAAGTTACTATTAAATCACTTATTGATAAAAATTAAAAAATAAAGTACAATCAGTTAACAATACCAAAATATGTGGAAGTAAGCTGAAGGTCTTAAAACATTTTGCAGTGAAACAAATATATAATAACCACAAGCTAATATTTTGTGATTATTTTTGTCCTCATCTAATTTCATCTGTGGAAGATCATCTCTAGAGGATAAGAGAAGAACCAATTATTTCCAAAGACTGGTTTCTCCAAATAAAGGCATCTGTTCCATGCCAGCAACTTTCACATGAAAGAAAAATGGGACTTTGAAAGTATCTGTATTCATGGTTGATGGTCACATGTCTCAAAAAAAAATCTGCTATTGTCCAGCCACAAATACGGTCTGGTCCTTATCAGCTAACATCTATTGCCCTTCTTTCTTCCTGCTTTTTTCTCTCTCCCTCTCCCTGCCTCAGAAACTTGTAGTGCTGTGGTATTTTTCTGTACTCTAAATGGTAATTTTTCTAAGTGCAGTAAGAAGTCTTGTGATAATTTTCCATTTTAACTTTAGCATCATTCCCACCTGCAGACTGTAGCACTGGCTCTGTTCATGGGGAAGATTCTTTAGGTGCTGGGATTTGAAGACTTCCAAGAAAATGGCAGTCAGCCATTGAATAGAGAAGCCTGAGTCAGAAAACCCAGGTTCAGACCTCACCCCACCACTTGTGCAAGGTGGCTTTCGGCAAGTGGTGAAGCCTCTAGGAGTGATTAGCAAATGAGCTCAGCCCTGGGTGTGTATTAAATAAGACAGTATGTGAACTTCATTCCATGAAGGCATTCAGTGTGTCTCCTCCCCACACGTGCAATAAGAATCCAGTCACTTACATTAAGTAACTAAAGCCTAACCTGCTGGAACCATCTCTTTGACCTGTTACCTGGAAGCAAAGACAGTAAGATTCTTCACCCACTTTGGCGCTCTGAGTTGCAGAATCTTAGGATGAGATGGACCCATAATACTATTCACTGCTATTCCTAGTTTTAAGGCAGGTTCATCAAGCAGCAGAGGAGTTGGAATCCCAAACAACATCAGAGAAATGGCAGTACTGGTGAGGAGAGAGTGAGTGGGAGACAGGGTTGGGGGAGAGTGTGAGAAAGAAGTGATCAGCTTGGGGAGTCTGCCCAGAAAACAGACCCCAGCAACCAAAGGAAGAACGGATAGGAGCCCCTGGCACCTAAAGGATCACCTGCGGGGATGGAAGAGGGAAAGCTGGGAGTCACAAAAATGGTTTTTAGGCTTGTTGGGTCTCTGATCAAAGGGATAGTTCCAGCTCATAAATATGTCCATTCATGCAATGTTCTGATTACAATTTCAGGGAGCTCATCCTTTACAAAAAGTATGTGAGCCTCGGGGTGAAAATAAATAAAGCAGGTTAAGATGTGCACTGAAGAACATACAAGTGACCTGACCACCTCAGCTGCCCAGGGCTGTTGTACATTGAGAGTCTTTTGTTTATTAGCTGCAACTTAAAGCTAAAATACGACAGCAATCAATTGTACATACTATAAGAGAAAACAGTAAAAAGAGATTGAGGTGGAAAGGGACTGGGGAAGAAACACATGCTCTTAACAAGCAAAGATTTGATTTCACAACAAAGAAATATTTCAGGACAGCATTAAGTAAATAACTTTAATTCGAGGCATGAACTTTCAAGAAATATTTAATAAAGCATCAAAAAGTACCCCAACTGTTCTAGACTCCTACCTTCAAAGAGCTTACAAACCTGCAAAGAAGTCTAAATGACATGGATAGCAGCAAAAACTTATATGTAATCAGTTCCATCTTTGAGGAATAGAAGTCATTAGACTTCAGAAAAAAAAGTTTCCTTAGTGACTCAGGGGAAGACACAGTGGGTCCCCTGGAGAAACAGGTCTTAATTAAGGCTGAGGTGAGAAAGGTCTAGCAATCAGGGGCACTGACTTGAACATCTCTAGATCCCCAGGCACTAAACAGGACCAGACTCTCCATTAGGTATTTGCAGAATGAAGGTAAGTGACTAAGAAGGAACAGTGAGAAGATCCTGGGGGGGATGCAGGAGGCGGGGATGGTTTCCGAAGAGTGCAGTGGAAAGTTCATTGGGAATGGTCAAGTCGGATGCTAAATTAGCAAGCCTTCATGAAATGATACTGTACTTCACACATATCATCTCATGTGATCTGCATGACAACCTTATGGGGTCAATGCCATTATTATCCAGGTGAGAATTATTTCCAGAAGAAGAGTAGATGTAGGGGATTCAACAAGTGGCTAAGCACGTGGGAGTTGGGTCTCCTCACCACTCCAGTTCAACTGACTTCAGGCATAAGTCATCGTCTTCCCACAGAAGGCCAGAATCCCAGAACCAGTCAATCCCAGGCTAATGCCATAGTCCCTAACTTTGCAGTGAGTGAAACAGGTAAGAGGTTTGCAGAAAGATTCACAGGACCAAGGGACATGCAACAAAAATTCTTCCAACCACCAATGCCTGGGCTCCACTTTCTCCCCATAAAGCAACTACTCCTGTCAGATGCATGTACATACTTCTTCCATAAGTAAAAGCTTATGCGTTTTTTTGCACAAATGTAGCACACCATACATATGCTGCTCCCTGCTTTTTTTTTTTCATTTCACAATATCTTAGTAATGATTCGATAGCAACACATACAATTCAGTCCCCCTCTTTTTAAAACAATGGATGGGTTTTCATGCTGAGATTCTTTTTTCACTGTCTATGATTAATTTCTAGCAAGCACAACTGACAACAGAAGAAAAAAGTCTTAAAACTTCCATTCTGACAGATTTTTATCCACAAACTCCAGACTTGGTTCAGAGAGTAAAAAGAACTGCCAGACTGCTTTCAAATTAAATACTACTAAACAAAACAAGGTGAAAACCCCTGAAATAATATGATCCTGATGAACTACACCCTAAAAGTCCTCATACCAGTAGATTTTGTGGTTGTTGTTTCTTCCAATAACCAAAATCCCTTGAAGAGGGGTAATAATTAACAGTTAGCTATTTAATCTTAAGATGTCAGATGCATGTACATACTTCTTCCATAAGTAAAAGGGCAGTATTAAGATTAAATACTGTCCTTTAACATAGAGAAGAAATTCCTTCCCTTTTCTAATATGAGACTTTCATTTTTAAATAAAAACTCATGATCCCACATGATTGTATTCTGTTTACGGTCTGATTATAAAATACATATAGATCAGTTTCTATTAATTTCATAATATTTTAAGGCATTCTTGTTTATTTCATTTTATATTTGAAAACCGTCTGGGTGAAAAAGTATTTGGTCTGCAGACAATGCGTGGGGTACTAAACAAATGTACGAACATGGGTTCAAAGGGCCCTTGAAAACTCTCTGCTCCCCTTCCCCCAGGAGAACCGGGCCCAAAGTCTGGGACACAGTAGCATAGGAGCACTCCCTCTGCCCTCCCATCAACTTCTTAATCTCTGGCCCCTGCCTTCTCTCCTCTACATAATATTAGAATTGGAAGAAGCTGAATAAATTATCTCCCAGAGTCCAGTGAAACTGTTAGACTGCTCTGGTGGAAAGTTAAGAATCCTGACCCAAACCACCTGACCACTTTTTATTCTCCCACATAGCCTAAAGGTAGTTGCAAAATGAAAGGAAACCCAAAACAGTCTGAAATCCGTGCAAGGAGCCAGAGAGCAGGAGGGAGCCAAGTTCTGGAGCCATCGATAATCAATCCTCCTTGCAACTACTGTTCTTTAAGGAAAACCTACCAGCTGAGAGCCCAGTCAACATTTCCCCAAAGTAGCCGAACCAGGGTTACATAACCAGGTTCTGAGGCTTCTTTCTGGAGGCTGTGACTATGAATCTATGAAGAGTAGAGAAGCTGTCCCTCACACAACAAAGCGGCACCCAAATTCTGACATCTAATCTGAGCTATCAACTTTTCCCTCTCTCTAAATCCACCCTCATATGCAAGTACAAATTCTTTTCCCTTTGCAATGTATCTGGCATCTGTCTTCTTCCTTCTTGTCTCATGAACCCAATTCTGTCCATACTTTTACAATATCTAATATCTAAACAACTACAAAACAAATTCCCTACCTGGCCTCAGTCTTGCCCCATTCCAACCCATCGGGCCCACCACAATCAGATCAACTCTTCAGAAACACATGACTATAATTGGGTCCATGGTTTCCTGTTGCCTGGCACAATTTTTTTTTAAGTTTGGTGTTATTCATATTTATTTCACCATGGCATCTTTTGTTTCAAAGAAGTCCAACTAGAAAATCTACTAGGTAAAGCAATTTGCTGCAAAGAGCAGAGCTATTCTGGTGTCACAGGGCTGAGAAGATGAATGGGAAGGCCTGAACCCAATCAGAGCACCCTCCATGCCACTTCCCAACCCTGAGGGGTCCCACATGGACACAGTTACTAAAACTTCTGGCTTACTAGGAAGATAAAGCTTAAATCAAAATGCTTGGTATTCAAGACATTTATAATTTTTCTGCTTACTTCCCAAAAATCACCCAAGGATCCTTTCTGCTGTATCCACGTCTGTTCATTTAGTCTCCGTCTACCTCTACCTCTATCCGCCTCACCCCAATACTCCTTCAAAGGCCTTTCCCACCAGTGGGCTTCGACACCCATTTCCACTTTATAACTGCCCATGACCCTGCTACAATAACCTTGCCTTGATAGATCCTACCTGTCTATAAGACAAGCTAAAATTCCAACTCACAACACCTCTAAAATCTCACTTACTGTACCATTTAACTCGTAAGTAATCAGACCTCTTCATCTTTTGTAGCTATTTAATTTGACCTGAGTGGGTTTATCATTCAGTGGGAACTGCACCTACTACCTGGTCTGTGTCCCCATCTAATATAACTGCTTTAACACTTAATAGTCATTCATTAAATATTAATTTACTTCAAATGTGTACAACTAAGAGCAAAAATCTTAATTTTCTTTCAGATATTCTAAAAAGTTTCATTACCAAAGAACACGTGCCTTTCTTTTAAAATAGTCAAATCAGGTTTAACGGATTGCTCATTTATTGTTCTTCATTTATATTTTCCTCTGATATTTTATACCACTTTCTCTAGCCAACTCAAAGCTTGACTTGGACAAGTCAATGGAGACTGATCACATTTACTTTCCATTTAGACCTGAATGCACCTACCTACCCTTATTTAAACAAAAGGATTCAAATTCATTGTCCACATTTGTTTCCCATTAAAGGTCAAATATGGATCTCATATCTAAATAAATCTAGCTAGAGATGAGAATGAAAATGTGTGACAGGTAGGCAGAGGGGTTGGGCAATAAAAAATACTTGCCTGACACATGATAAAAGTTACAGAATCCTAACATCACTTAAAAAGAACACTTTCACAGGAAAGAAGGATTACTATGTCAGTCTGATAAACATCACAGTTCCAGTCCCAATATCATCTGCTGTTCTTCCCAGCTGTGTTTGCTCATCGCTGTGTACATAACATATGCATAGATTCAGAAAATAAACTAGCTGTCTTTCCTGACCTGTCTTACAGCTCACATCTTCCCATATCTTGAGGTTAAGAGAAGGAGTACAGCACATCTAGTTTTAACAAAATAGATCAGCCAACTTCCTAAGGCTTTGTATTTACAGTACAACTTGCACCATGTTTACCATGTTCACTGGAAGATGACTTCCCAATTCCTAACATTCCACTTTCAGCAATGCTGCTGTGCTTGCTCTCTGGCACAACCCTATGCCAGCCCTTGTAGGTACCATAACCTATATCTACTTTCCTAATATCTCTCTGATCGCCTGAGTGTCACCAGGTGCACTCCCCACAAGGTCTAGCGGAAAGGATATCCCAAACCCTCTAACATCTTAAGCTAGTTTTCTCTCCTGGCACTCTTAACAGATCTGGCCGCAGCTAGCTCATCACTGCTCTGGCAATGTTTCACATTATTAGTGGACCCCTAGCTCTTGAGAGCTTCTTGAGACAAACTGCTATTACACCTCATGATAATTTTTGTCTCTATTATTTCTCTGATGTAATATTCCATCCAGCCAAGTCAAGTACCAAAGAAGAGTTCACTGCACGCATACGTTTAAGACATTCATCTTTGTGACAAAGACGTTCAATTTGGCCTCCCACCAAACTTTGAATGCCAATGTAAAAACATTCTACAATCTGTGAAGCAACAGTGATTCCTGTGGTTTCCATTTCTAGTGACAGATGATAACAATGTGCTCTTCCTAGCGAACAGTAGAAGCTTCCACTGCCATCCTGGATGATGACAAAGAGTTTACTTTGATCAAATCAGAAGTATAAAAATGTAACAGCTCTTAATTTCCAAAGAAATCCAGCCTGGGTTCATAATTAATAATTTCACAAATGGGGATTAAACTTTTAATGTCTATATTTTTCAAACTGAAGAAAAGCACAAAAATCAAAGTGTACTGGTAATAATTAGGCTTTTAACTACTTTGAGAAGCAATAGTAAACTGTGCCTTCAGACAATGGACAGTTTTTCGGTCGTACTTCATATCTGATTCCCAGCCAAATGACAATGTGCCCTTGCTGGTTTAAATAAGCTATTACTTACCAGGTTCTCTCCCCAAATAGACTAAATTTTCAAGTGACTTAGGTCCAAACCTTGAGACTGTGGGGTGCAGGGAAAGCCTGGTAAGCACAACCAATCACCACCATGCTTTAGCCCTAGCTCCTCATTTCTGCCCTGGGGGCGCCAAGTTCACCTTGTAGAACAACTCTGAGGAGAAAGCACAAAGGCTGTTTCCCTTGAGTAAGACCTAAAATCAAGTTCCATCTTGCTGCATCAACAGAGCCTTTCCTCCATCATTCGCCTCCGAAAAAACTGTAGTAAAAACTAAATTTCAGACAGCCATCTAAGGTCCAGATGGCTATGAAAAAAATGACTCACTATCCCCCACCCGCCTTTACAATGAGGAATAATGGAAAGACAATGATGTTCTGCACGGATTCTAGTTCCCAATTACATGCACATTAGTAGTACCCCCAATTCAATTAAAAACATAAATAAGGATTTTTTTTTCTTCATTCTCCTAACCATGGGTAATTCCTGAGAGCCTACTCCCAATACCATACATAGACTCATGAGAGTTGGAGAGCCCAACAATCAATGAGTCTGCCCATCATTTAACTTCTAAAGAAGCACCTGGGCTGGAATGTACCCTACGCCACCCAGCAAGTCAGTAACTGAACTGGAAAGGGAATCCCAGTTGGCCTATTTATTAGTCAGGGGAATGCACACACGCACCAGGTCCTTTTCATAATACACGGAGTACTTTATACTACACAACCAATTACAAACTCAAGTTGGTAGAGAATCCCTCTCCTCTTAGAAGTATCTAAGAGGTTGGACCTACCAACTGGGAGATGCCAAGCTCAAGATACAAAGTGATGAAATCACCTGGGATGGGACAAGCCTCAGGGACTAAGGACACTGGGCAAAAGATGGCTCTCTGGAGTGCTGGATGAGATCAGCAGAGGGAACAGATTCATGCTTCAAGGAAGGTGGGATTCTGACGAGAGAACAGAATTTAGTCATGGAGATGCCTGGATTAGGAAGTACTGAGGGACAAAGAGTAGCACACGTTTGGGCATATCCAAGGATGTCTGCTGACCAGCAGCCAACTCTGACTCCTAGATTGGGGGCAAGGGCATATTTAAAGAAAACAGAGGAGGTATAGATAGATTATGACCGCTAAGGAGCACATTAAGTCAGGTATTTAGTTCTAATGATTAGAACTTGGGAACAAAGCAAGTAATTGATTTGAGGAACACAAGGAAACCTCAGTTTTCTAAAATGGAGCAAAAGGTCAAACCAGAAGAGCAACTAAGCTAGCCTTAGAGTGATGGGCTGGAGCTCTCTGAAATGAACAAGGTGAAATGCTGCTTAATTATTTACTTAAAAATCAGTGATGACAATGTACATGAAGGCTAATGCCAGGCTCACAGCAGGTCTCTAATATTTATCAATTTCTCTCCTCTTCCCCACAGCCAACAACTAGGTGGCAGGCTTTGAATGCCCAGAGTACACTCAGAAGCAGTCTATGCCCCAGTTGTTAAAACAGGAATGAATCTGGTCAATCACATTCCCTAAGGTACCTGGAGGTGTTGAGCTTGTTGGGCACAAACTGCCCTCCACATTCAACGAGATCTATAAGCCTAGTGGCCCTACTCACCCCAATACTGATTTGCCTCAGGGACTCTACCCAATATGAAGCCACAAAAACACCTGCTTCATGAGCTATTTTATACAGGTAATCTCAATTAGAACTATCAAAGCAGGGGGATTTTAAGTAGGTCTCTTACAGTCACTGAAAATGTTAATGGTTACAAACAACATTGATGGTTTCAAAGTTTTTCAAACAGGAAGGTTTCACACCTTAAACCTCAACCATGGGGTGCTATTTTTTCAGTGATTCTGATGTAAAAAGCCTGAAGTCACTTGATAAAGTATGAACATTCTGTAAAGAGTCGCAAGAAGCTCTTCCGTTGTTCATGCCATATAAGTTACTAAGCCTTCAAAACTGATTGCGGCTTCAGCACAAAAAAACTCACTAGAGGATCGCGTAACAAATCATGGGATCGTGTCTCTGAAATAATCTTGCTTCTCCGATAAGTGATTCAGTGCCATTTCTTGAGAATGGCAAAGTGCTTGGGGCTATACCAGGGAATATACCCACTGGGGAATATACCCAAATCTCTGAAAGATATTCCAACACAACATGCCACAATTTGGCTTCAAATTGGAAATTACATTCTTTATAAGCATTATTCTTTAGTTGGTTTACATACATGTAATCATAAATACAATCAATGTTCTTAAAGTACCTCTTCCTTTGAATGGGCGTTTCAGAAGAAACAGTGCATTTGTTAATATCAACCATGCTAGCTAATGTGTCACAGTGCCTGTCTTTCCTTTTATCCATTCCGGAGATATTCTGAGTTTATCTGTGAAGATTGTGTCTGGTAATTCAAGTGTGAAGCTACACGCTACACAGCCTCTAATTGATCCTAAGCAGTGACTGTGTCTCACCCTAGACAAATTACTATGGCCACAAGTCCACCCAACTGTGATTGTGGATAAAGTCAATATTGAACCTGATCCAAATTTCATCAGTCTTCCTTCTGCCTTCATTCTCTATACCCCGTCTTACATGGATAGCATTGCCATTCATTTTCTTTTTGTATGGATGAAGTGTTATTTTTATTATGATTATTTAGGCATGTTAGGGTTTTCTTTTTAATTAATACTGGATGATTTTTTTAAACATGTCTTTCCTAGAAATGTCACTAGTAAAATGCACCCAATTTTTCTCTAATGTGGTGCTTTCCCTGTCCATAAAACTTATTTGATTAGCAGTGCTATAGAAGCTAAAGCTTTTGTATGCAGGCACTCAAGCATAATTTAATCATTTTATTTAAGCATGAAAAAAATTATTCTGAAAGCGCTGTTAGGTAAAATATCCCTGATTAGTTTAAACTTACATTTGCAGGTATATTAAAGGTGAAATAAATCACGGAATGCCCAGTATGCAATGGAATAGTGTTAACTTTGTTATAATAGTCAGCAGTAAGTAAAAATTGTAGTATTAGAGAATGCAAGGAATAACTATCTCATTTTAAATATGAGATTTAAACAGGTGTATGCATTTAAACAGGTTATTTTTTTTAAAAAATTGTTTTATGCGAACCCATTTTATATTAGTAGGATTTTCACCTATGGAAACCTCTTTCAGAGTCAAACAAGATGAGGTCCTAATTGCATAATACCATTTATCTGCTGAGGATAAAAGTGCCAACGAATGAAAATGCACATTAGGCAAGAGATTGTCAGAATAGAAAATTGTCTTTTTTTTTTTTTTTTGGTTTTTTTTTGTTTTTTTGTTTTTAAATAACCCACTCACATTAACAAAAGACTGCAGTAGCTTCCAAATTATAGGTTGTTATTTTTAGTGGAAGTAGTTCAATATTCATATTGGAGCAGATGTAGCAGTTTAACAAAACAGCTCTTCAAATCCTGCACAAATTGAAAACAGGAAAACTGATTGCATTTTCTCTTATCACTTTCCTTTTCGGAATTGACACTTTTGGCCTTCTGAAAATTTACACATGGCTTTCATCTCAACAGCACCTGCTGATCAAACAGAAACCTAACATTTTCATGAAAATGGTATAAAGGACTAGTTTTGTTCTAAACACTGTAAAGGGCATCAGTTGCCTACTTGATCGCAAGGACGGCTGGGTGGAAGGCCTATTCATAACAGTTTTATATTTTCATTACATTTTTTAAAAATATATTAAGTCCCTTCTGGCTTTTTCCATGTTCACTTTTTGTATGATTCAAATTTCTTTGACCCAGTGTCTGCCTGATGCTTGTTTTATCATGCAAAGACTTGGCAAACTGGGTAAAGGGTAGATTACACCAAGACGATAAGGAATACTTAGTATTTTCTCTGCCACTGCTTGGAATACACATATTTATCTATACACACTGCTGTCCATCCATGGCACACAGGCGTAAAATATACACATCCTATTTTCCTATTCCGCCCACAAAAAAAGCAAAGTCAGGCCCAATTTTCTTTTATCAGATACAGATTTAGTAAGCGCTTGAATGCTGAAGTTCTGCAGACTGTGCCACCTGAGCACAAGCCAGTAAACATCCAAATGATGTGACCAACATCATTTACCAGGAAGGTAAAGGTAAATCCTGAAAATGGGTATTCTTATATGTAAAACAAGCAAGAGTGATAGCTACACAGCTTCCCAGATTTTTAAATAAAAAGTGTTACCACATATTTCTCTGTAACATCCAATTCTAAGTAAAATTAAAGATGCTCCTAAGACAGGATGTCAGTTTCTTAGCAAAAGAGCTCTACCCCTCTGAAAGATTCCAGGTTGTCCATTCCCATTCTGCCTGGGTGACAAGGTAACCTCAGGCAGAAATGATATACAGTAATATATGTGCCACTCTGGCCAGTTGGTCTGTGAATTTCAGTGTTTCATCATGCTCACTGAGGCAACAGCAAACCTGAAATGTCAATATGTTCAGTCAATGGAAGTGAAATAATGGGACTCTATTGTCTTACCCAATCGATCTGCTGCTGTCAACAAGGAAACATGCCCCCCCTGGCTTTAAACAAATTTTAATTACGCTTTTAGTTACTGGATCATATTTACCTAAGAAAACACCTATCTTGACCATGTGTAGGAGGCAAAAGCAATTGTTCTTCCCACTTTTACCCATTTTAAGAACCTTCTAAAGTTGACATATTTTTTAAAATACACTCATGAGTATAATAAACATTTTTTAAATTAAAGTTTTATTAAACATTTTTAAATTGTTTTTCTTTTAAACCAACTCCAAGCAAAAAATCCCATGGCTCACATCCAAAACACAAATCTACCTAACAGACTTGATGTTTTTTTCCTCTAGACCTGGCTGAAATCATACCATAAAATCAACTAATTCCATGTTAAAAGTAGGTTCCATTTGCTTTTCTCACTCATTCAAGTACCACCATTAGCATCACTTCATCACCCATTCAAAACATGTCACACAAAACCACATACAAATGATCAATTCCAAAAGCCGCTACTCTTTTTGTTCAGTTTATCAATCCCACAAATAAGGAGTAAATGAAACTCCTGTTAAAATAAGGGAAGTGGTGCTAAGAAGGGCAGGAGGTGGGGGGTGAAAAGGAAATCAGGCATTTAAGTCATTCAAATTTTGCCTAAGTTCTCTGGCCCTTTCCTGCACCAAAAAGGGGACAGAATCACCTTAAAATAAAAATAAAACTAATCAAGTTGTTAAGCAGCTTTTTCTCTCCCCTCTTCATCTAAAGGCTTCTGCCTCCCATCAATAAATAATCTATTGTTCCCCCTTTATCCAGACTCTTTAAACCTATTCAGAAAGGCAAAACTAAACCCAATTAAAGATAAGGCCCTCCGGTAATCTCACCTCCGTGAGTCCTGTCTGGATAGCAGAGGTGATGGGAGATAACGGCCAGGCCAGGACTGATGCCTCCTCCTCACCCCACACAACAAAAGGCAGATTTCGCTTTCTCCCTCTGCTAATCTTTAAATGTAAATTCTCTCCGCCAGCTAAGAGGAGCGACAGATAACATGTTACATCTTCACTTCTCCTGGTCTTATCGACTTCTGAATCATTTGGAAAGGGAGAGAGGAAAGAGAAAGGCAGCCTCCCCCCCGTCCATCCCCCCACCCCCCCACCCCCCCTCCCCGCTCCTTCCCACCCCTCCTTCCTCCCTGCCCGCCTCCCCTCCCCGTTCACGGAGATTACCTTCTGGCAAAGGAGCGCAGGAGAGGCGGCCGCAGCCGAGGCGGCACCCAGACCGTGGCTTTGTATTCATTAAACACACATCGGAGCTTATCAGAAGTAAAAGGCTTGTCAGGATGGCACATTGTGTGTGAGTGAGTGTGTGAGCGCAGGAGGGAGAGGAGAGAAGCCAACGTGCATCAGGGTGATTACAATATCAGCAGGGCCCAGATGGAGGCAGGAAAATAAACAGAGGGTGCGTGTGAGACGGAGCGGGAGAGGGAGGAAAAGTGGGAGAGAGAGAGAGAGGGAGAGACACAGGCTGGAGGGAAAAAACGGAAAGCCAAGGAGGGGGTGAGGGTTCAGGCTCCAGAAAGAGGGTGGCCAGGGGGGGCGAGGTACCCCAAGGCTGCCTGAGGGTGAGAGCTGGCGCTGGGGGAGGGTGGCCTGCGTGCCCCTACCTGGAGAGAAGGGGACGAATCCAGACCAGTAAACTCTATTTCCCTGCTCCAGGGCTAGACAGGGAACATTTTGGAGGTTCTGTCAAGGTCAGAGGGGGATCAAGAACTCTCTTTTGGCAGAGCTAAACAATGAGACATTCACCACCTCACCTCCATCCAAATAGCCACAATTTGCAAAACAAATCGAGTGAGTCGTCACAGCCTCCCAGGCTAACCTCAAGTGGGAGTTCTCATCCCTTTCTTTGCAGATCCCACCACTCCTAAATTCCAACCCCCTGCCCACAAACACAAAGAAGGATGCAGGCTGACACAAAATATCTCCTTTCCCTGGGCTTTAACCTGTCCCAGCAGAAGACTTGTGCAGCCAGCATCACTGTGATAAAAAGGAGCACTTGTGATTGGTAGCTACAGGTGACTCTTAGACACCTGCTCCACCTCCAGAAATTGTGTTGGGGGAGGGGGTTCCTTATGTGTACATCTGAGAGTCTATTTTGGAGGTGGGAATTTGAAATTGAGGCAATCAATCTCAGCTGGAGCTGCCTCACAGCTCTTCACCCACCCAGAGCCCAGGGAATCAATCAGAGAACAAGCAGGGAGCTACAGCTTGCTCGTCCATCAGCCCAGAGTTCATCTTCCACCCCATCAGGGTCTGGAGGGAGATACACCTGAGTGGTCTCGTGGGAGCCCCTTTCCACTTTTAAATGCACCCATCAGACAATGTGAACATCTGATCAGATCCTTAATGGAGTGCAGATAATGCAGCAAAGAAGGTTATTTTATTGGGGGGAGGGAGAGTATTTGGACAAGTTGTATTTCAAGGCACTGAAGCTTAGTTAAGCTCTTGCTGCAGTATGAAAAGTGAGTTCAGAATGAAGTAGCCAATAAACTACATAATTGTTCATGGCATACACTGTAGCCCCAACTGCAGTCAAACTTCAGGTTGTAAAGTGGTTTATGCATGAAGTCTCAATACAGACAAAATAGTTGGGGGGAGGGAGGAATAAGGCTAGTGAGTAGAGAAAAAAACAGAAGAGCAAGGGAACTAAAGGCAGTCTTTTAGAGGAGACAAATTTGAAGAAAACCATTAGAAAATGAAGAGAAGCATTGTTTAATCAAGCACTCTTCTTCAAATCACTTGGCCAAAAAAGTTTTAGGTGTGGTGGATCCTCCCAGGCTCCATGTTTCCACCCCAAGAAAAGAATTAAGAGACAAATTTGATAGGTAAGGCAAAGTGAAAAAAGCTGGGCATAGGTGGAGGGGAGGGCATGTGTGCAAAATCTTGTCATGCAATGAATGTCAGATAAAAAGGGGTCTGCCACAATCCCCCAATAATCCAATAATGTGGAAAACCTCGTGGTATCACTGAGACGGGAACAAGGTAATACTTCTCCATAAATGTTCAAAAAGTGGCCAGTTCAATAGTGAGAGAAGGGTACAAGGATAGGAAGTAAACCATTTGGCAGGGTACACTACAAAATCTAGTGATCTCTAAGTGGGTGAAAATCTGTCATTCTTACATGTTTTAAATTTAATAACAGATTTCTGGAGTATCATTTTAGCTTTCATAAAGGGTCACCTCTCACCTTTTCTCTGCTGTTACAGAAAACAGCATTCAGAGTAACCTACACATACCTCCCCCTCTATTACATCTTAGATCAATTTGGACACAGACTACACACAAATGCTTATAAATCCAGTGCAACTCTAGGAAGTAGAAAATACAACTTACAAATGCCAACTGATTTTTCCATTACATGCTCTTTGAAAAAATGCTATTTAAAAAACAAAGCCCTACTACTTTCAAACCCAGAAAAGGCTTACATTTTTTTTCTTTAAAAAGCATCCAAACACTGAGGCATGAAGAAAACCACACAAAAGCTAATCTGCCAATGTTCTTATTTTGTAAAAGCACAGTATTCCTATTACCACCTTGTTTGTTCATTGACTTTTGGCTCACAGTTATAGAAAAGATCAACCAATTCTCAAATGGGAAGAATCCATGACTCTCTTCCAAAGCAAACATTTTGCTGCAAAGCTTTCAATTAAAAAAAAAAAAAGGCAATATAATAATCAAGAAGTATAATCACAGAATATGTGTACAACAGAAAGTGGTTTCTATAATCACAGCTGTCTTAAAGTCCAGGCTGGAGACTAGAAATCTTAATTTCAACTAGTTCTTTTCTTAATAATAGGTTACCCTCCTATAAAAGCAAGAAGTCCATCTGCTTCAGGCAGATAAGTTTTGAAGCATTAATTCAGATACAAATCTAGCATTTTCTTTCTTTCTTTGAGTATGTGAATTCTAGTGTGCTATAATGTGAGAATTCCAACATATGACCATTATGGCATAATATCTCATTGCTCAGCTTGTCATTATTTCATTTGTAATTCTTATGTTAATTATGTTCATAATTACTATAAACAGATGTGGTAGACATTCATGTGACCTTTTATTGCAGAATGCATTCCTCACTCATTTTGCTTTAATTTCTCATGTATGTGAAACTTAAACGTAAAAAAAAAGCTTTCTAATTTTCTAATGTTTTATATGCATAAGTTAAAACAAAACCTACCTTCTACTTCATCTGCATTTCAAAATATTAGAATATTCTTAACATTTAAGCTGCTTTACAGCACATTTTAAAACTGCACACTGAACCTCACTGCTGCTCACTAAATTGTAGCTATGGATGCCAAACAAAGGCTAGCATCCATGTCTAAGTTGTTTGCCTTTTTTTTTTTAATATCAAAGGTTAATGCAGCAAAACTGTGCTTCAAAACCAAGTGCCTAGCAGCTACATAGTGATTTATTCACTCATAACTCAACCATCACCCTCTTTACATAAAACACATTTACAATAAAATCAGTATGGATTTCATTAGCTGAAAACCTTCTCAAATTTCATTTCTTTGGCCCTAATCTATAATTAGTGTGGACAGACAGGTGCAAACTCTTCTCTTCTACAGATGGCTACTGGAAATGGTGCAAAGTAGCTCCTTCTGTTTAAACAACACAGAGATAACCTGCTCTGTCTTATCACTTACAATTACCTCCATTAAACTGAACTAATGTTTGCTTTAATAAAATGTTCACTGTTCTTTAAACATTATTTAGGAACTCTTATATTAATGGCTGTAAAAAAGTGAAGCTGAAAGGTGTCTTTTTAGATAATAATAAATAACTTATTCTGGATGAAATGGTCTCACTGATGGATAATACTCAGAGGTTCATGAAGGTGCTTAGTAACATTTGCTACTTTTTTGTATAAATAGGGTCAAATATGACATTTTTAAAAGGTCTAAGGGTGACAAACAATTTAACAAGTAAAGAAATTTAGAAATATGAAAGTTCATTTCTTCCTTCTAGATTTTAACTTATTGATGTATATACATAGCTCTTAAAAATCCTTGATTGTTTTCAAAGGATATTTACATTAACCCAATCTTATGTCTCTGTTTAACTTAAAAAGTTGTATGAGTTCATCATTTTAAGGCACATTTTAAAAATTAACCATGCATGCAAGTGCACTCTGTAAGCACATAGATAAAAATAACACCACTTCATAATAAATAACTTCTATAAAGCCAGAGATCACTTTTCCCTGCTTCCGCTATCAATAAAGTCTGTGGATCACTAGATGATGAATAAGGTGTCCATAAAACAAAGAACTTTTAAATGCCCCAACAGCCTACAAATAAATAGCTTTTCTCACTGAACTTACATAACTTACAGTAATAGACTCCAGTAAAATGTAACTGACTCGGTTTTTTTTCACATGCAAATCCTGCAGGTGCCAATTTTTCAGACTGCTTTGCTATGAAGGGCTATGTTGCCTGCATAAAACCTCAATGAAGAAGGGTTTGCATTCAGTGCCTGTCAGCTGATGTTCATATCAAAGAAGTGAGAAACAGGATTTGACAGTGAAGAATGTCCTAACCTGACAGCCACTGACCAGCATTCCTATTGGAAGCATTTCTTTCTCGTGATCCCTTTTCAATGTTTGGGGGAAAAAAATGGGTGTTTTGGGGTTTGGTTTTGGTTTTTTTTTTTTTTGGCTAAGCTTCTATTTTACAATACAATAAATGATAATGGCACCTTACATTTGTGTACTTCTTTGCAATTTATGGATACATTTGTGTACTTCTTTGCAATTTATGGAGTGCTCTTTTATCTGCAAATATTTATACTAATACCCTCAAAGGGAGAGCTCATCATTAAATACTAGCATCAAAAGCAGTATTTTACTTTTCTTCAGAAAAGGAAAACTGTAAAAATATTAAAAAGCTGCAGCACTGTTGCTACAACACATACTGTCCCATTTCCAGCAACTTACAATTCAACAGTGCAGTTTGCATTGTACTACAAGTAGAATGCCTCATATTAGGAAGGTCCTTTAAGGATCATTTTAAAATCAAATTATTAGCAGGTATTAATTAGTGAGTCACAGAGACTAAGGTTACAAAGGAAAATATCATTTCAAAGACTTATGGTCTGCTTTGAGTTGTCCAAACATTAAAGAAAAAAATAGACTGTTTTCTCTACTGCTTTTATTAGGTATGAACCGGACACAAGAGAAACTACATACTCAAACTCTCCCACTCAATATTTAGCTTTTTAAATAAAGTGACCGCTGTCTGAATGGTTTACAAAAAAAATTATTAATGCTTAAACAAAGACTTTTAACATAAAGTTCTTCTCTTAGTATAATCTTAAGATACAGTCAGTTTTTATGCACCCAGAATGAGCCTGATTCCTTGATTATTGGTTGGAATTTTTTACCTTTGAAAGAATAAACCAAAGAAATATCAAATAATAAATAAAATACAAGTAAAGCTATGATATAGACTTCAACTTCCTCAACATCCATCCTGGTCACAAAAGAAAAGCTTAGGTCAAACTAAGATTCCCTGATTAATACTGGGTGAGACTCTCAGACATCCCTTTTAAAATAACCAATAAATAATCAATAAAATGAAAGAAAATTAAAAAAAAGATCTTTGATGCACTACCTATGCTATCTGAAAGCCCTCACGATGTTAAAACTAGAATAGACATTAATGATAAACACGGGAGAAAAGATCCATAGAATTTTGAATTTGCTGTTCTTTGTACACATCATATCTGACAATCACCCAGGTTTAGGCAATGAAGGTTTAAGAAACTATTGTGTTTACCGATCTTTTCTAAAGAACTGTGTGACAGGAGAAACTGGGCACAACAGAACATTCACATGGGTCAAGGCAAAGAGCTGCAATAAACTAAAAGAAGGCCCCCAACACTAACAAACCGTTTATCACAGAGAAGCTGGTCAATTTGTATTCTAGTGAGTGTGGACTCACTGGGCACAGACCCAGTTTCACTCCTGTTCTATGCAAAGGCAGGGGTATGATAATAAAAGCCACTGAGTGCACTTATAAATGGTACAGATGTTTAAAAGGAGACTAGGAGGGAGAAAAACCCTGTAAAACAGATTTCAGTTCACACAGAAGGTAGAAAGAAAACGCTTTCGTCAGCAACCCAATCTTTATCAAGGGATAAATCAATTTGCAGCAGCTGTGGACAGCCATTTATATAAAGGCCCTGGGCAGATTAATTAAGGGAAGCGAAGTTAAAAATTCAAGGGGGCCCACAGTTACATTAAGCACATGAAGGTGGTCTGGCGTGGCCTCCCCAACCCTCCTAACCTTCCCTCCCTCGCCCTGGACCCTGTAGCTGGTCTTCAGTAGCTCCTTCACGAGGAATACTAGCGATTCCTAAATGCGACACTCTGTAGCCAGGCTGGGGCTCCTTGGGACTGAAGGTAGACAATCTTGAAGGATAGCTATGCTCAAAAGAATTCTGTACTGCGCTTTGCAAGGAATAAGGAAACCAAGGGCTGTAAGGCTCCGCAGCCAAATCCTCCAAACTTGAAAAGCCTGGGGGCGGGAGCGGGGTGGGGGGGGGGGGGAGGAAGGGATATATTTTTAGTAACAGTCTTGGTTCACATCCTACTTCCCGGAATCAGTACGCAAACTTTTCCAAGGGTTGACTGCACTTACCCTCCTCCCCCCACCCACCCTCCAAAAAAAAGTTTCAAAAAACGGATTTAAGCGCCTTGTACCCATCTAACCATACTGACTTTAGGCGTCCTGGCCAGTTCAAAGTCTGACAGGGGAGAAGGGTCTGGGTGCGCAAACCAACCCAGCCCTTTCAAGGTTCGCAAAGAGAGCAGTGGGTGGCAGGGCCCGGAAAACGAAACGAATTCCCAGGACCCGGCTCCCCATCTGGCCTCCGCCAGGCGGGAGCTGCAGAGCACAAGGCTCTACTGCCCATTCCGGAGAGCTACAAGCCGAGTTAGGGCTGCGACGACAACACCCAGACGGCCGGGGCTGCGGGGCCCGGGGCGCGCGAAGGTCGGGACAGGAGCTACGCTGCCCATCGACCCCGGGCGGCAAAGCTCCAAACCCGTCACGGGCGAGAGACGCCGAAAGGCGCTCGAGAGGCTGCTGCCCGTCCCCTGGGGGCTTCCCACTCGAGCTCACCAAATGCCCAAGAGGAACACGGAAAGTTCGCAGGTGGGCGCAAAGCGCCTGGGTGCTGCTCGAAGGACCCCGACCCCAATAGCAGCCCGGTCTCAAAGTTAAGATTCTTCCTCTTCTGCTCCCAGAGCTAAGTTTTCCACCACCGAAAAGAGCCTTTCCTTCTAGTTAAAAAAAACAAACAAAAACAAAACACGGTGACGGTTTAGGGCCACCTGCCAAACGCACCGTGGATACCTTGACCAGTTGTTTGGTCGGGGTAAAAATAGGTATGATCTCCTGTTCACACATCATAATCGTGGAGAGGAAAGAAAACTGTTGTAACAGGCAGTGCGGGGAATCTAAGAGTAAAAATTGCATCCTTGGTGGCCCGTGAAGTTCAGTGTCAAAGCAGACTGGAGTCACTCGCAATGTTCTTCGCTCTAGTGCGTAGTTCTACCCTAGTTCAGAGACAATTACAGCCTGGAGCCTCTCAGCCGAATAATCCAAAGGAAGATGACAGTCATCAGAATAACAATTAATAGCAACAGCCTGGGGCCCGTCCCCGCCACCCGCCCGCCGGCCCAACCCTCCCGCGGGCACTTACACTGCACAGGGCCGGAGAGTCCCACCATCCGCCACAGGCTCCGAGCTGCAAATAAAACTTCCCGTCGTCTCTGCCTGCCCGCAGGGGGACTAGGCGAGGGCGCGGCGCCGCTCTCCTCGCGAGGCCAGAGTGTCCGAGGCCACTCGCCCACGCGAGCTTGCCACGAGGCCGTGGAGTCGCGCGGTGGAGCGCCTGCGGCCGCCAGGCGCTGCGCACTGCGAGTGGCGGTGCAAGGAGCCCGGGTCGAGGACGCCAGCCAAACGCAGCCTCCACGCAGAACCCAAGACTTGCGGAGCTCCGCTCCGCTCCGCTCCTCCCGCCCACCCTCCCTCCGCTTTTCTGTTGTTGCTGCTGTGGCAGACAAATGTGATGTGGGGCGCAGGGAATTGCCACTGTCACAGGCGGCGTCTGCGTCTGCCTCACCCGCCCTCGCTCACTCTCTAGGAAAGCGACGCATTTATCTGCAGGGCGGCCGGGCGTCCGCCGGGGAGCAGGAGCGCCGCGCGCTGTGCGCTGAGAGCGCCCGCACCCGGCCGGCTCCGGCGCGCGCCCGCGCCCGGGGCGCCGGGGCAGCTCGGGAGGGAGGCGGCAGCAAGGCAGCTACCAGGTGCAGGGAGGAGGGCCCGCGGCGGGGCGGGGGAAGAGGTGGAGGTGGGAGACATCTGTGTCGTGCAGGGGTCACGGAGGTCAAGTATATGTTAACAATGGGCAGGCTCGGCTCGCTAGGGCGCGCGGGCGGGCGGCCTCCCTCCTGGCCTCGCCCTCTCCGGAGCAGGCTGGACGTGGGGCTGGCTCCCTAATGATCCCTTCCCGGCCGCCTGCTCTCCTGCGGCCCGAGTGCCCTGCAGTAACCCAAGACGACCACTTTCCCCGGCCATCTGGAGCGCTCCTGGCTGCCCTGCCTGTGTCTCATCACTGGCTGGAGAGACAGCTCTGCTAGAAATCAAGCCACTCTCAGATCTCCTCTCTAATCCCCTTCTGTTAGCTGATTTCCAGACTGACTATTTGCTTTCGCATTAGATAATAGCCTTAGAGAAAACAATTATCATTTTCTTTTTTTCTCTTTGTTTTTCTACTTCTTCCATAGTATACCATTAAGAGGGGCCTCTTTCTCTCTCACGTTTTTGTTGGATGTATCCCCCTTCTCCAGACATTAATATCAATAATGGGGGGAGGGGAGTCCCTAAGGAAAAGATAGGGTGAAAGAATTCCAGATATTTCCAGAGTAAATAAATAATCTCCCAGTGAACAGGACTGAGTGACAGTTTGTACAGAGCAAAAAGGGTTTGAATAATAATGAAAATATTAATATGTAGGTCAAATATGATCAGATAATGGCTTTCAATGATAAGTAAAATGAAATCTTTTAAAATTATTATGGAACAGTGCCACAACTGCAAATGTTATTATTTTAGTTCAACAATTTGAAATCCTACTCTGAACCTGTTTTTTTTTTTTTTTTTTTCCCCAACTGGCCTAAATCAGCGCAAAATGTCCTGTGTATAAGTTTCTAAATCTCATCTTTACAAAGGAAGAAAATGCTTGAGATAGACTCAGAGTGGGCCTGATGCAGTGGGAACTGATGAGACATTCCTGGGTTTTATTTTTTTAACGGTGCTTCAAATATTTAATAGTGTGTGAACTCCCTTCCCCCATCCTTTTAAACCCAGCTGGAGCTTCCAATTCTGAAGTCTTTTCAGACTCTACTAATTTTTTTGCAATTCATTTTCAGAAAACACTCATTGTACATTCTGCCTTCTCCTTGGGACATTTGACTAATGAATTATAATGGATTAATGAATTGTAATGTTAACTCTTGGTATTTGATATGATGCTGTTAATTTGTATCTCAAATTTTATCAAGTTGTACGTTCTATAGTAATTTCTGTATTACAGCTCCTTATTTTTTGCTACCCTTGCAAACTTAACAGCCTGAAAAATCTTAAAATATAAAATTTTTATGTCTGCTACTCCTTCTTGTAGGAAATAATCAAAGCTTACTTATGTATTCTTTAAAGAATCAAAACATTTTATTACTTCATTATTCTATTACTTGTATTACTTCTTCTGTCCCCAAATTGAAAACCAAGAACTTAGAGTCTGGAACTACACATTTATCCTTATCTAAAATTAATAAAGTGACATCTGAATTAGGATTTTTTTTTGTGAAATACTGTTACTTCTAAAATCATATTTTAAAATTTAGAAATAAAGTAAATCAACAGTTTGGGACATTAAAAAAAAGGGAGAAATAAAATATGCATATCATGCTACATTTTTCTTCTTCCTGTAAATTGTGCCAAAATAGATGTGAAAGCATAATAGAAACATTAAACTTCAAAAATCGATGGAAAGTAACTTGCAGGAAACCAAAACCGAGTGACATTTTCAGGCTATATTCACACTTTTATAAAATTCTTAAAGGGCTGTCCCTTTTGCCAGGGATTCGTCTGGAAAAAATAATAATCATTGTTCCAGTTATGCTTGTTTTTTTAAAAAAACACTAACGTTTTCTACTCAATTTGACTTTGCATCAAACAGGATATATCACTAAATCTGAGATTTTAAAAAAACTCTGATAAGAGCAGCTGAAAAATGTGTATCCTTATGCTGATGAGGACTGACTTCGTATATTACTTAATCCCACTTTCCTGCAAAATGTAAGACATTTTTCTGTAGGATTTATCCTTATATTATCTCCTAACTCCTTTATTTGGAGCAAACAGTAACAATAGGGACCAACTCAAGCATGAGGTTGATTACTGAATTGCAAAATCTAGGAAAATAAAGCATATTAAATGAAAAGGAAGGAGCTCCTAAAGTTTGGGAGGAGGGTGTGAAAACTGTACAGGTCTACAAAATGTTTGTAGGGTAACTGGCCTTAGGGTGGGAAATACACATGACCTAACATTCTTAATGCAATAAAATATTAATTGATACATTTTAAAAAACTAAGGAGACAGGAATCAATATTAAGTTTTTATCTGCCATTCACAAGAGAGATCAGGTGTCTGTGTTTTCAGAACTATTATTTTGCTGAGACAAAAAAATAAATAAATAAATTTTTAAAAAAGAAAGAGATCATTTAGAAAACTAGTCAGCTACCACCCTACTGAAACCATTAAATTGAAAATTAAATACTCAATAATGTGTTAAACTATAAAAAAACTTGCGATTTTCTTTTCCTCACAGATTTTTTTCTCACATCATTAAATGTTCATTGTTGTAAAGTTACCTAGTTCTTTCAGCTTACAGGTTTTTTTTTCAGTAATGTTACCTAGGGATGCTTTTTGTTTTCCCTTAAGCCAATCCTAAAAAAAAAGCAGGGAGCATTCAATACAAATTTCAGATGAGTGCTTATTATCTTCTTTAAAGATATGTGAGTCACCTCTCACAAAAAGGAATTTCTATACAAAATGTAAACAAGCCCTTAATTAGCACTTTCAAAATTCTTTCTTATACATATTAAAGTTTAAATGACTCCTAAGCTGCGATTTTCTACATACCTTGAAAAAGTCCTCCTGTGTGACTAGGTTGATGAAAATTCTTAATTACCATGTTATTATTTCTAACAAAATTATTACATTTGTAGAAAAATGATAAATGTAAAGAAGAGGAAGCAATAATTACATTTTCCTAAGAACTTGCCCTATTTGTAATTTCTCTTTCTTTTGCTGTATAGTTTTATGTAGCTTAGTTTTTGAACTTTGTATGGACAAGTTTTTATTCCAAATCTTTGCAGTTTTGTTATTTAATTTGTTTTGTTTATTATTTTTAAATTTTATTTTTATTTTTTGGCCACGCCTACACCATGCAGAAGTTCCCAGGTCAGGGATCGAACCCACATCACAGCAGTAACCAGAGCCACAGCAGTGACAATGCTGGACCCTTAACCCCCTGAGCCACCAGGGAACTCCATTTAACTTGTTTTAGGTTTAATTTTAGAACATGGATAGCAAGTTAAAGAATAAATTGTAGAAATTTTCTTATCTTATTCTATAGTAGTTAAGTCACATTTACTGAGTACACATGCTCTACACAGTGTAAATACTTTAGTTCTTAGGGAGATCTAAGATAATAAACAGATTTTTTTTAAAATAGAAAACTTACAAGACTTCCCATTGCAGCTCAGTGGTAACAAACTCAGCTAATATCCATAAGGATGTGGGTTCAATACCTAGTCTTGCTCAGTGAGTTAAGGATCTAGCGTTGCTGGGAGCCATGGTGTAGTTCACATCCAAGGCTTGGATCCGGCGTTGTTGTGGCTGTGGCGTAGGCTTACAGCTCTGATTTGACCCCTAGCTTGGGAACTTCCATATGCCACAAATGTGGCCCTAAAAAGCAAAAGCAAAAAAAAAAAAACAAAAAAAAAACTAAAAATAACTTTCATTGTAACTTCATATAACTGATCACCTTGGTATCATTTAGTAGCAATTAATGTGTTTGATTTTAATTTATGATCTCTATGTATTCATATAGTGTATTTTTCTGTACTACTTTAAAACCTGTTTTCAGAGTCCCCGTCGTGGCTCAGTGGTTAACGAATCCGACTAGGAACCAGCAGGTTCCAGGTTCGATCCCTGGCCTTGCTCAGTGGGTTAAGGATCCGGCATTGCCGTGAACTGTGGTGTAGGTTGCAGACACGGCTCGGATCCCATGTTGCTGTGACTCTGGCGTAGGACGGCAGCTATAGCTCCGATTCGACCCCTAGCCTGGGAATCTCCATATGCTGAGGGAGTAGTCCAAGAAATGGCAAAAAGACAAAAAAATTAAAAAATTTAAAAAAAAAAACCTGTTTTCACCCAGAAAACTGCAAAATGTCAATTATTTATTTATTTAAATTGCAAAAGGATTTTTTTAATTTGTAAAATTTTACAAAATAATTCATGTTAATGTTTCTATAAGCAATGAGTTTTACTCTTTAAATTTTTGAATATTTGTATTCCTCAGTCTTTGACACATTAAACTCTGCAGAAATGAGTTTATTGCATAATATGAAACATACACATGCATACATGTCATACGTATATAAGTGTTCTTATATGCACAACTATGTGTTAGCTAGTAATTATCTCATGTGACATTTTATAGCTAATCCATGAAAAATAATGATGCAAAAAAACACCTTAGTCACATGTTTCTAATTTACATTGAATATTTCCCACCTCTATCTTTGAAAGTTGATTTTTAACATAGCATCAGCCAGAATAAAATTATGTAACACCCATCCCCCATTGAAATTCTGTATTCCCCATTTTTTATTGAACGTGTCCAGATAAGTTACTTTTCCTTTTCTGCAGTTTTTCAATTTTTATTGGTGTTTACTCTGTCTATATAATTCTCAATTAGATACATATTACTGTGATGTAAGTACACAGACAGGATTCTTTGTTCAGTTCACTGAACAGTGCTTGCAACATATTAAGTGCTCAATAAATATTTGTCGAATGATAAATGAATAAGATTAAAATGCTTTATCACTTAGATATCTTGTCTACACGAATTAAAACACCATTAACCTGATTTCTTTCTTATTAAATTATTTAAGAAAACCAAGATTTCAACACTAACAATATTTTAAATGAAAATGTGAGCAACCAAAGAAAAGGGTCTTCTGTGTTGTTTTGTATGTGTATTTCAATACTTCTTGAAAAATGGTGAATTTGATATGAAAAAATATATATTCTTATGTGTTTTTGTTTTAACTATTTATACAATTATTTTAGGTTCTATAATAAACCACAAACATTTCTGAAGTTTTGGTTTATTTGTACGATAACTTAGACATTTAAAAAAATACTATGTAAAGGAATTTGAAATGAGGGGGATCTTAGAGATAAGTAATTCTTTCCTTCTCATCTTCTGTAGTAGTTAAACTATGTATTCTTCAGTGTATACATCAATATGCCATAAAAATTCACACGCTGTTTAATTTGTCTCGGGCATGTTCTCATTCTTTCATTGAATTGTTATATCATTGATAGTTTATATAATCCAGATTGTTTAAATGATGTTTCTACTTAGCAAAGAATCATCTTTATTTAGAAATGCATGCCTTAGTTATGCAGGATCAGTGTATCTGTGTCCACATTAAATCCACCCTTTAAAAGATGCATATGTTACAGTATTTTAATCATCTTATTTTCCCTAATCCTTTAAAAATATCAATTTGCTTGGTAAAACACTCCAGTCTGATGAATCCCATATCACCTCATAAGAGTATTTTCGTGTGGGAATCACTACATCACTGTACTGTATCCACCTCTGGGGGGGGGAAACAGCAGCCAACTGGCTCACAACACAGGAGTGGGAAGAGAAGAAATTTTTGGCTCACATTTCTGTAGCAAACATAGACTGCTGTTAATCAGGTTTGGCATGAAGTTGTTTTGCACAGTTCTCACTTTTTTTCTAAATAGGGCTGGCCACCAACTAAGAGGCCCCAGGGTCTCAGTGAAAGACACTAGAAAGAGTAAATCTATCACCTGGGGCCAACAATATCCCCCTTCCTAAATTCCCCCCAGTCTTCATCTGTGCCTTCAAGAAAATCATTTGATCCATGTACCTTTTAGGTAGGCACCTGTAAAACCATAGGATCACTAGTGTCAACCACCCACTTTGCCTTACCTGCCTTGCAATTTTGTCCCATTTCCTTGAGGGGAAATAATTTTTACAAGATAAAAAATTTCAATTTCTCATGTTTTTTTTTTTTTTTTTTTTTTTTGCGGGGAGGGGTGGAATAACTTCTAAATTAACATTTGCCCTAAGTATTCACACTTACATTTTTAAATAAATGTTCCTTATTTAATATTTTTACAACAAAGATATGTATATACATACATACAACTGTTTGCAGTCTTAATGCATCTCATGGAATCTATATTTTGTAATAGAAAAGAAAAAAATATATTTCCCCTCAGAGCAATGCATGTCAAACCTTGGGGGATTGTTAATTGCAGAATCTAGGTCAGTGGGTCTGGGCTAGGACCTGAGATTCTGCATTTCTGACAAACTTCCAGGAATTCCTGCCCACACAGTCAGGAGCACAACTTTAGAGATTACTAGAAGCACTGAGAACATCACACCTTACCATCCTCCTTATACACACAGAGTCCCACTTTCACAGTTTTCACAAAAGCCCATGGTATTCATGTATTTGAAAAATACGCATACCATCCTATGGGACTTTGAATCCATAACAAGAGAAAAGCATCCTCATATATGAGCAGTTCCTTAATGTCCCCACCTGCTGTTCGGACACCTGCAATGGACAAGGGAGACCCTTTATTAGATAATAATAAAATAAGCAGCCACAAAACTGTTTATCTAAATAAGACTGGAAGCTCTTAAAAAGTTGAACCATGAGTTGGTGATTACTGCAGGAGGGCTAGTTCACTTGCAACTCTCTAAGGGGTCAGTGAAAGCCATCTCTTGCTTGGGATTGTGTTTGCCTGGTGCAAGGTATAACTGAGAAAAATACTATAAACTAATGGATTCAAGGTGTGAATGTTTTCCAGCTTCCTTGTGCATAGCTATGGGCCATTCCAACCCCCCACTCCCTTGCTGTGGTGAATGGAGGTCATTAGTCAGAGATTGTGCAGCATGGGCTCTGCCACACAAGATAGGGCTCAGCCTTGCTTGCCTTAGCTCACCCACTTATGAAATTAGTTTATTTCATCGTATTGACATGTTATGACAATTATGCCATAGTGCACTGGTTTAACTGAAAGCCCTAGCGCTTTTAAAGTTTCATCACAGTTGAAGACTACCTAGAAGAGAGAAATATATTTTTTTTTCATAAATGCAGTCATGTAGGCATTTTCATTTTTAAGCATTCTGTTTGGAGAGTTGAAGATTGGGAGGGAGGTTAAGCTAGATTTATTTCTTATAATTGGTTTTGAGTGTTTCGAGCCAGAGGAGCATCTATTTAAAGCCCTTGAAGATGAAAAAAACAAACACAAAAAAGTTTATGTATTTTGACAGTGATTCTAACACATTCTCTCTCCCTGTCAATAATTGGATATATTTTTGTATTACAAGGCTCTCTTGTTTTTAACCTCATTGGGTACCATAACGGCAAAGAATTTATGTTCGGTCTATCAGAATGCCACTTCTTTAGTTTTAAAAAACAACAATGGGAGTTCCTGTCGTGGCGCAGTGGTTAATGAATCCGACTAGGAACCATGAGGTTGCGGATTCCTTCCCTGCCCTTGTTCAGTAGGTTAACGATCCGGCGTTGCGTGAGCTGTGGTGTAGGTTGCAGACGTGGCTCAGAACCCGAGTTGCTGTGGCTCTGGCGTAGGCCGGTGGCTACAGCTCCGATTCAACCCCTAGCCTGGGAACTCCATATGCCATGGGATCGGCCCAAGAAATAGCAAAAACACCAAAAAAAAAAAAAAAAAAAAACAATAAAAACAACCACCAAAGTGTTACAGCCAGGAACTCTTAATATTAATTCTTTCTTGCAATCTGAATGCATGCATACTTTCCCCACCTCTTGCTCCTGTTCCTAATATTGGAGGAGGATTTATATTTTTCTCTGAACAATAGATTTTAATTAAGAAGATTTATTAAAGACAGTTTTCATTCCTGTGATTACATTTCCAGTTCCTGAGACATCTGCATTTCAAAATGCACTGCATATTTTCATAAATATTCCACAATTCCCTTAGAGGATTTTGGTATTCCAATTTCCTCTAACCTCTTAACATCTTCACATTCATTTGTGTGTTCCATGTATTTGTACCCAGTCAAGATTAGACGTTTCTTCACACAGGTATTGTGTTAGGAAGGAGATTCAAAGCATTCCTGGTCTCTGTGAATCAAGACTTTTAAAAGGAACAAAGATAAATTAAGCTCAGTAACATATGTCTAACAAAAGATCTAGATATCTTACAGACGTACTTAGAGTGGCAGGGTAAACAACTGGGCTGAGTTTGCTTTGAAGTTTAAATCATTGTTATTTTAATGGAGTGGGAAATTCATTTAGATAGTGGAATCTGATAGTTACCCAATTAAAGCTCTTTTTGTCTATGTTAATGTGATTTTAAATTTTTCGTTTTTGAAACCCACTTTTGCCAGAGAATTTTTTGAAAATGGAAGCAGCTTGAGCAGTTGTCTTGAGATGTACTTCGTGAGTGACAGTACATTGTCAGTTAGAGCTTGTAAGTGTTTTATATAAAACTGTAAGCCAATGTATCAAGCTCAATAAATGTGCAAAGAACAGGAACACCCTCAGGTTATTTCACTTGGTTCAGAGGGGTCCACTGTAAGGATATAAGGGGAAATGCAGAAGGCAGGAAACTATCGACAGAAACTAACCAGGCCTCTCAGGAGAGAATACACCTGTAGTGACCCGATTATCTCTCTGTTCTTCCTTCCAGCCTTCCCTGATGCTCTCCAGCCTGACTGTCCTGGCTTTATCATGGCCCCATACTTTATCACCATATCTAGTCTATACTTTGGAATCAGACCACTCTGTTCACCATGGTCAGGAGCCATGGTCAGGGGTCAAGGTCACGTGGACAACTTTCCTTAGAAGGAAATCTTCTGTGAAGTGTACTGGACTTTACAGCAAGATAACATTAAGGGGCTTCTGAAAAAATAGGTTTTGGAGTTTTTTTTGTTGGTTTGTTTTGGCTGAGGCTACAGCTTATGGAAGTTCCTGGGCCAGGGGTCAAACCCATGCCACAGCAGTGACCTGAGCTGCTGCAGTGGCAATGCCAAATCCTTAACCCTGCTGTGCCACAAGAGAATTACAAAGTAGGGTTGTTTTAAACAGACTGAAGATATTTGCCTGATGTGAGCAAGGGGAAAAAGGAAATTACCATCGACATTTAATGATGAAATGAGTACCTTAGGTACTCTGACTATTCTTGGGAAGTTTTCCAGGTTTTATCCTGGTATTCAGTATTACCTCTATAAAGATAGTACAGTAGAAAGAAAGATCTTAGGCTTTGCAATTTATGATACTTGAATTGAATTCCTTCTTGGTAAATGGGTGGCTATAAGTCACTTGACTTACTTTTAAGTTTCCATTTCCTCACCTGAAAGTCCTGCCATCAGAGGATGTCTATTTAGCATTCCTTCCTTACCTCCCCAAAGTAGATATGAGCTGGTATCCAGCCTTGGCATGAAGGGTGGTAGATTTTTAAAACAATTTGCTGAGAACATAGGCAAAACATTCTCTGACATCAACCATACAAATGTTTTCTTAGGTCAGTCTCCCAAAGCAATAGAAATGAAAACAAAAATAAACCAATGGGCCTAATCAAACTTACAAGCTTTTGCACAGCAAAAGAAACCATTAAAAAAAAAAATTCAAAAGGGCAAACTACAGAATGGGGGAAAATAGTTTCAAAAGATGCAACCTACAAGGGCTTAACCTCCAAAATATACAAACAACTCATACAACTCAACACCAAAAAAAAGCAACTCAATTGAAAAATGGGCAGAAGACCTGAAAAGACATTTCTCCAAAGAAGACATACAGATGGCCAACAGGAACATGAAAAAATGCTCAACATAACTAATTATTAGAGAAATGCAAATCAAAACTAGAATGAGGTACCACTTCACACCTATCAGAATGGCCATCATTAGTAAGTCTAGAAATAGCAAATGCTGGAGAGGGTATGGAGAAAAGGGAACCTGCCTACACTGTTGGTGGGAATATAAATTGATATAACAGCTATGGAAAACAGTATGGAAGTTCCTCAGAAAACTGAATATAGAACTACTGCAGGATCCAGCAATCCTACTCCTGGGCATATATCTAGACAAAACTTTTTCAAGGTACATGAACCCTATGTTCATTGCAGCACTATTCACAATAGCCAAGACATGGAAAAAACCTAAATGAATGGATTAAGAAGATCTGGTACATTTACACAATGGAGTACGACTCAGCCATAAAAAAGAACAAAATAATTCCGTTTGCAGCCACATGGATGGAGCTAGAGACTCTCATACTAAGTGAAGTAAATCAGAAAGAGAAAGACATATGATATATGTGGAATCTAAGATATGGCACAAAAGAACTTAACCACAGAAAAGAAACAAACTCATGGACATGGATAACAGACTTGTGGTTGCCAAGGGGAAGGGGGAAGGAATGGGATGGACTAGGAATTTGGGGTTAGTAGATGCAAACTATTGCATTTGGAATGGATAAGCAATGAGATCCTCCTATATAGCAATGGAAACTATGTCTGATCACTTGTGATGGAACATAATGAGGATAGTGTGTGAAAAATAATGTATATGTATGTATAACTGGGTCAATTTGCTGTAAAGCAGAAATTGCCAGAATACTGTGAATCAACTATAATAAAAATTTAAAAAGATAAATGGGAAAAAAATAATTTGCTGCTTCTTCTTAAAGAAGGGAAACAAATACTTAGCACTGCAGCTTCCTTGCTCAGTAGATAGGACAGGAAATACAATATTCTTTTCATTGCTATCACTCTCCTGCCTACACCTGAATGTCTTGCCCTGTCCCAGCTTGCACTGTATCAAAAACTGATTCTTTTCTTTCTATTAGCCACGCTATGATATTATTGGTAGTAGTAGTCATGACTTTAAAATGGGGAATGTAAAAGACATAAGCAGTGAGAGGAGGGAACTGACACATAGGTAGAAAAAGATACATGGTTTCTATGATGCATTATCATCACAATTTTCACTTTGTAAGCCATTTATTTACTCTGAAATTTAATGGCACATGCAACATACACATCACTGTGCTAACAGTTGGGGAAATAGTACTACTAACTGGATTTTAAAGGAGGTAAAATTGAGAGTTACATAATAAATTTATGGCCATTTTGTATAGAGTAGTCTTTTTCATATTAAGACAATACATGTGTAGAAATCCTACTGTGGTGCAGTGAGTTAAGGATCTGGCCATTGTCTCTGTGGCAGCTCAGGTTTGATCCCTGGCCCGGTGCAGTGGGTTAAAGATCCAGCATTACTGCAGTTGTGGGTAGGTCAAAGCTGTGGCTTGGATTCATTCCTTGTCCCAGGAACTTCCATATGCCATGCGTGTGGCTGAAAAACAAAATATATATCCCCACATGCACAAATGCACAAGCAAAAATGTATGTAAGTACATTTACACATGTGTATACTTAAAATACCTAAATATATGCATATGCCTATACATACATAGAGTATAAATTTTCTTTCATATCTTCATTTTCTTTAAATCAAATCATATCTGACTCCTAGTTCTTATCCCAACAGATTGATGGGAAACTGGGTTGAGGGGGGCCATTTTCCTCACTCCCTGGGTTCTACACCAGTCCTCGGTCTTCCTGAGAAAATGTTTGGAGAAGCTAGTTTATTCTTTCATCCATACTGGTATTACCGGGATTTCTCTCATCCAAGTCACCAAAGCTTCTAGGAATGCACAACTTGACCCAAATACCTTCCTGAGGGGACAAGAATATTTGCAAAGGTAATGAATGGCTCCTGCCACCATAGTTCATAATAGGTGCCAGCCTCTGCTCTGTGTAGCCCTTCTAGGTATTACTTCATTCACTTCTAAAACAATAGTGCAAGAGAGGTACGATTATGTCCCCAGAAAACTGAGTCCTGAGCTGAGTAACTTGACTAAGGCCACACAGCTTGTAAACGGCATAAGCAGGATTTGAACCCTGGTGGTCTGGGTTAACATAAGTCTGGTCTAGTCTCAAGGGTCTTGCTAGAGCTTCCTCTATCCCTCTAGAAGTCACAGTTCAAGTCTTATGGGTCAAGGGTTGTAAACACCAGTGAAAATCTTGTTTCTAAGAGTGTCAGGGCAAATCCAAGGATAGAAAAACTTAAAAGAGAGTCTCCAAGCTCAGTTCCACTAAGATCTGATTCTAAGAGCAAGTCTGTCTGGCGTTACATGGCAAAGGGCCATGGCTGCCAACGGAAATCTGAGCTTTCTCTGTGGGGTCACAAATCTAAACACCTGGACCTGTGGAAACTGTCTCTATTTCAATAGGGAACTGGCAGAGTGCTGGTAAAACAACTGCTAACTAGTGGCTGCTAAACGTTGGCAGAAAAAAAAAAAAAAAAGTAAAGGTTATTCTAGTGATCTCCTCTTTCTCCCGCTTCTTAATGGAATAGGACCCTGAGTTAAGAGTTTGTAAAATTACTTCCACTCTTGAAAAAAAGAAAAAGATAAAAAGACCGAATCAGGAGTTCCCGTTGTGGCTCAGTGGAAATGAACCTGACTAGCATCCATGAGGACTCAGGTTCCATCCCTGGCCTCGCTCAGTGAATTAAGGATTTGGCGTTGCAGTGAGCTGTGGTGTAGGTTGCAAACAGAAAATGTTTCAACTCTTAAGCCTTCCCCTTAGTACAAACAAACAAACAAACGAACAACAACAACAAAAAAACCCACCCTTCCAAACACTTCCCTTTAGAGAATGTCTTTCTGATTTCCTTAATCACCTGACTTTGACAAGTACAATAAGGGTCCAGATCTCATTCTTTTCCCCTGGGGCAGTTTCCTTTGCTCACAAATATAAGGTTGTAGGTCCTGGATTGAGCTAACTGCTAACCACATGAACCAGGTACTACACAAAATTGAGAAACAGAGGATGTATATCCCATATATATGTACACTTTTAATACAATTGGGTTATTTTTATACTTCTCAATCACTACAATGTTATCTCCCCTAAAGTAACAATGGTTTTCATTTTCTGCTCTATTACTATTCTAAACTGCTCTTTCTAGGGAAAAAAAAGTTTAGAAACTTAAAATATATTCAGAGATATCACCTAGCATTTAGTCTCTTGAAAATGTACATATTAGCACTAAGAAATATAACATATTTTTAAAAAAAAGATTAGCTAATTACAGATTTCACACATAATCTGTCAATTGGCTAAATATGTGCTGACTGTCATTAAGCTGTTCAGTGAAAGATGGGTTGAGGGCTGGCCTGCTGCTCCTCTCTAAAGAACAAGGAGTAGTCTTTCAAAGGATAAAAATTTAAGAGTAGTATACATAGTCTCACTTTTCAAGGTGGCTAAAATAATCCACAGCTCAACTTCCTTTTGAGCCACTGTTTTATTGATGACAATAGATTTATTTAAACAAACAAACAAAAATACAGATTTACTGGTTCCCTTTCAGGTTTATTAAAATCTGAATGAATTGAATTTTGAAACTTAACACCCTCCTCAGTGAGTTTTATGCCACAAGCATCACACTTCTCCATTGGGAACTTCTGAAACTTAAACAGTGGTCTTCAAGATTTGATTCCATTGTGATCTTATGTCTCTAGATCTAATATTTTTTTTATTTGCAAAGTGATATAATTGCTCCAGATAACCTCTAAAATCTTTCCAAATCTATGTCTTGTGATAAGTCTACATAATTCAGTTCAGGACACAGAACAGTTCAAAAGCTCCTGTGTCTGAACCAGTTTGAGGAAGTAATCATAATAATATGCATTTGAATAGCACTTCAGAATCTTAAAATGCTTCTACTTTACATATCTCTCTCACCTGAGGCTGATAGTGTTGAAAAGTAGAAAGGACAAGTGGTTACCCTGGTCTTTTTACAGAGAAAAAAATAGGTTCAGGAAAAAAATAAAAAGATTTTTTAAGATGAAACAGTGTGTGGGACCCTAGGCCAGAATCCTGGTATTCAGATAACTTACACTTTTCCATGTTTATGTGCATTTGACACTTACAGGAACCTATAAAACCAGTACAATCAAATATTTCACTTTTATGTTTTTAGGAAAAATCATAAAAACAATTGCAAAAGCGGTGATTACTTTTTCAAAAAGGCTTAAAGTCTTTAAATTCAGATTATGTTTTTAACTATGACCCTCCCATCCCCTATTCCACTGCAGCAAAGATATTGTGATGTGCTTATCAAATTAGTTTCACATTCTTCCCACACAACTAAACTACATTTCCCAGGCTCCCTATCTAGGTTAGGGCATTGGGACTGAGTTCAAGTTAATGTAGTATAAGCAATCTACATTATCCAGGAGCTGATTTATAAAATCTTCCATAATCCATCATCCATTCTTTTTCCTGTTTCTATGGTGACTTTGGAGATACTAGCTGAAGATGGCATAGCTATTAGACGTAAACAATCTGGCTCCTTTAATGATTATAAGGAGCATCACCCAAAACCATCAAGTCCATTGGAGTGTGTCAGGAGTATTAAACTAGTGAGGTTTTTTGTTTTTTTTTTTTTGTCTGTCTACCTTTTCTAGGGCCGCTTCCGTGGCATATGGGGATTCCCAGGCTAGGGCTCTAATTGGAGCGGTAGCTGCTGGCCTACACCAGAGCCACAACAATGTGGGATCCGAGCCACATCTTCTACCTACACCACAGCTCACGGCAACTGCTGGATCCTTAATCCGCTGAGCGAGGCCAGGGATCGAACCCGAAACCCCATGGTTCCTAGTTGGATTTCTTAACCACTGAGCCACAACGGGATCTCCTAAACTAGTGAGATTTTGACGTAGTTTTTTTTTTTTTTTTAATAGCAGCTGGGCAACTTTAACACTCAAATTGTATCTATTGTTTTTCTAATTTTGTCCTTTATTAGTTGGCAATATTCACTTTATCTTCTTCTAAGTGGTTTCTCTGGAAATTATATATCATCCTTGACTTATCTCCTCCCAAACAAAACTTCTTCAAGCCTCTTCCTCTTATTGTGATAAAGCATTATTATTATTTTTATTTGTTTTTTCAATTTTTTTTTTTGCTATTTTAGTGTGGGACCCACTGCATTTGGAGGTTTCCAGGCTGTAGCTGCCAGTGTATGCCACAGCCATGGCTACAGCAACATGGGATCCAAGCCGTGTCTGTGACCTACACTACACCTCACGGCAACACCAAATCCTTAACCCACTGAGAGAGGCCAAGGATTGAACCCACATCCTCATGGATCCTAGTCAGGTTCGTTAACCACTGAGCCATGAAGGAAACTCTTGTTTTGTCTTTTTAGGGCCACAACAGTAGCATATTGAAGTTCCTAGCTAGGGGTCAAATTGGAACTGCTGGTGCTGGCCAATGCCACAGCCACAGCAACACCAGATCCAAGCCGCATCTGTGACCTACACTGCAGCTTGTGGCAACACTGGATCCTTAACCCACTGAGTGAAGCCAGGGATCAAACCCGAATCCTCATGAATATTAGTCAGGTTCTTAACCGTTGAGCCTCAATGGGAACTCCCCAAACAAAACTTCTTTAATTCTATTTTGTGCTATTGTTTTTGAATTTTAATATTCTTAATTTTTTTAAAATTTTTGCTTTTTAGGGCTGCACCTGTGGCATGTGGAGGTATCCAGGCTAAGGCTTAAATTGGACTACAGCTTCCAGCCTATGCCACAGCCATAGCAACGCCAGATCCAAGATGCATCTGCGACCTACACCACAGTTCACAGCGACACCAGATCCTTAACCCACTGAGTGAAGCCAGGGGTTGAACCAGCAACCTCATGGTTCCTAGTTGGATTCATTTTCACTGCGCCATGACAGGGACTCCTGCATTTTAATATTCTTGTTCTTGTTCTTTCTCCTCTTCTTTTCCTCTTTCTCTTCCCTCCTCCTTCTTTTCTCTCTTGCATTCCATATTATATTTATATACACATATACATAAACATACATATACATAATATATATAATACACACACCAATGCATATACACATATAAACCCACAAGATGTTTTTATTGTTTTAGTTATTTTTTAAACTCAATAAATTTTATTTTATTTATAGTTGTACAACCACCATCACAACCCAATTTTACATTTCCATCCCAAACCCCCAGCCCATCCCTCCCCTGCAACTGGTTTCCTTTGGTAACCATAAGTTTTTCAAAGTCTGTGAGTCAGTTTCTGTCCTGCAAAGTTCATTGTGTCCTTTTTTTAGATTCCACATATACGTGATAGCATATGACTTTTGTGTCTCACTGTCTAACTTCACTTGGCATAATTTCTAGGCCCATCCACATTGCTGCAAATGCCATTATTTCATTCCTTTTTAATGTCTGAGTAATATTCCATTCTGTATGTGTACCACATCTTCTTTAGTCACTCCTCTGTCAATAGACATTTAGGTTTCTTCCGTGTCTTGGCTATTGCATATGGTGCTACAATGGACATTGGCGTACATGTATCTTTTTGAGTTATGTTTTTTTTTCTGGATAGATGTTCAGGAGTAGTCTTGCTGGATCAAATGGTAATTCCATTTTTAGTTTTCTAAGGAATCTCTGTACTGTTTTCCATAGATGTACCAATTTACATTCCCACCAACAGCGTTAAGAGGGTTGCCTTTTCTCCAAACCCTCTGCAGCATTTAATGTGGGTAGACTTTTTGATGATGGCCATTCTGGCTGATGTAAGGTGGTACTTCATAGCAGTTTTGATTTGCATTTCTCTAATAATTAGTGATGTTAAACATCTTTTTTTTTTTTTTTTCCTCTTTCCTCTCTGTATGTCTTCTTTGGAGAATTGTCTGTTTAGGTCTTCTGCCCATTTTTTGATGGGGTTTTTTTGTTTTTTTGGTATTGAGCTGCAGGAGGTGCTCATGTATTTTGGAGATTAATTCTTTGTTGGTCTCTTCATTTGCAAATATTTTCTCCCATTCTGTGGACTGTCTTTTTATTTTGTTTAGGGTTTCCTTTGCTGTGCAAAAACTTTTAGGTTTAATATTATTGGTTTATATAGTCAATATTCATTTAGGTGTTACCACATAATTATCATTTTCATTGATTTTTAATTTTTCTATTCTTTTCTTTTCACCACACCAGCAGCTTGCAGAAGTTCTGGTGCCAGGGATTCATTTATTGCTGTAACTGAAATCTTCTCCCCAGAATACTTTGCCTCTTACTTAAAGAATTACCATTAGTATTCTTTTATAACAGGTCTGCTAGTGTGTAAATATATATATATATGTATATATATATATATTTTACTTTTTTATTTATTTACTTTTTTTACCTTTTTAGGGCCTCACTTGCAGCATATGTAAGTTTCCAGGCTAGGGGTCAAATCCATGCCACAACCACAGCAATACCAGATCCTAGCTGCATCTATGACCTACACCACACTCACAGCAATGCGGGATCCATCCTGAACCCACTGAGCAGGGCCAGGGATTGAACCCACATCCTAATGGATGCTAGTGGGGTTCATTACCATTGAGTCACAAAGGGAACTCCTATGTATGGGTTTTTATTTTGTTTTGTTAGGGTCAGAAAATCTATTTATTTGACCTCTATTCTTTTTCATAGCTTTATTATGATTGACATATAAGATTGTGTAAGTTGAAGGTGTACAATGTGTTGATTTGATACATTTATAATTTGCAAGATAATGACCACCAGAGTATCAGCTTCCACCTGTCAATATAGCTGCCATTTCTGTTTTGTGAAGAGAATTTTTAAGATTTACTTTCTTAGCAATATTCAAGTTTTTCAAAAATTTTTTTAATGTTCAAGTTTATGATACGGTTATTAGCTATAATCACCATGCTGTACATTAAATCCCCAAACTTGTTTATCTTATAAGTGGATGTTAATATCCCCTGACCAGTATCTCCCATTTTCCCCACCCCACATGACCTGGTAACCACCACTCTACTCTGTTTCCCTGAATTTATCATTTTTAGATGCCACATATGTGATATCATACAGTAAGTGTTTTTTTCTCTGACTTATTTTACTTGCTTAATATCCTTAAGTTTCATCCAAGTTGTTGCAAATGGCTACAAATGGCAAGATCTCTCTCGCTCGCTCTCTCACGGACACACACACACACATACACACACACACACTTCTTTTCCATTTGCTCTTCCAGAAAGCAAGAATGGTGACAGTGTAGTGTCAGGTAGTACTTCAGAGCAACTCAATGGGGGTGAAACTGGTACTGTTATTTGGGGTGGGAAGAGAGACTACCATGGCTACAGCTCTGGTTATGACTCAGGAAGTTATTTTCTTCTCCTGATTATCGCCTCTTAAACAAAAATGTCTCCTGGTCCTCTTGCCCTATGGAGAATTAGACAAGAACCCTAAGGATTATACCCTATTAGAGGATTTTGTTATAGCCCAAGGCTGGGCACCAATGCTATTTATTCCTGTAGCCATTATTCATTCATTCATTTAAATTTATCAAGTAACTTCTTTGTTACAGGTATTTTGCTGATCTAGGGGTGTAATGTTAAACAAGAGAAATTCATATCTTCATGAAATTTGTTTATTTACTTATTTATTAGGGCCAAAGCCATGACATATGGAAATTCCCAGGCTAGGGGTTGAATTGGAGCTGCAGCTGCTGGCCTACACCACAGCAACGCCAGATCCAAGCTGCATCTGTGGTCTATGCCTTCTGCCCATCTTTGAAGCTGAGCATAATGACTTCCTTGGTAAGGGAAATGAATAGGCTTCATAGTTAACAGGAATCTGCTAAAATGCCTCTTGTGCCCATTTTTCTTTCTTTCTTTTCTTCCTTCCTTTCTTTCTTTCTTTCCTTCTTTCTTTCCTTCCTTCCTTCCTTCCTTCTTTTTGCTTTTTAGGGCCACACTGGCAGCATATGGAAGTTCCCAGGCTACAGGTTGAATTGGTGAATTGGAGTTAACAGCCACAGGCCTATACCACAGCCACAGCAATGCAGGATCTGAGCTGAGTCTGCAACCTACACCACAGCTCACGGCAATGCCAGATCCTTAACCCACTGAGCGAGGCAAGGGATCAAACTTGAGTCTTCATGGACACTAGTCAGGTTCATTACTGCTGAATCACAACCAGAACTCCTGTGCCCACTTTTTATGACAGGACTAGCTGCTTCCTGGAAATCATAAAAGTGCAGAAACTGTTTTACCTCTTGTGTGTCATTGCTCCAGAAACTGTAAACAGGATCTTCCCTTGGCGGAGGCGGGGGGGGCTCCTTTAGTTGTTATGTGTGCTTCTCGCTGTTGTTGTTTTGGGTCCTTTGAAATCATTCTTTTACGCTAAACATGACATGGATTATTTTAGCCTTTAAATGATGCAGACAAGGCATGTGTCCTGGAAAACTTTAGCAGCTACCAAGTTAATCTGAAACTCAGCAACTTGAATTAGGTGAATCAATATGTCTTAATTTGTACCAGGTACTACAGTAGACACTTAGGTATTTTATCTAATTCATCTTCAACCTTACAACAAAACGTAAGATTGGAGAATAACTGAGCTGTAGTGATTAAGGGCAGGGACCTAATTCTAGACCACTCAGCTCTACCAGTTGATCATTTTGTGACCTTGGGCAATAATTTGATGCTCTATGGCTTGGTTTCCTCATCTGTACAATGGGGATAACCCTATCAGGTAGGTGTGATGCTTTCAGGAGATAATATTTTTTTGGCTGTGCCCAAGGCATGTGGAATTTCCTGGGTCCGGGATCAAACCCTCACCATAGCAGAGACCCCAGCAACTGCAGTGACAATGCAAGATCCTTAACCCACTGGGCCACAAAAGAATTCTGCAGGAGATAATTTTAGCAGTGCTTAGGTTAGAACCTGGAACACGGTAAGAACTAGATGCAAGACAGCAACTACAACAGATGAGGAACAAAGGTTCAAAGTGTTTTGCTAACTTGCCCAAATTCACATGGGTAGCAGGAAAGCTGAGATTTGAACTCATTCAGACTCAAGAGTCCTTGCACCTAACAACCACATTATTATCTTTATAACTATCACCTACATTATATTATAGTCTATAAGTAATGGTCTTAGCAACAAGCCAAAGGACATCCTTGTTGGGCAGACATTTTTTGTGTGTGTGTACATGGCCACAGAGAATTACCATAAATATGAGGAACTTTGGATGCAAAGTTATCAAGATCTATGGCTTACACATTTGTTAACACCTCTTCTGCCTACATACACACAGGAATTATGATTAAAATAAATTCATGCCAAACAATTTATTTTTTCAAAATGATCAACTGGTAGAGCTGGGTGGTCTAGAATCAGGTCTCTGCTCTTAATCACTACAGTTTAGTTATTCTCCAACCTTACATTTTGTTGTGAAGATGAATTAGATAAAATACCTAAGTGTTTGTTGAGCAGAACCACATCTCAACAACAGCAATAGCTGCAATTTTTACCTTAGAACTCTTTTTTTTTTTTTAATTTTTTTTGTCTTTTTGCCATATTCTTGGGCCGCTCTCGCGGCATATGGAGGTTCCCAGGCTAGGGGTTGAATCGGAGCTGTAGCCACCAGCCTACGCCAGAGCCACAGCAACGCAGGATCCGAGCCTCGTCTGCAACCTACACCACAGCTCACAGCAATGCCGGATCGTTAACCCACTGAGAAAGGGCAGGGATCGAACCCACAACCTCATGGTTCCTAGTCGGGTTCGTTAACCACTGTGCCATGACGGGAACTCCTACCTTAGAACTCTTAAACCAGGGCCCATTGACACCTAGGATTGCCTCGAATGGTTTAAAGTCCACAAACTCCTAGAGTTTGTGTACAACACTTAGGTTGTGTAGGTATTAGTGTGTTTTTCTGAGGAGAGATGCTATGATCACCTTTAGATTCTCATAGAGATCTGTGACCCCAAAAAGTAAGAACCATTGGCTTAAGTTGAAGTCTGTCCCATGGGCAAGATATGGGATGAAGAGGTACAAACTATGTATAAAATAAATAAACTGTAAGAACATATTGTACTGCATAGAAAATGTAGTCAATATTTTATGGTAACTTTAAATGGCATATAGTCTACAAAATTTTGAATCACTATGTTGTATGCCTGAAACTAATATACTATTGTAAATAATACCATAAATCAACTATACTTCAATAAAAAAATGATTAGTATTAAAAAAACCCAACAATTGGAGTTCCTGTCCTGGTGCAGTGGAAACGTATCCGACTAGGAACCATGAGGTTGCAGGTTTGATCCCTGGCCTTTCTCAGTGGGTTAAGGATCTGGCGTTGCCGTGAGCTGTGGTGTAGGTCACAGACACAGCTCAGATCTGGTGTTGCTGTAGCTCTGGCGTAGACCTGCAGCTACAGCTCTGATTAGACCCCTAGGCTGGGAACCTCCATAGGCCGTGGCTGTGGCCCTAAAAAGACAAAAAAAAAAAAAAAAAAAAAAAAAAAAAAAAAGGAGAGAGAAAAAAAAACCCCAAAAACCCAACAACTGAAGTCTGTCCTTCCAGTCTAGTTATAGTGGTGGTTCCCCAGAAAGCCCACTGAGCAACTCGCCCACACAAGACCCCTCATTACTGTCTCTGCTCCCTGACTCTATTCCTGTCCCTGGTCATTCAAGAGAGCAGAGACATTTCCTTTAGGATAAAAATACCTGACACAGTACTCCATATATGTTAAGCAGTTAGTGAGTGCTAGTTATCACATCTACATTTAAATACCATTAGGATGTAATTCAGAAATGTGTCCACTATAGCCTGTACCTGTTTTTGTAAATAAAGTTTTATGGGAACATGGTCACACTCAATTTACATATTGTCTCTGCTCACTTTTCTGCTACAAAGTCAGAGTTGAATAGTTGTGACAGATGTACAGATCTCAAAGTCTAAAATATGTACTCTTTGGCCCCATATAGAAAATGCTTGCTCACCCTGATGCAGTTGAGAAAATCTTAGCATCATAGTCTGAGTGGGGTCTGGCTCACTTGTGTGACCTTGCAAAATAGTTTAATTTTAAACTCAGTTTTTCGGAGTTCCCAGCTGTGGTGCAGCAGAACCATGAGGTTGCCGGCTCAATCCCTCGCCTTGCTCAGTGGGTTAAGGATCCATTGTTGCCTGTGGTATAAGTCACAGAGGTGGCTTGAATCCTCTGTGGCTGTGGAGTAGTCCTGCAGCTGCAGCTCCTATTGGACCCCTAGCCTGGGAACCTCCATGTGCCTCTGGTGTGGACCTAAAAAGCCAAAAAAAAAATAAATAAATAAATAAACTCAATTTTTTCACGTGTAAAGTGAGAATAACTTCTACTCACTTTGCTTACTCTTTATAGTTATTATCATTAAGATCAAATATGATAATATATGCAAATGTTAAATGTACATTATAAGTTTCATTAGTAATAAGATCATCATCTCCAATTGCCTACACATGGTGACACATTATTTCTCAGAAAAGGATAGAGAAAGGTAATTTAAGAAGCAAAACACAATAACAATTACATAACATGGCATAAAACAGTTACTCTGTGGAATTTGCCTCCCAAAGCAACTAATGATTAAGTGTTGATTTTTTTAGGAAGAAAAACAAATATTTCTTGAATAAATGAAATACTAAATAAAATAACAATGCCAAAGTACATTTTCTCATTCAAGTGTCTATTCAGTTGAGATTTTACCCTTGATTTTAGGCCTTGCTGTTCATGGCCAAAGACAAGGAGAGGCTGAGATAGTGTGGCTTGTGAAATTTGAGCTCTAACTTCGATGGCCAGAAAGAAGTTCTCAGCTTCTGAACTTTTAAAAAAAGTGTCTCATATGTATGACTATCTTTAGTTAATGCTTGAAAAGGAAATAGCATGGCTTATATACCAATTTTTGTGAAGTAAAGAAATCAACGATTTATCCATAATCTCACATATCCACTTAATAGCTTCTTAAGGGAACATTCAAATTTTCCTGAAAAAAAGTAGATAGTATTCATCCCTTCTTTTCTCGAGTGTTATTAGAGAAGTTAAAAATATACCTTTTTCTCTCTAGTGAATTATAGTGTGTGACATGTTCTCTTTTAGCTTCACTGAAATGGGTGGTTACTGTTCTCAATTACAAGTTCTATCAGTGATACTATTTGGGTTTACTACCTTCCCCTTCACCTGTTAGATACCAGGGAGAAATCAAATCAAATCTGGGAGAAAGAGCTCACCTCTGGGCAATAAGATAAGTAATAATCAAGGATTTGGCTGGTGCTTTCCAACTTAATTTCTGAAAAAACTCTACACATACAAGTTAGATTATAACCAGATTAACTAAATAATTTTTGTGGCTGATCTTAATATAGCAGGGTAGCCAACAGTATATTGGTAGGAAAAAGATGGGGCCTTGTCCCTGTCTCCATCTTGAGAAATTTACTTATCAGAAGGTAACAATGTGTGTTCAAGAATGATAGGGAGGGTGGGAGGTCCACTCTCACAGAATGACAGGTATCAAGCAGTACTTGAGGGGCAGAGAGCAGGACTCAGTTGAGAGCCTCCTCAGGGCACTGCAGCTGTAATGAACAAGCTCGCCATATTTTTTCTATCTTCACAGCCCTCCACTCAGTTCAACCCCTGAAGAATGAATAGGGGCTGCTTGGGATTCCTATCTATTTCTTGATTAGGGGTAAAACAGAGCACTTTGATTAAAGCATGCACCCATTCTGAGGTTATACCCAAAGGGAGACAGCTGGTCACCAAAGGCAATCAGAATGCTATCAGCGAAAGAAAAGGATATGGAGCTAGGGCCCCCAAACTGTAATAAAGATAACTATGCCTGATTTCTCAGGTTGTTAAACATATCAAGGGAAGTAACATATTTAAAATAGGTATCACAAAGATGTACACTTTAAAAGAGTAGCTGAGGAGTTACCACTGTGGAGCAGGTGGGTTAATGATCCAGTGCTGCCGCACATGTGGTGTAGGTTGCAGATGTGGCTTGACTTGCAGATTCCATCCCTGGCCTGACAATTTCCAGGTGTGGCAAAAAAGGGGGGGGGGAAGAATAGCTGAATAGCAGCCTCAGTTTTGCCTTTGCTTACATAGAATGACTGGCCAATGGGGACCTGCTGTATAGCACAGGGAATTCTCCCCAATAGTTTGTGATGATCTATATGGAAAAAGAATGGATGTGTGTGTGTGTGTGTGTGTGTGTGTGTGTGTGTGTATAAAAAACTGAACCTCTTTGTTGTATAGAAGAAATTATCATAACATTGTAAAACAACTGTATTTCAATAAAACTTTTAACAATGAAAAATATTTCACCTTTACTGACTAGTAAAAAGCAATAAAACATACTACCAAAGGTGGGGGGTGAGGTGGAGTGGTGGTAGGAGATGGGGGTAGTTGGAAGGGGAGACTTACTCTCTTCAACTCAAGGCATAGCTGGATTTTGTTGCATGAGAGAGAAAAAACCTGTATGCAGCCAGGAAGGCTTTTTTTTCCCCCCTTTTTTGGCTACCTCACGGCATAAGGAGTTCCCAGGCCAGAGATGAGATCGGAGCTGCAGTTGCAACCTATGCCATAGCTGCAGCAGCGTGGGATCCTTAACTCAGTGTGCTGGGCTGAGGATTGAAACTGCATCCCAGCACTCCAGGGATGCTGCTGATCCTGTTGTGCCACAGTGGGAACTCCTATGAAGGCATTATTTACCATACCCTATATTTTTCCCAGCCAGCTCCAAAGATCCATGTAGAAATAGAAAATAGGACAGCCATCCTCTCCTGAGTGTTACCTTTGAGTAGACTGCAGTGCTAGTTTCCATTATCACTGCCATTTTTCTGCATTTATTTAGAAAAAGGAAATCCCCAAAACAGCTGGGCATGACAAGGAAGTCATGGGAATCTGAGATGCAATTCTGAGAGACAGTAACTATTTGTTGCATTTTGTTGAATTGGAAAGTTTAGTTCACATAAGCAAGGCATTGTAAGTGGTGGTGGAGGCAGAAAGAACAATTATAGTCCTGCAAATTAAGAATTGTAGATTTTTCTTTCACTGCATCAATTTATAGCATCAGAGAATCAGCAGTGGGGATAGGAGAGGAGTGAGAGTCATCAGAGATCAAGATTTATTTATTTTGTCTTATTTTTAAGGCTGCACCTGCAGCATATGGAAGTTCCCAGGCTAGGGGTCGAATAGGAGCTGCAGCTGCTGGCCTATGCCACAGCCAGAGTAATGCCAGATCTGAGCCGTGTCTGCAACCTACAATGCAGCTCATGGCAAACCCAGATCCTTAACACACTGAGGGGGCCAGGGATTAAACCTGGATCCTCATGGATACTAGCCAGGTTCGTTACCACTGAGCCACAAGGGGAACTCCCAGAAATCAAGATTTAGAGAACATTAGCCATTCTGTCCTCCAGTTACCCATCAATAAAGGTGACATGACCAGCCACAGGCAGAGAGCAGTTGGAACCAATAATTACTTCATTTCTTTTGCATTTACTGGATCTGGAAGCTCTCCTTTCATTAACATAAGGAAAAAGAAATGTGAATGCAGCCTTTGGAAACCCATTCCAGAACAAGACAAAGTTTCTTTTAGGATTCGTGAGAAGTTGTATTGAAAGTACTTTATGATTTGAAGGGAAAACACTGCGTATAAAGAGGAAGCTACCCCCGAAGAAACAGAGGCAGGGAAAACCACTGAGATGACCTATTGCAGGATCCTGAGAACATTTCAGAAAGTGGCTTTGTACAAAAAGAAACTTCTATATCTTATAAAAACTGGCATCTGTGACAGTTTATGCAGGATCCATTTCATACAATTCTCACACTTATAACAGATCTGCCCAGTTTGCTGACTCTGATCACCTCTATTTGCTCTTGCCACAGTTCCTGGGCAGGTGCTTCAGGCCCCCTTCTTTACCTGTTTCTAGCCATTCTTACCTCAGGCTCTGTGTAGGATTTTATTGGGTTGACTACCGGCACTCCCCAAGTGGTTTCATATGCCAACCCTGGCGAAACTATCCTTTTCCACTGATGCTCTACTGAGGGTTCCAAGTCTTTTCAGAGTTTTAATCTGGGTTCCTGTGGCTTTTCCCCCTTGGCTGCTCATGGCCTAATAGCCTTTCTTCCCCCTGTGGCTCAGTTTCATAGCCCTGCTCGAAAGCAGATGCTCTGGCTCCTTCCACAATGAACACTGCCAGTTTCATGGCATTTTCTTGCGGCTTTTGGCTGTAAGTCTCAACTTTCCAAGGCCCAATTGTAAAACACCATGTGGGATAGGCCTAAGAGGAGGGATGTGGTAAATGGGGGAAGGGGGTATCGTGTAGAACATGTGAAATGAGAAGTGATTTATTCTCAAGGCATAAGTCACATTTTTCTATCAACTTTGTTTTACACAATTCAGATGTCAATTGATTAAAATGAACCCTTTTCCTAAGGGATGGGAAAGATGTTTGTTAGTGAATGAATTTCGAGGGGCCAGCTTTGGCAGATGTTCTATTTTTAGCCTTTGCTCATGCAGGTCTTCAATTTACCTTCCAGTTGAGAGGCAATCTGCCATCTCCTTGCACATCCCCTTTGGCTGTTTCCAGCTCTGAGATGCTCTCTCTTCATCCATATCATGTCCTTGATTTTCAATTTGGAACATGGACTCTTTTACTGTTAGCATAGGATACTCTTTTTTTCTTTTTTCTTTTTTTTTTTTTTAAATTCAGGGCCACACCCATAGCATATGGAAGTTCCCAGGCAAGGGGTTGAATCAGAGCTGCAGCTACTGGCCTATACCAGCCATAGCAATGCCAGATCATAGCTACATCTGTGACCTACACCATAGCTCACAGCAACGCTGGATCCTTAACCCACTGCTTGGGGCCTGGGATTGAACTCACAAACTCGTGGATACTAGTCGGGTTCCTTTCTTCTGAGCCACAACAGAAACTCCAGTATACTCTTTTAATGTGCTCTCTTCCCTCTTCCCTTTTCCTCCTTACCCTCCCCCATAGGCAATAGCTTCTTCTATGAAAAAGGCCCAGTGGATGGGTCAGTAATTTAAAAAAATGCATGTCAGAATTCTCACTGTGGCTCAATGGAAATGAATCTGACCAGCATCCATGAGTTCACAGGTTCGATTCCTAGCCTTGTTCAGTGGGTTAAGGATCTGGCATTGCCATGAGCTGTGGTGTAGGTCCCAGACACGGCTTGGATCCTGAGTTGCTATGGCTGTGGCATAGGCCAGCATCTCTTGCTTTGATTCAACCTCTAGCCTGGGAACCTCCATATGCCTTGAGTGTGGCCCTAAAAAGACAATCAATCAATCAATCAATCAATGCATGTCAACTGGCTAGGCTAACTCTGAGAAATGATGGTGACTGCCCACTGGCTCCTTATTGGGAGGGAAAGAGGAGTGAGAGAACAGGGGATCATCATTGAAAGCAATGGGAAGGGTCAAGACAGAGGGTGGTCAGTCTTCATGCTATTTGGAGGGCCCCTTTTCTGGGTTATATTTCTATACCAGTAGTTCTCAAGTGGGGACACTTTGGTATCTCAAGGGATGTTTGGCAACCTCTGGAGACAACTGTGGGGGATGTGTTATTGGCATCTAGTGAGTAAAGGCCAGGGATGCTGCCAAACATCCTATAACGCACAGGACAGCCCCTCACAACACAGAATTATTTAACCCAAAATGTAAATAGTAGTGAAGTTGACATACCCTCTCTATCTATATCTGCTTTCAGCTATGATTAGGTCCTGGGAGATCCTATTGCTAGTTTCTCGGGGAGCTTCTTCCCCATAAATTAGATTATTTATCACTCACTCCTTAAGCCTGAAACCAAAGTCAGTTCTACAAAGCAGCAGTAATATAGCGCCATGGTATATTGCTGACTTTCTTTCCTATTATTCCCTCGGGCCTGAAAGGGCTCCTCTTGGTTTTTGGCAGTCAAAAGTGCCTCCTAAGTAGATCAACTCAGATACAAACTGGATTGGAAAGAAGAAGACAAAGAGCATCATATACATAAAATCTTTTTATAAGATATTTATATCATAATATTTTGATATAATATATATTTTACATATATATTATATTTTTTATACCCTGCCCTTGCCCTGCCCTACCTACCTCATTTTCACCTCTAGTCATAGTTCTTCAATACTGTGTCCCACAGAGCAAACAGCAACATTTCCTGAGGATTGGAAAAAGGAAAAAAATCTTTCAAAGAGACAACATGTGACATTTTTTAGTAAGTCAGTCAGCCATTGCTGGTACTGAAACTCACAGTCTATGTGTCATTCAAAATTAATACAATTTCATTGCTTTGGAATTTAGAACACCGTGGCCAGTATTTACATTTGTCGTCTCAGTTCTTAATTAGGCAGAGGAACTACAGGAGAGAGGTTGTTTATAAATCCCTTTGAGAATTAGATTAAAAAAAGTGCTACTTAGCAATGAATGTTCATAATTATTATTATTATTTTTTGTCTTTTTAAGGCTGCACTTGCAGCATATGGAGTTTCCTAGGCTAGGGGTCGAATCAGAACTGTAGCTACTGGCCGATGCCACAGCCACAGCAACACCAGTTCCGAGCTGTGTCTGTGACTTATACCACAGCTCACGGCAATGCCAGATCCTTAACCTACTGAGCAAGGCCAGGGATTGAACCTGTGTCCTCATGGATACTCGTCAGATTCATTTCTGCTGAGCCATGATGGAACTCCCATAATTATTTTAATGATTCCTACACGTGGGCTAGTTTTTTGTTATCTGACTCAAGGAGGTAGATTACCAAGACATTGGATTTGAGTAAATGAATTCCCTAGATAAGCTGCCCCAGTCATTGTTGGATGACTGACAAAAATCATCAGGGGCCAGGTCCTGCTTATCTTCCAGCCAGGACTCAGTGGACAAGATCTGCAACCAGAGCACACATGTTCCCTGGAACTTGATTTTCCTTTATTTATTCATTCTTATCCAAGATTTTCCATTTTAATAATGATGATAATGATGGTGTTGAGGTTGATAACTTACAAGTACATATTTTAGCTTGAAATTTTTTTTATTCAATCTTGAGGAGAAACGAAGTAACTCTGATTAAAGAAAAACTTGTTGGAGAGCCCTCTGCCCTAGGACACGTAAGACCTTGCCCTACTTCCTTTGCCCCCAAATTTTGTTCACTCCCTTCCCAACATTCTCCCAATCCTGTGTGGCTAATGTGGCCAAATGGATAAAATCAACCTCCATAATGGGTGAAGAAATATGTAAGTTACTTATAGCTGTAGAATCTTGGCAGTTTATGGTCATTATTTTACTTCGTTTTTATTGCTCAAGGTAAATCTATTCTCTGTTGATCAATAATAACTGAAATGAGATAGTGTGGTGTAATGGAAATAACATGTGCTGGGGAGATGAAAAATATGTTTCCGCGTGGCCATTATCTAACTCTCGGACCTTGGACAAAAGCCATTTCACTTTGTGCCTTAGTTTCCTCATCTGTAACATGAGGGAGACAGCCCCCAAAACTTCTATGGTGTTTTCAGGTCCAGAATTCAGTATTTTATGACTTTAAACTACAGGTGACATGAATTTCTCAAGGGTATGACAGATATTTATAATTATCGCTTTTTGAATAAAATAAAATCTTGACAAATCTTCAATCATGTAATATATCTAATTCGTAGACACACACAAAAATCTAACTCTTGAGATAATTGGTTTCACTTAAATGTTCATCCATTTCTATATCCTTAGTTAGCTCTGCAAACATATTACATTTATGACATAGTTTGAAGCTATTTGCCATGTGTCCACAATTGAAAATTTACAGAGGAGAGTACTTTCTAGAATTTATCCATTACTATTATAAAAATAAATTATTCTTCTGTATAAAAAGAGGGAAAAATAATGTGAGGTTTACATGAGAAACTTCAAAGTCTAATAGAGAAAGAAGGCAGGATGTGGTTCTATTTGTTTAAAACTGTTTAACTTTTTAGGTCCAAGGAGTGATATGAATTCCAAAAGGAATGATTTCCAAGAGGAAGAGAAACTTTTGATGGTTGGCCTAATAAAATAAAACTACACATTAGTGAAACTGAATTCAAAGATGAGTCCAACCCTGCTGCACACAGATGAGCCCGGTGGCTGGCTCCCATCCAACCCCAACGGCTGCGCACACTGTAACCACCATGTGTTATCTGCAAACCAGATCGTTTCTGTGCGGGAAAGACCAGTCAGCTTTCTTGGCCAAGCTGCTGCCATAAAACACATTAGTGATTTGATTTTTCATGTTTTTTAAGGATACTATACTTTGACACATAGTATACGTTTGGTCTCAAATTGTAAGGAGTGCCATCACAAACGACTGGTTGAAGAATGTTTTACCAGAATCAGGTCGCGTTTTGTCAGGTTGTTTTGTGTTGCTGCAAATCATTGCTTTACAATGAGAAGTGCCCTTAAAAGAACAAAACAACGATGAAAAAACTTTTAAGTCTTAAGCAAAAGAATACCAAGGGCAGTTAAACATTCTCGTTAAGAATAATCTGCCTTTCACAATTTACATGCATCAGCTGCCTTTTGATATGGCCTGTGAAAAGCAAAAGCATCATGGGATCTCTTAAAAGAACTGGAAAACTAAATGTCAGAAGTACATTTTTACACTCGGCTAGAGAAATTCCCGCCTCATATAAAACACCTACATTCCAACACCTAGCGTTTGCTTTGGAGACTTACAAAGAGTTAATACAGCTTGTTTGGCATCAGATATCAGTATAATGGGCTTTTACTGAAGTAATTAAAATTTGTTTATAATTAATACAGATGAATTGCTTTCTGCACAATAATAGTTAGGAGATTAACAAAGGCCACATTTTGGCAACAGGACTACATTCTTTCCCAAGTGCTATGGGACCTTATCCAATGAATGTCTGTCCAATCCGGCTGATTCTTCAGAGATGCCATATGGCACAGATATGCATTATGACTTTTTTTCTAAAAGGCAGCCATATGACATAACTGATCTTTAAAACGTTGTCAGAAGGCATTACCTGGGTAGGCTTCGAGCTGCTTTCCAAAAACTTAGCAAGCACAGGGCTATTAATTATGAGCAAAAGAAATGTGCATGCGCGCACTGGAAACTTGGCGCTCTTTCCTCTCTAGTCACAGCCGATCATCTCTCAAGACTTCTAACTGGGAAAGCATCTTTTTAAAAAAATTTTTTTTAAACTTCCAACAGAGGAAAAGAATTGTTTTAAAACATGTATTCATAATTTCATTATCAAATATCTGCACATTTGACCCTAACATGCACATGTTTTGCCCTTGTGCTTTCACCGCATTTACTGATTTTCAAATAAAGGAATGAAAACTTAATGCTATTTACAACTAAAATCTTTTCAAAATAATGTTTAGAATACCACTAAGAAAAAGAATTTCCTAGTTGTGGTGGTAGTTGATTTTCAGCTAATGTCAATACCTCTGTACTCAGTTTTGGATGGCAGAAAATGTAAATAGCTCAAATATTTTCTTTACAATTTCCTCAGAAAATTAGTTTGTGCAGAGGGTAACATCCATTTTAAACTTTCCATTTTTGTATGTGTGTTTAGAACAAGTTACTTGCATTAATTTCCACTTATAAACACCATGGGGAAGTTTTCAGAACTCTGTAGAATAAGAAGAAAGAGAACAGGTGAGAAGAAGTTGGTGGTATCAGTGGGTCTGACTGGCTACAGCACAGTGGGAATGGCCTCTGGATTTGTGCTCACTCCAACCATTTACTGCTACTCTGTATCTATTCTGATATTGTTTACCAGACTTCTCCATTTGGATCTCAAATTCAAGGTGTATAAAATCAAACCAGTCTTCAAAGTTGTACCTATCACAGTCTTTCTTTTTTTCTATAAAAGCCAACTCCATCCTTTAGGCAAATCAGTTCAAAACTTTGCAGTCATCTTTGACTCCTCTCTTTCACTCATATCTCATCCACTCCACCAGCATTTTATATGAGCTTCACTTCAAAATATATCGTAGTGTACTTTACTCCTCACTACTTCACTACTTCCACTGCTAGGAGCCTCGTCCTAGTTACTATCCTCTTTCTCTGTTAATTTAACAGCCTCTTGTTCTCCTGTTTCCACCCCTCCTTGCCTATAGTCTATTCGGTAATAGCCCCAATGATCTTGACAAAGTAAATGCCAGACCTTGTCACTTCCCCAATCAAACTTCTCAGCTCACTTTGAATAAAAGTCCTCACCAGGCCTAAAGGGCCCTATGCAATCAAGTTTCTTCCTTCTTTCCTAAACTCGCTCCTAAAATTCTGCCCTTGGCTTACTCCTGCTCCACTTTCATTGACTTCAAGCAAGGCATGCTTAAAGCATGCATCTCCTACCTCAAGACTTTTGCACCTACTATTTATTTTCTCAGCGGTGTTTTGCAGTGAGCTGCTACTGTCTTGTGAGTCACTTGTCAAATTGTCAGAAACTGTGCTAGCCAGTTGTTAAACCAGTGGTAGATGGAAATAAACCAAGGAGGGAGTATTTACACCAAGGAAATTGGCAAACTCTAAAAATCAGATCTCTTCATCCCACAGAGACACTGTCATTAAATATTTGCCATAATTCCACTGATTTCTCTCTTCCCGGAATGTTCTCCTCTTGCATAAGTACCTCTTCTACTTCCTCGATTTCTTCAGATCTTTATGCAAAACCTTAGGAATGAGGTCTCCTCTGACTATCCTGTTTAAAATACAACCACCCTCAACTTCCTCTCATCCCTTCATTACCTCACATTAAACTGATACTTTTGTAATTTTTATATTTATTTATTTATTTTCAGTTTATTGTCTGTACCCTGCAATCAAATATTGAATGAATGCATAAAAGAATTAATTTAAACGCTATCAGTATATATTCCACTTTACCAATAACCAGGTCATATCTGTTGGAGTTCTACCTCACCATATAAGGTCTGAAGTGTAATTTTAAGTGTATTTCTTTTGAAATAATTAACTGCATTAGAAATAAATTCCATCTCATATAATAGTTGTAGGAATAGGATAACCTTTGTATACCCTTCACTCAGATTCAGAAGTTATTGAAATTTTGCCATATTTGATCTACTTATCTATCCACCATCTTTTTTTCTTTCTTTTTTTTTTTTTTTTTTTTAAGCCAGGCCCATTTGCAGTACTTGCCTATCTTATAACCCTAAATACTTTAGCTAGAATGTACTCAGAAAATGGGTACTATCTTTTCAAAGCTTTTTTTTTTTTTTTTCAAAGTTCTCATTGTGGCTCAGTGGCTTCAGTACCCAAAATAATTTCCATGAGGATATGGGTTTGATTCCTGGCCTTGCTCAGCCAGTTAAGGGTCTGACAATGCTGCAAGCTGCAGCATAGATTGCAGATGTGGCTCAGATTCTATGTTGCTGTGGCTGTGGCATGGGCTGGCAGCTGGATCTCCATTTCAACCCCTGGGAACTTCCATATGCTGCAGATGCAGCTATAAAAATAAAAAATCAATATATTTTTCCAGTTTTATTGAAAAATAATTGACATATATCACTGTATATGTTTAAGCATACAGCATGATGGTTTGACTAACATATATTGTGAAATGGCTACCAAAACAGGTTCAACTTGTGTCACATAGGCACAATAAAAAGAAAAGAAAATAAAAATGGAGGAAAAAATTCTCCTTGTAAATCTTAGGATTTATTGTCTTAACTACATTTGCATATGTCATATAGTGCTAAAAACTGCAGTTATTATGTTGTTTGTTACATCCCTCCGACTTATTTATTTAAATTGGAAGTTCATACCTTTTGACCACCCTTCTTACAATTTTTCCTCTCACACTCTCTGCCTCTGGTAACTACAAGTCTGACCTCATTTTCTATGAGGTTTTTTTTCTAAGATTCCACACATAAGTAAGATCATACAGTATTTATCTTTCTCCGTCTGACTTATTTCAGGATAACACCTTCAAGTTCCATCCACATTGTCACAAATGGCAAGATTTCCTTGTTTTTTTTATGACTGAATAATATTCCATTCATCCATTGATGGACTCTTAGGTTTGTTTCCATATCTTGGCTATTGTAAATAATGCGGCAATGAACATGGGGGTTCAGATATCTTTTTGAGTTGGTGTTTTCATTTCTTTTGGATATATTTCTAGAAGTGGAATTGCTAGATGGTACAGTAGTTCTATTTTTAATTTTTTGAGGATCCATACTGTTTTCCATAGTGACCGTACCAATTTACAATCACACCAAGAGTGTAAGAAGGTTTCTTTTTCTCCATGTCCTCTCTAGCATTTGTTATGGCTTGTCTTTTTGATGATGGCAATTCTAACAGGCATGAGGTGAAAGGATATTCTGTTACATAACCACAAATTTGTGGTCAATCTCAGGAAATTTAACATTGATATAATAGTATCGTTTATATGCATTCCATATTTACATTTTGCCAACTGTTCCCAAAATGTTCTCTGAACAATTTTTTTTCCAGTCCAGCATCAAATCTAACACCTTGAATTACATTTAGTTACATCTCTTCCTTTTTTTTTTTTTTTTTTTTTGCTTTTTAGGGCTGTACCGACAGCATGTAGAAATTTGCAGGCTAGGGGTTGAATCAGAGCTGCAGCTGATAGCCTACACCACAGCCACAGCAACGTGGGATCTGAGCCACGTCTGTGAGCTACACCACAGTTCATAGCAATGCCAGATCCTTAATCCACTGAGTGAGACCAGGGACTGAACCCGAATCCTCATGGATACCAGTCGGGCTCATTACCACTGAGCCACAATGGCAACTCCACATTTCTTCTTCCTTAAAACAGGAGACCCCCAACTGCCTCAACACAGCTTTTCAGCATTTCTCTGTCTTTTGTGACTTTTTGGAAGCATATAGGCCAGTCATGAATATGGAATATCATTTAGCTTGTGTTTGACTGATATGTACTTATGATTAGATTCAGATTATGTATTTTTGGAAAAATACCTCATATATGATATTATGACCTTCTCAGTGCATCACACCATAAAGGCAGAGAATGGCAATTTGTTCCATTATTGATGATTCTTTGATCTATTAGTTAAGGTGTTCTCTGCCAGATTTCTCCACTATGAAGTTGTCATTTTTCCATTTTCAACTAATAAATAATCTGTGGAAAGATACTTTAAAACTATGTGAATATCTTCTTCCTCTTCAAAATTTCATCCAATTGTTTTATAACCCATTGATGATTCTTGCCTAAATTATGATCAATGCAAAAATGTTGATTTTTAAAATTCTCTTATTTGGCATTCTATTGTAAGGAAGATCTTTCACTTGTCCTTTATTCGCTATCAGTATGAACTAATGGATTCTTTATTTTATGGGTTAAAATCTATCATTGTCATTATTTATTTTGATCTAAAATAGTCCCAGAGTTCGTTGGTGGGAGTGCCTTCAAATTGACTCTCATGTCCTTTTGACATGCTCCATCTTTCTTTGGAGCACTTCTTCACATTTTGGTATAAGAAGGTTTTTTTTTTAGATTAGTGTTGTACTTTTTTGCCTTTTTTTAAAAACTTTTTTTCTTTTAATTTCTTTGGAATATTGTTAAGTTCCTTTGTTATGTCTGTATACAATTTAACATTGTTCCCCTGCCTTACCCCCCCATCCTTGTTGATTTAATGAAATTTTTTAATACTGGAGTTCTCTGGTAGCCTTGCAGGCTAAGGATCTGGCCTTGACACTGCTGTGGCTCAGGTCACTGCTGGGTGCAGGTTCCATCTCTAGCCTAGGAACTTCCACATGCCATGAGTGCAGCCAAAAAAAAAAAAAAAAAAAAAAAGTTAATACATAAAGAATTAAATTGTTTCATAACTCAAACCTATTAGAACAGATAGAGTATTCTCTGCTCTCCCTTTCACCCCATTTCAACTACACTTTGTAAGAAGTTTAGTTAATTTTGAGCTTATTCTTTTTTGTTTTGTTTGTAAAAATAAACAGATACAGATTAAAAAAAAATTCTCTTGGAGTTCCCATTGTGGCTCAACAGGTTAATTACCTGACATTGCCTCTGTGAGGATGCAAGTTCACTTCCTGGCTTCAGTCAGTGGGTTATGGGTCCTGCACTGGCATAAGCTGTGGTCTAGGTTGCAGATGGTCTAGGTTGCAGATGCAGCTCTGATTTGACCCTTGGCCAGGGAGCTTCCATATGCTACAGGTGCAGCCATAAAAAGAAAACAGAAAGCAATATAAAGACCCATATATAGTAGATTGTTTGAGTAAACTATAGCTCAGACACACTCTGGGGTATTCATGCAGCTACTAATAGAGGAGAGAGTGAGAAAGACCTATATAAACTGACTTTGAGTGATTTCTAGGATATATTGCTTAAAAAAAAGTGCAAAGTTATATGGAACCATAAAAGACCCGGAAGCACTGAAGCAATCCTGAGAAAAAAAAAAAAAACAAAACAAGCAGGAGGCATAACTCTCCCAGAATTCAGACAATACTACAAAGCTACAGTAATTAAGACAGTATAGTACTGGTACAAAAACAGACATACAGAACATGAAACAGAATAGAGAACCCAGAAACAGAATAGAGAACCCAGAAACAGAGAAACAGAATAGAAAACCCAGAAAAAAGTCTCTTCAGCAAGTGGTGGGCAGCTGCACATAAATTAATGAAACTAGAAACACCCTTACACCATGCACAAAAATAAACTAAAAATGGCTTAAAGACTTAAACATAAGACAAGACACCATAAAACTCCCAGAAGAGAACATAGGCAAAGCATTCTCTGACATCAACTGTGCAAATGTTTTCTTAGGTCAGTCTGCCAAGGCAACAAGAAATAAAAACAAAAATAAACCAGAGGGACCTAATCAAACTTATAACTTTTGCACAACAAAGGAAACCATAAACAAAACAAAACAAAACAAAACAAAAAAACAAAGAGACAACCTACGGATTGGGAGAAAATAGTTTCAAAGTATGAAACTGATAAGGGCTTAATCTCTAAAATATACAAACAGTTTATACAACTCAACAGCAAAAAACCCAAGAACCCAATCGAAAAATGGGCAGAGGACCTGTAGAGGCATTTCTCTAAAGATGATATTCAGCTGGAGCCAGGATGGCATGACGGTGGTTAATGTCAAAGAAGGTGGTTGCTTAAGGTAAGCTAGGGAGGTCCCAGGGTAGGTAGTAAGAAATCATGATATTTAACATAAATTTTAAAAGATAGAGCTCACAGAACTTACTTATAGATTATGGAAGGTAAGGAAGAGTATTAAATGACTCCTAGATTTTATCTTAATCAAGTCTAAGAATGATACATTTATGCTTTCACAAAGCCTTTGAGATATATCCCAGTCTAATAGTATTATGTCATCACAGTGCTTGTAATTAAAGCCTTGTCAAATTATTCCTTTCTTCCTAGAGATAGAGTTTCCTGAAAATAATTGGGAGTATTGCAGGCAGGGGAATATATGTGAGCTACAAGAATTGATGAGAAAAAGATTTCTCTCAAATATGAGCTGGGATAAAAACTGGGTCAGTTTCTAATGATCCAATAATTAATTCATTCACTCTCTTTTTTTTTTCTCTGTTCACTGATTATTAGGGGATATACTATAGAACAACACATATATAGACACTGCCATCATAGTTCACAGCTATCCTGAGAGCATGGTTATGTCAAATACTGGGAGTCATAGAAATTCACAAAAATTGGTGGATCTCATTTGATATACACTAAGCTCCATCATCATTATTTTGAGATTTGTCATCTCAGGGAAAAGAACTTTGACTAATCAAATTAATTTATACTAATGTGTGAGGGGCAGGCTTTTTTTTGTTAATGATATTTGCTTTATTTATTTATTTATTTATTTATTTACTTGTCTTTTTTTAGGGCCGCACTTGCAGCATATGGAAGTTCCCAGGCTAGGGGTAAAATTGGAGCTATAGCCTCCAGCCTATGCCATAGCTGTAGCCACAACCATGCCAGATCTGACCTCTGTCTGTGACCTATACCACAGCTCACAGCAATGCCAGATCCTTAACCCCACTGCCTGAGGCTAGGGATAAAACCTGCATCTTCATGATTACTATTTAGATTTGATTCTGCTGAGCCACAATGGGAGCTCCGATACTTGCTTTAAATGAGAACTGTTGAATTTCTTTTTTTTTTCTTTTTTGCCAATCTTATCTCATTTATTTCCCCCAGACTTTTTTTTTCTTGGAGTTTTGTTTGTGTTTTTAACTGAAACATAGATGACTTTTGATATTATATTAGATTCAGGGGTACATCAGTGATTCCATATTTTTATACATTACAAAATGATCACAATAATTATAGTTAATATCTATCACCATATGAAGTTATTAAAATATTATTGACTATATTCACTATATTGTATATTACCCGCCTGTGATTTATTTTGTTACTGGAAGGCTCTTTATCCCTCTCACCTATTTCACTCATCTGTGCCCCCCCCCCAGCAACCACAGTCTGCTTTCTGTATCTATTAATCTGTTTCTGTTTTGTTATATTTGCTAATTTCTTTTGTTTTTTGGATTCTACATTTGAGTGAAATCATACAGCATTTGTCTTTCACTGTCTAAAATTTCATCACCATAATACTATCAAGGTCCAACCATGCTATCATAAATGATACAATTTCATTCTTTTTTATGACTAAGTTTCCATTGTATGTATATACCACTTCTTTATCTGTTCAGCTATTGATGGACACTTAGAATGTTTCCATGTCTTGGCTAGTGTAAATGATGCTTCAGTGAACATTGAGGATATACTTTTTGAATTAGTATTTTTGTTTTCTTTGGAAAAATACCCAGAAGTAGAATTGTTGGATGTAATTCTATTTTTAATTTTTAGTAAATATCCATACTGTTTTCTATAGTGTTTGGTTGCACCAATTTACATTCCTACCAACATTGTAGGAGGGTTCCCTTTTCTCCACTTCCTTACAAACACTTGTTATTTGTTGTCTTTTATAATTTTTTTTTTTTTTAAGGCTCACCTGTGGGATATGGAATTTCCTGGGCTAGGGATCAAATCAGAGCTGCAGCTGCTGGCCTACACCAGAGCCACAGCAACACAAGATCTGAGTCATGTCTATGACCTATACCACAGCTCATGGTACCAGAGCCTTAACCCACTGAGTGGGGCTAGAGATCACACCTGCATCCTCAAGGACACGATATTTTGTTCTTAACCTGACAAGCCACAGTGGAAACTCCTTGATGTCTTTTTGATAATAGCCATTCTGACAAGTGTGAGGTAATATCTCACGGTGGTTTTGATTTACATTTCCCTGATTGGTGATATTGAGCATTTTTTATGCGCTTGTTGTTCCCCTCTGCATGTCTTTGGAAAAATGTTGATTCAAGTCCTCTGCTCATTTTTTAATCAGGTTGTTTGCTTTTTAGATAAGTTATATGAATTTTTTGTATACTTTCGGTATTAACTCCTTATTGAATACAGTGTTTTCAAAAAATACCTTCTCCCATTCAGTAAACTGCCTTTTCTTTTTTTCCCCATAGTTTCCTTTGCTGTGCAAAAGCTTTCTAGCTTGATGTAGTCTCATTTGTTTATTTTTCCTTTTGTTTCCTTTGCTTGAAGAGATAGATCCAGAAAAAAAAAAAAATACATTGCTAAACCAATGTCAAAAACTAAATACATATATTTCCTTCTAGGAGTTTTTTGGTTTCAGATCTTACATTTAAGTCTTTAACCAATTTGAGTTATTTTTATTTACAGTATGAGAAAGAGGTCAAGCTCCATTCTTTTCCATGTAGCTGTTGAGTTTTCTCAACCCCACTTTTTGAAGGGGCTATATTTACACCATTATATATTCTTGCCTCCTTTGTTATAGGCTAGTTGACCATATAAATCTGGGTTTATTTCTGAGCTCTCAATTCTTTTCCATTGATCTATGTTTCAGTTTTTCTGCAGGTACATTCTGTTTTCATAACTGTAGATTTATAGCACAGTTTGAAGTCAAGGAGCATGATGACAGTTAGCTTTGGTCTTTCTCAAGATTGTTTTGGCTGTTTGAGGACTTTTGTGTTTGCATACAAATTTTAGAATTAATTTGTTCTAGTTCTGTGAAATTTGACAATGGTATTTTGATAAGGATTGTATTGAATCTGTAGGTTTCCTTGGGGAGTATATTCATTTTAACAATATTAATTCTTCCAATCCATGAATATGTTATATCTTTCCATTTGTTCCAATTTCCTTTTTTTTTTTTCTTTTTTTGCCCCCGCTGTACAGCATGGGGATCAAGTTATTCTTACATGTATACATTTTTTCCCCCACCCTTTGTTCTGTTGCAATATGAGTATCTAGACATAGTTCTCAATGCTACTCAGCAGGATCTCCTTGTAAATCTATTCTAAGTTGTATCTGATAAACCAATTTCTTTCTTCATTTTCTTTTACCTCCCTGCTTAGATTTATTTCTAGGTATTTATTCTATTTGATGCAGTTGTAAATGGGATTTTTTGCTTAACATCTTGTTCTGATTGTTTGTTTTTAGTATATAGAAATGCAACAAATTTCTGTATATTAATGTTGCATCCTGCAACTGTACTAAATTCATTTATTAGTTCTAATAATTTTTTGGTGATGTCTTTAGTATTTTATATTTATAGTATCATGTCATCTGCAAACAGTAACAATTTTACTTCTTCCTTTCCAGTTTGTATTTCTTTTACTTCTTTTTCTCGTCTGATTGCTGTGGCTAAGACTTTCAACACTATGTTGAAAATTAGAAAGAGAGGACATCCTTGTCTTTTTCTGATTTTAGAGGATGTATTTTTAGCTTTTCACTTTTCATTGAGTATGATATTGGATCTAGGTTTGTCATTTGTGGCCTTTATTGTGCTTAGATATGTTCCCTCTATAACATTTTGTTGAAAAATTTTTATAAATGGATGTTGAATTTTTGTCAAATGCTTTTCATGCAGCTATTCAGATGATCATATGATTTTTATTTTTCAATTTATTACTGTGGATAGTCATATGGATTTATGGATATTTTGAATCATACTAGCATCCCTAGAGTAAATCCCACTTGATCAAGATGTGTGACGTTTTTAAGGTATTGTGGAGTTTGGTTTGCTAAAATTTTGCTGAGAATTGTTACATCTGTGTTCATCAGTGACATTGGTATGTAATTTTCTTTCTTGTGTGGTATCTATGTCTTTTTTTTTTTTGCATCAGGGAGATAATGACCTTGTAGAATGAGTTTAGAAGCATTCCTTCCTCTACAATATTTGAAATAGTTAAATAAAGATAGGTGTTAATGTCAGAGAGTGTTTTGCCTATGTTTTCTTCTAGGAGTTTGATGGTGTCCTGTCGTATATTTAAGTCTTTCAGCCATTTGAATATTTTCTCAGGTCAGTCTCCCAAAGCAATAGAAATTAGAGCAAAAATAAACACATGGGAACTAATCAAACTTAAAAGCTTTTGCACAGCAAAGGAAACCAAAAAGAAAACAAAAAGACAACTTACAGAATGGGAGAAAATAGTTTCAAATGATGCAACCAACAAGGGCTTAATCTCTAGAATATATAAGCAACTTATACAACCCAACAGCAAAACAACCAACCAATCAATGGAAAAATGGTCAAAAGACCTGAATAGACATTTCTCCAAAGAAGATATACAGATGGCCAGCAAACACATGAAAAAATGCTCAACATTGCTGATTATAAGAGAAATGCAAATCAAAACTACCATGAGATACCACCTCACACCAGTCAGAATGGCCATCATTAATAAATCCACAAATAACAAGTGCTGGAGGGGCTGTGGAGAAAAGGGAACCCTCCTGCACTGCTGGTGGGAATGGAAACTGGTACAGCCACTATGGAGAACAGTCTGGAGATACCTTAGAAATCTATCCATAGAACTTCCATGTGACCCCACAATCCCACTCTTGGGCATCTATCCAGACAAAACTCTACTTAAAAGAGGCACGTGCACCCGCATGTGCATTGCAGCACTATTCACAATAGCCAGGACATGGAAACAACCCAAATGTCCATCGACAGATGACTGGATTCGGAAGATATGGTATATATACACAATGGAATACTACTCAGCCATAAAAAAGGATGACACAATGCCATTTGCAGCAACATGGATGGAACTAGAGAATCTCATCCTGAGTGAAATGAGCCAGAAAGACAAAGACAAATACCATATGATATCACTTATAACTGGAATCTAATATCCAGCACAAATGAACATCTCCTCGGAAAAGAAAATCATGGACTTGGAGAAGAGACTTGTGGCTGCCTGATGGGAGGGGGAGGGAGTGGGAGGGATCGGGAGCTTGGGCTTATCAGACACAACTTAGAGTAGATTTACAAGGAGATCCTGCTGAATAGCATTGAGAACTTTGTCTAGATACTCAATGTTGCAACAGAACAAAGGGTGGGGGAAAAATGTAATTGTAATGTATACATGTAAGGATAACTTGATCCCCTTCCTGTACAATGGAAAAAAAAAAGAAAGAAAGAAAGTAAAAAAAAAAAAAAAAGAAAAAAAAAGAAAAAGATAGGTGTTAACTCTTTTTTAAATGTTTGGTGGAATTCACCTATGAAGCTACCTGTTCTTGGACTTTTGTTTTTTGGGAGTTTTAAATTATTGATTTAATCTCATTAGTAGTAATTCCTTTGTTCGTATTTCCTATTTCTTCTGGATTAATCCTTGGAGAGTGCACATTTCTAGGAATTTATCTATTTCTTCTAGGTTGTCCATTTTGTTAGCCTGTAATTATAAAAGTCTCTTATTATCCTTTGTATTTCTGTGTTATCAGTTGTAACTTTTTCTCTTTCATTTCTGATTTTTAAATTATTATTATTTTTGTTACTTTTATAAACAACAAACGTTTACTCCTTATGGTTCTGGAGTCTGGAAAGTCCAAGATTATCTTAACACTGGCTGATTCTTTTTTTTTGTCTTTTTGCTATTTCTTGGGCTGCTCCCGTGGCATATGGAGGTTCCCAGGCTAGGGCTCGAATTGGAGTTGTAGCTGCTGGCCTAGCCAGAGCCACAGCAATGTGGGATCTGAACCACGTCTGTGACCTACACCACAGCTCACGGCAATGCCCGATCCTTAACCCACTGAGCAAGGCCAGGGATGGAACCCACAACCTCATGGTTCCTAGTCGGATTTGTTAACCACTGAGCCACGATGGGAACTCCAACACTGGCTGATTCTTTTTTTTTTAATTTTAAATAATTTTTTAAAATTTTCCCACTGTACAGCAAGGGAGGTCAGGTTATCCTTACATGTATACATTACAATTACATTTTTTCCCCCACCCTTTGTTCTGTTGCAACATTGAGTATCTAGACAAAGTTCTCAATGCTATTCAGCAGGATCTCCTTGTAAATCTACTCTAAGTTGTGTCTGATAAGCCCAAGCTCCCGATCCCTCCCACTCCCTCCCCCTCCCATCAGGCAGCCACAAGTCTCTTCTCCAAGTCCATGATTTTCTTTTCCGAGGAGATGTTCATTTGTGCTGGATATTAGATTCCAGTTATAAGTGATATCATATGGTATTTGTCTTTGTCTTTCTGGCTCATTTCACTCAGGATGAGATTCTCTAGTTCCATCCATGTTGCTGCAAATGGCATTGTGTCATCCTTTTTTATGGCTGAGTAGTATTCCATTGTGTATATATACCATATCTTCCGAATCCAGTCATCTGTCGATGGACATTTGGGTTGTTTCCATGTCCTGGCTATTGTGAATAGTGCTGCAATGCACATGCGGGTGCACGTGCCTCTTTTAAGTAGAGTTTTGTCTGGATAGATGCCCAAGAGTGGGATTGTGGGGTCACATGGAAGTTCTATGGATAGATTTCTAAGGTATCTCCAGACTGTTCTCCATAGTGGCTGTACCAGTTTCCATTCCCACCAGCAGTGCAGGAGGGTTCCCTTTTCTCCACAGCCCCTCCAGCACTTGTTATTTGTGGATTTATTAATGATGGCCATTCTGACTGGTGTGAGGTGGTATCTCATGGTAGTTTTGATTTGCATTTCTCTTATAATCAGCAATGTTGAGCATTTTTTCATGTGTTTGCTGGCCATCTGTATATCTTCTTTGGAGAAATGTCTATTCAGGTCTTTTGACCATTTTTCCATTGATTGGTTGGTTGTTTTGCTGTTGGGTTGTATAAGTTGCTTATATATTCTAGAGATTAAGCCCTTGTTGGTTGCATCATTTGAAACTATTTTCTCCCATTCTGTAAGTTGTCTTTTTGTTTTCTTTTTGGTTTCCTTTGCTGTGCAAAAGCTTTTAAGTTTGATTAGTTCCCATGTGTTTATTTTTGCTCTAATTTCTATTGCTTTGGGAGACTGATTCATTTTTTGATGCCATCCCTTTCTCTAGTTCCTAGACGGCTATCTTTTTGCTGTGTTCTGATGTGGTGGAAGAGGCCCATTTATGATTTGTTTTATTTGTGTCTCTCTCTTTTTTTTTTTTTCTAAATGAGTCTGGCTAATGATTTATCAATTTTATATTTTCAAAGAACTAGTTCCTGGTTTCATTGATCTTTTCTGTTGTTTTTAGAGTCTCTTATGTATTTCTCCTCTGATTTTTATCATCTCTTTCCTTCTAACTTTAGATTTTGGTTGTTTTTCTTTTTCTTTTTCCAGTTCCTTTTGGTTTAAGGTTAGTTTTTTTCTTTTTCTTTTTATGGCTGCACCCATGGCATACAGAGGTTCCCAGGCTAGGGGTCAAATTTGAGTACAACTGGTGGCCTACGCCACAGCCACAGCAATGCTAGATCTGAGCCACATCTGTGACCTACACCACAGCTCATGGCAATGCCAGATTCTTAATCCACTGAGTGAGGCCAGGGATCAAACCCATGACCTCATGGTTACTTGTCACATTTGTTACTCTGTGCAACAGTGGAAACTCCTAGATTGGTTATTTGAAAATTTTCTTGTTCCTTGTATTAGGCTTGTTTTGCTATAAACTTCCCTCTTAGAACTGCTTTTGTTATGCCCATACATTTTGGATCATTGTATTTCCATTTTCATTTTCTTCCAAGTCTTTTTTTTTTTTTTTTTGGCTTTGCTATAGCAGATGGAGTTCTGAGGCCAGGAATCAGATGTGAGCCACTGTTGCAACACATGCTGCAGCTGTGGCAATTCCAGATCCTTTAACTCACTGTGCTAGGCTGGGGAATAAACCCACATCCTGGCACTGCAGAGATGCTGCTGATCCAGTTGCACAATGGGAGGAACTCCTCCAAGTCATTTTTTGATTTCCTCTTTGACTTTTTCAGTAACCCACTGGTTGTTGAGTAGCATATTGTTTAGCCTTCCTGTGTTTCTGTTTCGTGCAGTTTGAATTTTAGTCTCATTTTGTTGTGGTCAGCAAAGATACTTAATATGATTTCAATCTTAAATTTATTGAGACTTTTTCTCTGGCCTAGCATGTGATCTATTTTGGAGAATGTTCCACAAACATTTGAAAAGAATATGTATGCTGCTGTCTTGGATGGAATATTCTCTCTCTATATCTCTCTATTAGGTCCATTAGGTCTAAACTATTGATTAAGACTGGTTGGTTTAGTAGTTATTTTTTTGCTCCTTTCTTCTTTTACTCTCTTCCTTTGTGATTTGATGCCCATTTTTAGTTTTATGTTTGAATTTCTTTCTCCTTTCTATGTATGTAGCTAATATATAGTTTTAATTTGTGGTTACCATAAAGTTTACACATACGCATATGCTTTTTTGAAGTTTATGATCCTTAAGTTTAAACACATTTTAACTTACCTGCATTCTTACTCCCTCAAACGACATTTACTTATTTTATTTTATTACTATTTTTGATATCATGTTTTACTTCTTTTTCTTTTGCATTTCCCTTCACTGCTTATTGTAGACAGAGGTAGTTTATAGATATTCTCTGACTTGTTCTCCCTCTCTTGTCCTGAGATCCCTGTAATGTGAATGTTAGTATGCTTGATGTTGTCTCAGAGGTCTTTTTAACTATGCGCATTTTTCAGAATTCTTTTTACTGTTTAGCTTGGGTGATTTCTACTGCCATGTCTTCCAGTTTGCTGATCTGTTCCTTCATATCATCTAATCTATTTTTGATTCCTTCTTGTGTATTTTTGATTTCGGTTATGGTATTATTCAGCTCTATTTGGTTCTTCATTATATTTTACCTTTATTAAATTTCATTGTCCTGAGTTTGTTGAATGTCTTTATAATTGTTATCTTGAACTCATTATTGGGTAGCTTGCTTATCTCTTCTGTGTTTAGTTTTACTTCTTGTTCCTTTGTTTGGAACATATTCCTTTTCCTCCTCATTTTGCTTAATACTCTGTGTTTATTTCTATGCATTAGGTAGGTTGGTAACATTTCCTGATCTTGAAGAAGTGGCCTTATGTAGGAAACATCCTATGGGGCTCAGCTGTATGTACTCTTCTGGTCACCAGCACTATTTCTCTAGGCATGCTAATTTGTGGACTCAGTGGAACCTTTTGTTATACTGTGATCAACTACTGCGGACACACTGAAAGGTGGAGCTGATTCCAACAAAGCCCTGCTTTGTGCAGTGGCTTCCAGCTTAATGGTTGGCAGGGTTGTGTCCTGGGCCAGCTGGTTGTGAGATGCAATGGCATTCTGGAACCAGTGCCAGTGTGGTTTAGGAGTGGGTAAACTCATGCAGCTAATAGGCCAGAGGAGAGACTCCAAAATGGCACTTATCAGCAATATTATTCTCATGTAAAACAAATTCCCCCAAAGGACTCCACTAGTGTCTATGTCCCCAGGGGAATCCCAGTTTCCTTTCACATCTCCAGAAGGCTCTTCAAGATTGGCAAGTGGGGGGAGTGTCTGTTGTGGATCAGTAGTTTAAGAACTTGACATAGTGTCCATAAGGATGTGGGTTTGATTGCTGGCCTTGCTCAGTGGGTTAAGGATCCGGCATTGCTGCAAGCTGTGGCATAGGTCACAGATGCAGTTCAGATCTGGTGTTGCTGTGGCTGTGTAAGTGTAGGCCAGCAGCTGCAGCTCCAGTTAAACCCCTGGCCTGGGAACCTCCATTTGCCTCAGGTGCAAGCATAAGAAAAAAAAAAGATTAGTAAATGGGACTGACCCAGGCTCCTTTAAAATTAGTACCTCTGCACTGGGACTCAGAGTGTACAAAATTTTGCACAGATCCCTTAAGTGTGAAGTCTCTGTTTCCTATAGGCCAGCCCCACTGGCCTTCAATGTCAAATGCTCTGGAGAATTGTCTTTTTTTTTTTTCTTTTTTTTTGTCTTTTTAGGGCCACACCCACAGCATATGGAGGTTCCCAGGCTAGGGATTGAATCAGAGCTGTTGCCACCGGCCTATGCCAGAGCCACAGCAATGCCAGATCCAAGCCACATCTGCGACCTACACCACAGCTCATGGCAATGCCAGATCCTTAACCCACTGAGTGAGGCCAGGGATCGAACCAGCAACCTCATGGTTCCTAGTCAGATTCATTTCCGCTGCACCACAATGGGAACTCTGGGAATAGTCTTGCTGGTGCAGTACCTTTGGGCTGGGAGCTTAGTGTGGAGTTCAGACCCCTTGCTTCTTGGGGAGAACCTCTGTAATTCTAATTATCTTCTCATTTGTAGGTTACTTACCCAGGGGTGTGGGTCTTAACTATATTGCTTCTCTTACTTTCCTTCTTTAAATCTTTAGTCATGGAAAATCTTTTCTACTACTCTTCAGGTTATCATAGATAGTTAATTTTTAATCAGTTGTGATTTGGTTTGCCCATCAGAGGAGATGAGCTCAGGGTCTTCCTACTCCACTATCTCGGCTATGTGTCTGAGAACTGTTGAATTTCTAAGTATTAATTTGTAAAACTTATTTTCTTGGTACTCTTTATAGAAAATAAAAGAACAAGAGCTCTGAACTTGATAATCTATTTTACGAATGTTCGCTATTCCTTCTTCAGAATTTGACTTGGAAAAAAATAAAGGAGTAAATAAGAAAATTAAAATAAGATTTTTTTTTTAGGAGTTCCCATTTAGGATAACCCGATTATTATCCATGATGATGTGGGTCTGAGTCCTGGCCTCACTCAGAGGTTTGAAGATCTGGCATTGCTGTGAGCACTGATATGGGTTGCAGATGCAGCTCAGATTGTACATTGCTCTGGCTGTGGCATAGGCTGGTGACTGTAGCTCTGATTTGACCCCTAGCACGGGAACTTCCATATGCAGAAGTTCCTTATGCCTACAGGTGCAGCCCTAAAAAAAAAAAAAAAAAAGATTTTTTTAAAAGGACTTAATTGACCAATAATAACCACTTTAATAGGTTAGAGAAATTAGATCTTCTTGCCTTCATATCAAATATTTGGTAAGGTTATAATAATTGAAGATAAATGCCAGATCACCTTTAAATATGAAATGTTAGTGCTCTTTGATATAGATATTGACTCCAGTATGTATACTCAGGTTAGATTATATACAGATACTTCATGGACTAAAGCAGTGGTTCTCAAAGTGTGGGCTCTGGACTAGCAACATCAGCATCAACTGGAAACTTGTTAGAGATGCAGATTTTAGGGAGTTCCCAACGTGGCGCAGTGGTTAACGAATCCGACTAGGAACCATGAGGTTGCGGGTTCCATCCCTGGTCTTGCTCAGTGGGTTAATGATCCGGCGTTGCTGTGAGCTGTGGTGTAGGTCGCAGACGCAGCTTGGATCCCGCGTTGCTGTGGCTCTGGTGAAAGCCAGTGGCTACAGCTCCGATTCGACCCCTAGCCTGGAAACCTCCATATGCTGCAGGAGCGGCCCAAGAAATGGTAAAAAGACAAAAAAAAAAAAAAAAAAAAAAGACAAAAAAAAAAAAAAAGAAATGCAGATTTTAGGGCCTTATCCTAATCTTTTGAATCAGAAACTTGGGGAAGGAGGAGGGAAATGGGTAACAGTGTGTTATAAGAAGTCCTCTAGATAATTTTGATGCTTGATAAAGTTCGAAAACTACTGAACCAAAGAATGTATTTTCCATGCATTCATTGAGCATATTTTTATTGATTACTTAATATGTACCTGGTGGTCTTCTAGGTGCTAAGTTATAGCAGTAAACATGCTAACTAGGTCCCTCATCTATGCCTGGGCAGAGAGGGACAGGGAAATATATCCTTTCTTTTTTTTGTCTTTTTGCCATTTCTTGGGCTGCTCCCGCAGCATATGGAGGTTCCCAGGCTAGGGGTCGAACCGGAGCCATAGCCGCTGGCCTATGCCAGAGACACAGCAACACGGGATCTGAGCCGCGTCTGTAATCTACACCACAGCTCACAGCAACGCTGGATCATTAACCCACTGAGCAAGGCCAGGGATCGAACCCACAACCTCATGGTTCCTAGTTGGATTTGTTAACCGCTGAGCCACGACGGGAAATCCAGGGACATATATCCTGATTCCGTCTTCCTCCTACCCTCTTGCCAACACATCCTGTGTCTAAGCCAGTAGGAAACATGCTGGGAAGGAGCATGTATGTGTAGCCCACAGGTGACAGTCAAGTGATATTGGGCAGATCTCAAAGAGCCCAACATTTAGTACACTATGTAGACTGTTCTTTGCACCAGTAATTTGCAGATAAAAATTGAGAAATGTTTTAAACTTGTGCAATATATGAGAAATCTGAGTAAATTAAAGACAAGGGTATTGCAGGGCAAATAAAAGTTCCAATTTATTTTTTATTCTGTCATTGTAATACATTTGTATTCTCTCCTAAATGAATGAGATATTTAGCATGAAAAGATGTTCATGTGCAAATAGAATAGGTGGATTAATTATACCACATTTACTATCAATTCATTTTTTAATACTGACTACAGTGATTTAAGCTTTCAAAAAGCTAAGCGCTCACACAAATCATGTCTCCAGAGACTGTGTGCTTTGTGCTGATCAATAATTATTCTGTTAATTATGGAGATATAGGGAAAATTAGGCCATTTATAATTCTGCATGCATAAGAACAACTCTTCAAAGCTGAAAATACCTTTCTGTTTAGGTTGGCTTAATGCTCTGGAAGATGATTAGACCACATTCTCAATTAATCTTTTGGCAAGTGCTATTTTCTTATTTTCCTATCAAGTATATTTTGGTTTTGAAAGAATAGTAACTAAAACTCACTATCGAATTAATTTTTTCCTTTTGGGTTTCTATCTGGAATATTTTCTGTGACAGAATCTTTCATTCATTCAACGTATATTTAGTGCACGTTTAAAAACACTTTTAAAACAAATACAGCTTGTACACAGAGAATAGTTTCCAAAGCTGGTTTTGAACAGCATACTGGTCAGATAGGCTCAAATTGTTAGATCTGTAGTCTTACTTTAATTAGTTAACTTGTCTGAGTCTGTTTCTTTCTCTGTAAAATAGATCCTGTCACACCTATCTCACAAAGAACTAGGAGAATTAAGAATAATGTACATTTCTGACAATTGAATATAGGTGGTGATGGAAAGAAAGAAGTCAAGTAGTATGACCTCCAGGGTTTCGATTTGAACAGGTGGAAAACCTTCCTCATGGAATGTAGACTCTACGGAAGGAGAAAGGGCATGGACAATTAGACATAAATGAACTACATTACTAACTTGGTGGGTGGTGGTGGGCTCAGGGACACTTTTCCAGGGAGTCATATTTACTTTAGGATCTGGAAGATGAGTGAGAGTTAGTTGGATGTGTGGATGGGTGTATGTCTTCAGGGGTGGCTTGGATCTGGGCATGTGCAAAGACCCTGAGACAGAAAAGAGTTTTACTTCATATTTGATTGTTGGGTAGACTCAGCAGGAGAACCCAACCTGGCTTTTTCACTCGTATCTCCTTTACTGATACACAACTTTTGCCTAAGTCCAGGTATACCAAAGACCCTTTGTTTGTTTGCTTCTCATTCAGCAAACTTCCAGTCATTGGTTGTGGTTATATAGCTCTATCATTTTAAAAACATCATAATTTTTACTTTGAGAAATAAAAAATAAGTAAAATTTCACAGAATAAAACATTCATGCCCACCACCCATAATCAAGAACTATTAACCATAGCGGTGTATCAATTTCCAGTCCTCCTTTTTTTTTTTTTTTTTTTTGAAGGAATGAGAAAGTATTTATAAAGTCAGGTCCTTTTTTACCACCATCCATATTACTTATCCTCTCTTTGCCTTCAACAGAAGCAACTGTTGTATAATTGGATGTATTTCCTTCCTGTTAAATTTGTATGTTTTTTTCATGCACATTTATAACATGTCCCATCTATAGGCCAATAGAATATTTTTGGTTTTGTAGGTTTTTAAAAAACCTACACAAATATTATAATAGATGTACTATTCCACATCTTCTTTTTCATTGTATTTCTTTATTTATTTTGCTACTTGATTTCTTGGTTTATTTTTTATTGATTGATTTTCAACTATAGAAATTGAAAATATTTGTTTTCTCTCCTCATCCTTACCATACATAGCATCCTCCTTATTTCTCCTATAGAGGTTTATGTTTAATATTTTTATTGTGGTGATTACGTAAATGCTATCCACAATTGACTGTAGGGTAAACCATATGTACACCCTTTTTGCTTTCCCTGGAGTTAATAATTACTTTCTTTGTGTGTGTGGGAAAGAGATTATTTAATTTTTTATCTTATCACTGATCTAATCACAAACACTTGTCTGCTTGTCTAATCTCATGGTTCAGGCACTTCAAGAATTCTATCAATTTTATTTTCTATGGGAATAACTGTGGAGACCTTTGACTGCTTCAATCCTCTGCATCTAGTGTAGAATTGATATTCTGGGACCTCTTTTCAGAATCATCCTAGGGATTCCTTTTATCTCCCACCTCCTGTTGTGCACTGTCTCCCTGCATCCTATTGTCTTCTTGGTTTCTATTACTTCCTCATTTGGATGCTGCTATTCTTTAGTGGCATTGTGAGAAGGAGTACATAAGAAACACATTTTTTTTTTATATCATATGCTTTATTGTAACCATACACTTGTTACAAGTATTTGTGTGTCTCTTTGTTCTTTTGTGATGCTGGAAGCTGTGTGAAGACATGGACTCTCATATTTATCTTTGTGGCTCCCAAGGGCCAAGCCCAGATGAACAATAAAAATAAGAAAAAATAGGTAAAATTTATAATGCATACTGGATGTCTATCAATATGTGTTTGGACACAAATTTTGAAATAAACTATCATAGAGATATTTACAGATATTTGTACACATGGAATCATGTTGACAATTATACATATTCATTGAGATTTTTAGCATTCATATGGAGGTTTGATGTTATACAATCACCTAGGCACAATGTCTGATTTAAAGGTTGATAATTTCTATTTAAGTTCATCTAATATATCTATATTTACACATATCATATCAATATCTACATCTGCAGTTAGAAATACAAGTGAATTATCTAAAATAAATACAAATATATATTTTATGAAATTATATACACGAGAATCAGTGCCATTTTTTTGTCAGATGTTTTTACTATGTTTTATTGTGTTGAAAAATATATAATATTAAATTTGTATCTAAATAATACTTTGAAGATCAGTACTGAATATAGAAATTCAAGAATCTAAGGTAATCTATGATAGGACTGATGAAACTAAAACTGAAAATCACAATTATGATCAAAATATTTGTGCTGTTATGGTTTTAGATAGCTTTTTCAATATAAAGTCACTATAAACGTGTATTGCAAAAAAAAAAAAATTGCATGTGGCCAATATGGGATACTACCAGATAAATGACCAAGCAATTACATATTATAAATATACTAATTAGAATTATAATAATGACCAAACTCTACAGGGATATTACTATCTGCTGACACTATTCTAAGTGCTTTACTTATGTATATTAACACATTTTTATGTAATTGTCATAAAAATATTAAATTAAATATAACTAGTTTTCCACCTTTTAATACGTGAAGCATGGGGAAGTTAGGTAAAAATTCACAGTTACATAGGATTAAATGGTTGGCTAGAAATTGAACCAAAATGGTCTGACTCTAGAATTGGATTCCTGACTGCTAGGCATTACTTTTCACATAGGAATCAATCATTGTGTGTTTGGAATGAGAATTTGATGTCGATTCAGAAGGTTTAGAGCTGGGTTCAAATCTCATCTAGGAGTTCCCATCGTGGCGCAGTGGTTAACGAATCCGACTAGGAACCATGAGGTTGCGGGTTTGGTCCCTGCCCTTGCTCAGTGGGTTAACGATCCGGCGTTGCCGTGAGCTGTGGTGTAGGTTGCAGACGTGGCTCGGATCCCGCGTTGCTGTGGCTCTGGCGTAAGGCCAGTGGCTACAGCTCCGATTCGGCCCCTAGCCTGGGAACCTCCATATGCCGCGGGAGCGGCCCAAAGAAATAGCAAAAAAAAAAAAAAAAAAAGAAAAAAAAAAAAAAAAATCTCATCTATATCGCTTATTAACGTTGTAAAGTTCGCTTCAATCCACATGACCTCATGCTAAATAGATAGGAATAAATAATATGATTTTACGCCAAAAATTCACTGACAGAAATGATAGCACTTTTTTCATTATAACTTTGAAATTAATCTCAAAATAATAAAATATATTATTCTGCACTCAGGCCTGATTATATTTAAAAAACAGTATTTTATGAGTTCTCTGGTGTCTCACTGAGCTAAGGATCTGGTGTTATCACTGCTGTGGCTGGGTCACTGCTGTGGTGCAGTTTCAGTCCTTGGCCCAAGAACTTCCTCATACCACAGGTGTGGCCAAATAATAGTATTTAAAAAAATAATTGATGATCAAAATCAAGAAAGCATCCAGGCCCTTTTAAAACTTTTTTCAGTAGTTGAGAAATAGATATATGATTCACAGACATCCAATCAGCAGTATAACTGGACAGGGATAATTACAAAATTAATTACCTATGATTATACACAAAAGAGGTGATTACATTACCAGAGTGACAAAAATAAAAGTTTTCAGTGAAGACAGTAAAACATCAGAAGTAGAAACTGACAAAAACGAGGTTACTCACAGTTAAATTAGAAATAGTACACTTCAGTTTCTGTTTTCATGGTAATATTAAAATAGTGTGCTTTCTATTTTCTTAAGCATCAATTCATCTGTTTAAGGAGCGTATAGGTATCATCAAACTCTCTGTTTTATTTTTTTCTTAATACTTTTTTTTTTTTTGTCTTCTTGCTATTTCTTGGGCCGCTCCCGCGGCATGTGGAGGTTCCCAGGCTAGGGGTCCAATTGGAGCTGTAGCCACCAGCCTACGCCAGAGCCACAGCAACACCAGATCCGAGCCTCGTCTGTGACCCACACCACAGCTCATGGCAACGTCGGATCCTTAACCCACTGAGCAAGGGCAGGGACCGAACCCGCAACCTCATAGTTCCTAGTCGGATTCGTTAACCACTGCGCCACGACAGGAACTCCTATTTTTTTTTTTAATACATTTTATAAACCTCCTTTACTAGACAAAAAGTATAAAAGAAACAATTCAGTGGCTTAGAAGGTGATGGACACTGATGGGCAACTGAATCACATTGAAGGCATAATTAGTGTTTTCCCAACTCCTACTCCTTCTTCCAGATTCAGCTTAACTATCATTTTTGCTAGAACTTGGTCTAGCCTTCTTGATTTTTAGGTGCCTCAAAAATTACATTCTCAGAGCATCTTGTTCTTTACCTTTCGTAGAACTTAAAATCACATCAATTGTTTCACTTATGATTTGCCCTGTGCACTGTAAACTTGCCCTATAGCCATATGTCATGTTAGCTTGGTCAGTGCTCTATCCAGTGCCTGGCATTTAGAATGCTCTGAAAAATTAGTTGTGTATTTGAGACATGCACACTTCTTTCATTCTCTTTTCTCCCCTAACCTCCAGATTCTCTCATAGAGTACTCTTGATACTCTTAAAAAAAGCAGAAGGAATAAAACAAATGATGAAAAAGCCTCATTTTCTAGATAGTACCTCATCACTGACACATTTTCCTTGAAAATGTGTCACCTAAAGCAATTTGCTTATCACTATATCACATTTACCAAGGGTTAGCCATGATAAGAACTCTATTTTTGCTTATATTTTATTTTATAAGTGTAATATTCTAGAAATTTCTCCTTTAGTATTTTCCCTATAAATAAAGTGTATTGTCACTTGATGTGACTTGGTTACTTTTTCATTGGATACCTACTGAGTATTAGAATCTGGCCACATGGAGGTGAATAAAGAGAAAATTCAGACTTGTAGCAAAGTCATACCAGTAAAGAAATAATTGGGAAAAAAATGTTATAATATGGATCAATTTCTGTGCTCCCTTTTTAGCAAGGATAATGTGAATTATTTGTATTTGTTCTTGTCACTTTCCTCCCTTTTGTTCTCTCTTGAACTTGCTTTCATTAGGCTTTTTCTCATATCACTCTAATTAAACAGGTCTTGCCAAGATCATTAATGATTTCTGCATTTTACCAAATTTAATGGTCAATTTTCAGCCTGCATTTTACTTGAACTCCTTGGACTTTCACACAGATTATTCTTGAAGTAATTTCTAGATCTGGATCTTATGTCACTACTAATACCCTATAACAGATGCCTGCTTTTAGGCCACTCTTGCATATCAGGCCCATTTATCCAAGTGCCTAACTTTTCCACTTAGATAGCATGTCTAAAACTGAACTCATGGTATTTCCCTTGAAGTCTGCTCCCCTGCCGTATTCTTCAATTTACTTTGTCACAAAACTTAGAGTCATCCTTTGCTCCTCTAACTTTTTAAATATATTCTTATTTTGGTAAACATTTTTCAGTCTCTCAACAAATTTTTTTGAATCTAATCCTTGATTACCACCTCTAACAAATTCCTTGGTCCAAGCCAACATCATATCTTACGTATTAGTGCGATATCTTTCCAAATGGTCTTTGTCCCCTTCTATCCACCAATTGCACACCTTCACCCACACAATCTGTTCACATAGAAACCAGAGTGCTCTATTAAAACTGTAAATCACACTCCCTGATTCAAAAACCTTTCTATGGCTTTGAATAAAATCCTCGTCCTAAGATTTGGATCAAGATGGTGGACTAGGTACAACATCAAAAACAAAATGTTGGGGATAGAGTGAAAAAATACAGAGCTAATAGAATGTGTTTAAACTCAGAGGGCTTTCAGTTTAAAACAAGTGGACATTATGGGTTTATATATATGAACCTCGTAGTTATCACAAATCAAAAACCTGTAATAGACACACACACACAAAAAGAGGAAGAAACTTAAATTTGACACTAAAGGAAATAATCAAACTATATAAAAAAGAGGCTAATAGAAGAAGAAACCAATAGAGAAAAACTACAAAAACAACCAGAAAATAAGTAACAAAATAGAAATACATCCATACCTATCAATAGTCACTTTAAATTTAAATGAAATAAATGCTCCAATCAAAAGACGTAGGGTGGTCAATAGGGTTAAAAAAAAAAAAAGACCCATCTACATGCTTTCTGTGAAAGACTCATTTCAGAGCTAAAGACACACACTGACTGAAAGTGTATGTATGAAAAAAGATGCTCCATGTAAATGGAAACAAAAAGAAAGATTGAGTAGCAATACTTATATCAGAAGAAATAGATTTTAAAACAAAGTGTATAATAAAAGACAAAGAAGGGCATTGTGTAGTGATAAGAGGGTCAATATAAGAAGAGGATGTAACATTTGTAAATATATATGCACCTAATATGGGAACACCAAAATATACAAAATAAAAGTTAACACAGATAAATGAGAAATTGACAATGATGCAATAATAGTAGGGAATTTCACATCCTACTTACATTAATGGATGGATTACACAGACAGAAAATCCATAGGGATGTAATAGCCTTAAATGACACATTAGATCAGATGGACTAAAATAAGACATTCTGTCCTAAAACAACAGGATACACATTCTTTTTGAGTGCACTTGTAAGTTTCTCTAGGATAGGTTACATAGGCCACAAAATATATCTCATGAATTTAAGGAGATTGAAATTTTATCAAGCATTTTTTTCTGATCAGACAAGTATGAAACAAGAAATCAATTACAGGATGGAAAAGTGGAAAACAAACAAACAAACACATGGAGGGTAAACAATATGCCACTAAAAAACAAATGAGTCAAAGAAGAAATCAAATGGGAAATACCTTGAGACATTGAAAATAGAAACTCAACTTTCCGGAGTTCCCGTTGTGGTGCAGTGGTTAACGAATCCGACTAGGAACCATGAGGTCGCGGGTTCGATCCCTGGCCTTGCTCAGCGGGTTAAGGACCCGGCGTTGCTGTGAGATGTGGTAAAGGTTGAGGACACGGCTCGGATACTGTGTTGCTGTGGCTCTGGTGTAGGCTGGTGGCTACGGCTCCCATTAGACCCCTAGCCTGGGAACCTCCATATGCTGCGGAAGCAGCCCTAGAAAAGGCAAAAAGACAAAAAGACAAAAAAAAAAAGAAAGAAACTCAACTTTCCAAATTCTATGGGATGCAGCAAAAGCAGCTCTAAGAGGAAAGTTTATAGAAACACAGGCCTGTCTCAAAAAAGACAAAATATCTCAAATGCACAAACTAATATTTCATCAAAAATTATTAGAAAAAGAACAACAATTAAAGCCCAAAGTCAGAAGAAGGAAGAAAATAATATAAATCAGATTGGAAATAAATAACAGAGTTTAAAAAACAGAAAATATCAATGCAACTAAATCTACTTTTTTTTTAAATAAACAAAACTGATAAAACTTTAGGCAGATTCATTTAGGAAAAAAGAGCAAACCCAAATAAATAAAATTAGGAATGAAAGAGAACTTACAATTACTATCACTGTATTATAAACAGTGGTAAGAGGAGTTCCTATCGTGGCTCAGTGGTTAATGAATCTGACTAGGAACCATGAGGTTGCGGGTTCGATCCCTGGCCTTGTCCAGTGGGTTAAGGATCTGGCGTTGCTGTGAGCTGTGGTGTAGGTTGCAGATGTGGCTCGGATCCTGAGTTGCTGTGGCTCTGGCATAGGCCGGCAGCTATGGCTCTGATTTGACCCCTAACCTGGCAAAAAGACCAAAAAAAAAAAAAAAAAAAAAGTGGTAAGAGAATACTATGAACAGCTATATATATCTCAACAAACTGGACAACCTAGAGGAAATGGATATATTCGTAGAAATATATTATCTTCCAATATAGAATCAAGAAGAAATAGAAAACCTGAATAAACTAATTGTTAATATTGAAAATGAATCAGTAATCACAAAATTCTGAACAAGAAAAGTCTAGGACTAGATGACTTCACATGGGAATTCTACCAAAAATTTAAAGAGTTAATACCTATCTTTCCCAAACTATTCCAAAATATCAAAGAGAAGGGAATACTTCCAAATTCTTTTTTTTTCTTTTTAGGGCTGTACCTGTGGCATATGGAAATTCCCAGGCTAGGGTTCAAATTGGAGCTACAGCTGTCAGCCTGTGCCACAACCACAGCAACACAGGATCTGAGCTGCGTCTAGGACTTACACCACAGCTCATGGCAACACTGGATTCTTAACCCACTGGGGGAGGCCAGGGATTGAACCCACATCCTCATGGATACTAGTCAGATTCGTGCCACAATGGGAACTCCCCAAGTTCATTTTTTTAAGGACAGCATAACCCTAATATCAAAACCAAAAACTCAACAACAACAAAAATACAAGCTAATATCCCTAATAAATATAGATGCAAAAACCCTCAACAAAATATTGGCAAATCCAATGAAATAATACATAAAAATGATAATACATCACGATTAAGAGCTATTTATTCCAGGAATGGAAAGACTGTTCGATACTCACAAATAAATTAACATCATACATTGCATTAACAGAAGGAACAATAAAAATCACATAGTCATCTCAATAAACATAGAAAAAGCATGTGGCAAAATTCAACACCCATTCATGATAAATACTCTGAACAAAGTTGGTATAGAGGCAATGAAACTAAATAATAAAGACCGTTTATAACAAACCCACAGGCAACATCATACTCAATGATGATGAAAAGCTCAAATTTTTTTCTCTAAGATCAGGAATAAGACAAAGATGCCTACTTTCATCATTTCTCGTTGGCAATAGTATTAGAAATCCTGGCCACAGCAATCAGATAAGAAAGAGATATAAAAGACATTCAAATTGAAAGGAAGAAGTAAAATTTTCACTATTTGCCGATGAAATACTAATAAACATAGAACACCCTAAAGACTCCATCAAAAAGCGGTTAGAAGTGATAAATTCGGTAAGTTTGTAGTGTATAAAATTTATATACAGAAATCTATTGCATTTTTGTAAGCTGATAATGAAAAAAAAAAAGGAAGCAAGTTAGGAAAACAATCCTATTTACAATTACATCAAAAAGAATAAAATACTCAGGAATGAATTTAACCAAGGAAGTGAAAGATTTGTACTCTAAAAGCTGTAAGACATTGATGAAGGGAATTTAAAATGATACAAATAAATGAAAAGATATTGTGTGTTTATTGATTGGAAGAATTTATATTGTTAAAATTCCCTTAGCACCCAAAGCAATATATAGATTTAATGAAATCCCTATCAAAATATCCGTGAGATTTTCCTCAGAACTAGAACAAGTAATTCTAAAATATATAGGGAACCACAAAAGATCCCAAAAAGCCAAAGCAACTTGATAAAAAAAATAAACCTGCAGTTATGCTTCCTAACTTCAGACTATACTGCAAAATACAGTAATTAAATCAGTGTAATACTGGGACAAAAATAGACATATAGATCAATGAAATAGAATAGAGAACCCAGAAATAAACTGATGCACATATGGTCAATTTATCGATGACAAAGGAGGCAACTATATACAATGGTGCAATTATATATCAATATGCAATTATTTATCAATAAGCGGTTTTGGGAACACTGGACAGTTACAAGTAAAAGAATGAAATTAGAACATTGTCTCATATCATGTACAAAAATAAACTTAAAATGGATTAAAGGTCTAAATATAAGATCTGAAACCATGAAAACTAGATTGCATAGTCAGTATGCTCTTTGACATTGTCTTAAGAAATATTTTTATAGATCTGTTTCCTAAGGCAAAGAAAACAAAATTAAAAATAAACAAATGGGACACAATGTAACTTAAAAGTTTACACAGCAAAGGAAACCATCAACAAAACAAAAAGGCAATGTACTGAATGAGAGAAGATATTTGCAAGTGATATATCTCAAAAGGGGTTTATATCCAAATTGTGTGAAGAAGTCATACAACTCAATATCTAAAAACCAAACAACCTGATTAAAAAATGAGAAGAGGGGGAGTTCCATTGCAGTGCAGCAGAAACAATCCAACTAGTATCCATGAGGATGCAGGTTCGATCCTGGGCCTTGCTCAGTGGGTCAGGGATCCCACATTGCCATGAGATGTGGTATAGTTCATGAACGTGGCTCGGATCCTTCATTGCTATTGCTGTGGCGTAGGCTGGCAGCAGTAGCACAGATTTGACCCCTAGCCTGGTAACTTCAATATGCCACAAGTGTGGCCCTAAAAAGACCAAAAAAAAAAAAAAAAAAAAAAGAGAGAGAGAGAGAGAGAGAGAAAAGGAACTGAATAGGCATTTTTTCATTGAAGACATACAAATAGCCAACAGGCACATGAAAAGATGCTCAACATCACTAATTGTCACGGAAATGCAAATCATGAGGTGTTATCTCAAACCTGCCCAAATGGCTATCATCAAAAAGACAAGAACTACCCATTTCTCTGTCCTGGAGATGAAGCTGTGGCTGGATGGATCCCACACCCTCTGGGGCCTCTGGTTGGTTGTATTATAGTATATTTTGCTGTGGAAAATGTCACGTTTAGTCACCTTGGAGTCCACTTGCCTGGTCCCGTCATTTTCCTGTCCCCTTTCCCAAGTGCCCCTTGATTTCTCTTGTTTTTGAAAACAGGACACCTGTTCATCTATTGTAGAGGAACCCCTGTGACTCAATATTACCATAGTGCGATGTTTTGTGATATTTTAAACAATTAAAAGACTTTCTTTTGAAATAAAAAAAAGACAAGAAATAATAAGTGTTGGGGAGGATGTGTATAAAAAGAAACCATTGCGCATTGTTAGTGGGAATTAAATTGGTACAGCCACTGTGAAAACCATATGGAGGTTTCTTAAAAATAAAACCACGATAGAGTTCCCTTGTGGCGTAGCAGGTTATGGCTCTGGCATTATCATTGCAATGGCCTGGGTTGCTGCTGTGGCATGGGTTTGATCTCTGGCCTGGAAATTTCCACATACTGTGGGATCAGCCAAAAAAAAAAAAAAAAAAAAGAGAGAACTACCATATGATTCAGCAGTACCACTTCTATCCAAAGAAAATGTAAGTACTATTTTAAAAAAGATATATGCACCACAATGTTTATTGCAGCTTTATTTATAATGGCCAAGATAGGATAGCAACCTAAGTGTCCATCAACAGATGAATGGATTAAAAAATGTGGTATATATGGTAACAGTACTCAGTCATAAAAAAATGAAGAATGAAAATTGTTGGTGAGAATGTAGAGAGAAAGGAAACCTTGTACACTATTTTGCCATTTGCAACAATATGGATAAACCTGAAGGGTATTATTAAATCAGAAACAAAGAAAAACAAAGAAAAATAAATACTGTACATTTTCAGAAATTCCTGCTGTGGTGCAGTGGAAATGAATTTGACTAGTATCCATGAGGATGCAGCTTTGATCCTTGGCCTCGCTCAGTGGGTTAAGGATCTGGTGTTGCAGCGGGCTGTGGTGTAGGTCACAGACTCCGCTCAGATCCTGAGTTGCTGTGGCTGTGGTGCAGGCCAGCAGCCATAGTTTTGATTAAACCCCTAGCCTGGGAACCTCCATATGTCACACCTAAGAACCTAAAAAAAGCAAAAATGAACAAACAAAAAAACAAAAAAACCCCTGTACATTTTCACTTTTATGTGGAATCTAAAAAATAAACACATAACAAAATAGAAATAGAGTCACAGATACAGAGAACAAACTTGTGGTTATCTAAGGGAGGGGATGGGAAAAAGTGCAAAAATAGGTGAAGGAAATTCAGAGACAAACTATTGGTTATGAGATAAATGAGTTACAAAGAATACAGCTAATATGTTATAATAACTTTATATGACATGTAGTGTATCAAAATATGGGGATCACTATGTGATCGCTGAAACTAATATATTATTGTAAGTCAACCATACTTCAATTAAGAAAAATTCCAAGTCCTAATAGTAACCTAGAAGGCCCAATGTGATCTGGCATCTAGCAACAGTTCTGACCTGACTTGTCCCATTCTTATTGCTCATTATGTTTCAGCTGTTACACCTCAGATATGTAATATTCACAACTTTAAGCCATTGCATTCATTTTTTTTCCTGGTGGAATGCTCTTTACTCAACTATTCAGACACACATTTTCTCACTTCCTTTATGTCCTTGCTCAAACCTCAGTTTCTTATTTGTTTGTTTGTTTGTTTGTTTATTTATTTCAGGCCGCATATGCAGCATGTGAAAGTTCCCAGGCTAGGGGTGGAATCGGAGCTATAGCTGCCAACCCGCACCACACCAGTGTGGTATTAGAGTGGAGTCTCCAACCTACACCACAGCTCACAGGCAATGCTGGATCCTTAACCCACTGAGTGGGGCCAGGGATTGAACCCCCCCATCCTCATGGATACTAGTTTGATTCATCTCCACTTCACCACAACAGGAATTCCTTAAACCTCACTTTCTCATCTAATATAACAACAGTTGGTCATTTTCTATCTCACCAGCTTTACTTATCTTCATAGTATTTATTAATGCTTGACACTGTATTATCCTTTCTAATACATTTGTTTTATGGTTGCTTATTTCCCCTATAAAATGTAAGCTCTATGATAGCAAAGATTTTATTTTGTTTACTGCATCCTCAATGGGTAGAGCAGGGTCTAGTGACAGAATTGGTGCTAAATAAGCATTTAGTGAATAAATAGACAAAGGCATTTGCAGAATGGTAGTAGTATAATATAATTATATTCAAAATACCAGAGAAAATGTAAGTGCCTTACTTAAAGAAAACTATTTTGAGGAGAGAGGATTAAGATGGTGGAATAGAAGGACTGGAGCTCAACTTCTCTCCTAAAAACACAAAATTCACAACTAAAGGCTGAGCAATCTCTACCCAAATGGACTGGAAACCTTAAAAAAGATACCCTACTCCAGAAGAAAAAGAGGAAGCCACATCAAGAGGTAGGAGGGGTGATTACACGATATAAACAACCCCATACCTCCCAGGTGGGAAGCTCCACAGACTGGAAAGTAACTGATTCACAGAGACTCGCCTACAGGAGTGAGAATTCTGAGTCCCACATCAAACCCTTATGTGCGGGGATCTGTCACTGGGAGAAAGAGACCCCAGAGCATCTGGCATTGAAGGCCAGTGGGGCTTGTGCTCAGGAGCTCCATGGGACTGGGGGAAATTGAGATTCCATTCTTAAAAGGTGCACACAGACTTTCACGTGCACCGGGTCCCAGGGCAGAGCGAGGTCTCCATAGGAATCTGGGTCAAACCTGACTGCAGTTCTTGGAGGACATCCTGGGAAAACAGGTGTGAATGTGGCTTGTTGTGAGGGAAGGACATTGAAGGCAAAGCTCTTGGGAATATTCAGCAGCTGCCTTTCTCTGGAGGTGGCCATTGTGGGAAAATCTGGCCCCACCTGTCGGTCAGTGCTGAGAAGCCCCAGGCCAAACAACAATCCAGGTGGAATCACAGCCTCACCTCTCAGTAAACAGGCTACCTAAAGACCTCCCCCCAGGCACACATCTGCCTCTAATTTCACCCAGAGACAAAGGCCCAACCACCAGAGGGATAGGAATCAGCTCCACCTGCCAGTGGGTAGGTATCAGTCCTTCCCATCAGGGAGCCTACAGCAAGCCCCCATACTGACTTCAGCCAAAGGGGGGCAGACACCAGAAGTAAGAGAGGCTACAACTCTATTATCTGTAAAAAGGTCACCACACCAAAAACCTATACAAATGAAAAGACAGAGAACTATAACTCAGATGAGGGAGAAAGGAAAACCCCCCAGAAAATCAGCTAAGTGATCAGGAGATTCTCAGCCTCCAGGAAAAAGACTTTAGACTGTTGATGCTGAAGATGGTTCAAAACATTGGAAATAAACTGGAGGCAAAGATGGATAACTTACAGGAAACACTGAGCAAATAGGTACAAGATATGTAACTTAAGCAAGAAGAGATGCAACATACAATAACTGAAAGAAAAAATTCACTAGAAGCAGCTAACAGCAGAATACAGGAGGCAGAAGCACGAATAAGTGAGGTGGAGGACAGATTAGTGGAAATTATGGACGCAGAACAGAAAACAGAAAAAAGATTGAAAACAAATGAAGAGAGTCTCAGAGAGCTCTGGGACAACATTAAATGCACCAACATCCGTATTATAGGGGTGCCAGAAGGAGAAGAGAGAGAGAAGGGGGCAGACAAAATATTCCAAGCGATAAGAGCTGAAAACTTCCCTAACATGGGGAAGGAATCACTCACCCAAATTCAGGAAGCACAACAAGTCCATATAAAATAAACCCAAGGAGGAATACACTGAGACACATATTAATCAAACTGACCAAAATTAAAGGCAAAGCGAAAATCTTGAAAGCAGCTAGGGAAAAGAAACAAGTAACATACAAGGGAATCCCAATGAGGTTATTGGCAGATTTTTCAGCAGAAATTCTGTAGGCCGGAAGGGAATGTCATGATATACTTAATGTGATGAAAGGAAAAAAGGTCCAACCAAGATGACTTTACCCAGCAAAGTCCTCATTCAGATTTGAAGGAGAAAGCAAAACCTTCACAGATAAACAAAAGTTGAGAGAATTCAGCAACACTAAACCAGCTTTACAACAAATACAAAAGGAACTTCTCTAGGCAGAATAGAAAACACAGCAACAGGAAACAAAAATTCCGCAAATGGTAAAGCTCACCAGTAAAGGTATATATACAGTAAAGATACGAAATCATCTATCCACAATTACACCACTAGAATCAGAAATCATGAGAAGAGGAGGGTACAAATGCAGGACACTGGAGAAGAACTTGCAATTAAGAGAACAACAACTTGAAACAATCTCATATACATATAGACTCTTATATCAAAACTTCAGAATAATTGCAAACCAAAAATCTACAGTGGATACACAAACAAGGAATCTCTGGAGAAGAAATATATCTCATAGTAAATAAGTGCATAATCCACCATGAAGGGGATCTTTTGACATCATTCTTGGAATGCTGAAGTCTTCTTAGATCTGATTCTGATTTCCTCTCCATCAAAGAACTTATGATAATTATAATTAAATAATGCAACTGTACAATTAAATAATACGGTTCTACAATTGTGTTATTAATAACCATTTCTCTCCATGGTACAATGTAAGGTCTATAATGTCTTGTTTATGACATCACCTAAAATGGTGTAATGCCTATACTGAAGAATCAATAAGATGTAACAAATTGTGAAGACATATTTATATAGTTACACTGTTTTTTAACCAATTTATGCATTTTATATTTTACTTATTTTCAGAGGGTGTATTATTTTGTTATTCTTACCAGTTAAGTTATTCTTTTTATTATGCTATATAAAATATTTAATGGTATATAAGGCTTTCTTCTATATAAATTTTAGTTGCATAATATACACAATTTTAATATAATGTTAATATTTAAAGAAAAATTGAAATGTAATAGATAATACTAAATAGTAAAGATGAAAGCCATACAAAATGGGATAAAGTATAGAATAAATTTCCTATTTGTCTCAGCATATTTTCCATTCCACTTCTCCAGAGGGAATCACTTAATCTCTTTCTTAAGATCCATGATATAATAATCTGTGTGAATGTAATTGTGTTTAAATATATGTATTTTATTCTGTAAAAAAAAAAAAGAAAACTATTTTGAGTGTCTGTTAAGTGTCTGAAACTGTGCTGAGTACTTGAGCTTTAAAGATATGTGACAAAAGATCTCTGTATTCTGGATTCTCCTTTTTTCCAAAGTACTAAACCTGGAAACTTATCCATCAATCACTTACAAATCGGGGACACAGTGTTTGCACTGGAATCTATTACACTGGCCTTTCAATTTTGTCTATTTATTTATTTGTTTGTTTGTTTATTAGTTTTTAGGGCCATACCCATGGTATAATGGAAATTCCCAGGCTAGGGGTTGAATTGGAGCTACAGCTGCCAGCCTTCACCACAGTGACAGCAATGTGAGATCCAAGCCCTGTCTGTGGCTTACACCACAGCTCACATAGCAAAGCTGGATCCTTAAACCATTGAGAGAGGCCAGGGATTGAACCCACATCCTCATGGATCCTGGTCCAGATTGTTAAACACTAAGCCACAAAGGGGATTCCCTGTCCCTTTATTAATTCTGGAATTATAGATGTTAATAATGTGTTGGTCAGGAGTTCCCATCGTGGCGCAGTGGTTAACGAATCTGACTAGGAACCGTGAGGTTTCTGGTTCGATCCCTGCCCTTGCTCAGTGGGTTAAGGATCCGGCGTTGCTGTGAGCTGTGGTGTAGGTTACAGACGCAGCTTGGATCCTGTGTTGCTGTGGCTCTGGCGTAGGCCGGTGGCTACGGCTCCGATTTGACCCCTAGCCTGGGAACCTCCATATGCCATGAGAGCGGCCCAAGAAATGGCAAAAAGATCAAAATAATAATAATAATAATAATATGTTGGTCAACTCACAGTCAGTCAGTTTGAAATCAGACATTTCATTTCATTTCATACTCAGATGAAAGCAATGCCACTTCACTTGAGGGTCTGGATTCTGTGATTGTATTCAGGGTAGAGGCAGTGCTTATAATCATTTTCTTTAGAAATGTGCTCATTATGTCATTGACCAACCAGTTATCTTTGCTATCACAGAGTTCATAGGTATCAAGGTCTTCATCTAAAACAGAGATAAATCAGGAATTCCCACTGTGGCTCAGTAGATTAAAAACTTGACTAGTATTTGTGAGGATGCAGGTTTAATCCCTGGCCTCACTCAGTAGGTTAAGGATCTGGCATTGCCACAGGTTCTGGCATAGGTCATAGATCTGGCTCCGATCCAGCATTGCTGTGGCTGTGGCAAAGGCCAGCAGCTGCAGCTCCAATCTGACCCCTAGCCTAGGAATTTCCATATGCCTCAGGTGTGGCTGTAATAAATAAATAAATAAATAAATAAGTAAATAATAAATAAAATAGAGGCCAATCAATGGCCTACAAAAACTATAATATAAAATCTACATGAGGATAGTTTATATAATTGATATATCTGCTGTCTTGGTCATCTTGGGCTATTAAAACAACATCATATTCTGAGTGGCTTAAAAAACAGAAATTTATTTCTAATAGTTCTGGAGGCTAAGTCCAAGATCAAGATGTCAGCCAATTCCTTTCCTGGCAAGGACTCTTCCTGGCTAGTAAATGGCCATTTTTGCACCCTGTCCTCACATGGCTTTTCCTTGACAAGTGCAAATGGGGAGAAAAGGAGTGGGGAGAGAGATGAGAGAGAGAGAGAGCGAGATCTTTTTTCTTGTAAGGCTAGTAATCCCATTATGATGTTTACAACCTCATGATTTAATCTAAACTTAATTACCCTCAAAGCCCTGTCTTCAAATACCATCAAACTGGGGCTTAGGGATTCAACATATGATCTTTGAGGGAACACTTTCAGTATTCACACCATTTCATCTAGCACAATAAATACCGTTTTTTTTTTTTTTTTTTTGTATTAAGAATTATAGGTATGCTGGTCATTAGAGAAGGAGCAGAAAAATGGGTCCTGGAGAGCCAAGAAGAGCCAGGGAATAAGGGGCAAGAATTGAGATCTGTACAGGTTATCTAGGTTCAGAGCCCAAGGTAAGGATTATGGCAGTACCCTTGCATAGAAAGTGATGGTAAGTCAGAGAGTAAGAATTCAGAAAGATGGAAGATACCAGCACAGATGAGAAAAGGAGCTGTGTTTTGAAACAAAGGTAATTTGTAGCTTAGGCAGCAAATCTTTTTATACACATCCTTCTTGGATGCAGAGAATTGTCTCCCATGAGGGTAGTTCACTTCCTGAGACCAGAGGCTGGTGAGTCATATAAAGGATGGGTAGCAAAATACCCTGGTTTAAATGAGGGTCTGGGAAAAGAAGTAAAGGCAAAAACAGACAATTCTTACCTGAGCTATAGTTGAATATGTTATAATTTATTTATTGTATTTTGAAGCAACATCTATACTTTTAGATTCCATCAGCATCTCAAACATCCTAGCTATTAGTCTCAAATCAGAAACTATCTTGTCAGGGAGAACTCTATGCTAAAGATCCAAAAACTAGGAGAGGGAAAAGGTTTATGATGTTTTTCCACTAAAAAAATTTTCTTTTGACTTATTAATAAACTATAGAGAAAAATTGGTCCCATCTCTGTTTGTTCTACAACTCCTGCAGATTAGGAATGTGGTTTTAAGCAAACTATTAATTTTAACACAATTACATTTCAATAAAGCATTCTTGATTTCCTATGGAGCCTATTACAGCAGGGGGTTCACTTGAATTAAAAATAGTTTTGTGGCACCATTTGTCACACTTTATAATAGAGTAAATTATATGACAGAATGCAAACAGAGTGAAAAAGATCTTAAAAGTAATTTATCTATTCCACGTTTGAATCCCTTTTGCAATATCCTTGTCACAGGATCACCCATTCATGTGCTTGAATATCTCCTGTAATAGAGACTCATTTTCTTAAAAGGCAGTTCCTCAGTTTTCTATTTTTCCTTTATTTGGAAATTCCAAATGGGAACTCCCAATAAATTTTTTGTAAGTTGCTTATAAGATAACGAGAGTGTGTGAGAGAGAAAACACAAAAGACCTTAGGACAAAGAAAGGAACATAACTAAAGATTTTAAAAAAATTATGAGATGATAGTATGTATACATTTACATTAATAAATTTGAAAAATATGAAATGAATATTTTCCTAGGAAAATACGCATGACTATGACCAATAAGAAGTAGTAGAAAATATGACTGGATTAACAATTATAGAAAAAAACTAAATAGTTAATCAATTATCTAATACTTAAATGAATAGCAGGTCTTCACAAATTCTAAGTAATCATCACATCAAAGATGTGTTATGTTACTAAATAAATTCTAAGCACTTAGGGAGTTCCTGCTGTGGCTCAGTAGAAAGGAACCTGACTGGTATCTATGAGGATGCAGGTTCGATCCCTGACTCTGATCAGTGGGTTAAAGGTTCAGTGTTGCCCTGGGCTGTGGTATACGTTACAGATGCAGTTCAGATCCCATGTTGCTGTGGCTGTGGCATAGGCCAACAGCTGTAGCTCTGATTTGACCCCTAGCCTGGGAACTTCCATAGGCTGCAAGTGTGACCCTAAAAAGCCCCCCCCCAAAAAAAAAATTCTAAGCAATTAGATGAGCATAGAAAATTATGAAAAACTGGCTAATACATCTATGTACATTACATGATCTTGATGTAAAGCCTGGATAAGGTTAGAACAACTAGAGATGAATATCACTTATTATAGATGAAAAAACACAAAATAAAATCAAATGTGGCAGTATATTAAAAGAATTATTCACTATGATTATGTAGAATATATTTCTAGAATACAAAATTGTTTAGCAAGTGTACTATAGTGTCCATATTAACAGAATAATAAATGCCAACATATGGAGTAAAAGAAAACAAGAAGCAAATGATAAGAAAAGCAATATAACCTTTGAAAACTAATATTTTTATGAACTATTCAATAAAAGGTGCAACTCTCTAAGACAAAAAATGCAGGAGACAAAAAGGAAAATATTTATAAATGTAAGTAAAAACAATGTGAAATCTATTGTAAAAGATGAGTAATAGGCCAGGAGAAAATATTTTTCTAACTTATATAGCAGGCAAAGGTTAGTATATATATTACATAAAGAACATTTTTGAATTGATAGGAAAAAATTGGTTAACTGAGAATTTACACAGAAACAGTGCACATGTATAATAGACATAAAATAAGTCAAGCTCAGTGGAAAACAAGGAAATGTAAATTAAAGCAATAATTTTGTAAGTCTGCTTTTTTATCCATCATATTCATAGAGTTAAATGTTGTCAAAGCCTTAGTATTAACTGATAGTTTTATATGCTACTGTATATTGAAATAACTTTAAATGCTTACACACTCTTTTTTTTTTTTTTTTTTTTTTTTTTTTAGGGCCATATCCATAGCATATGGAAGTTCCCAGGCAAGGGGTTGAATAGGAGCTACAGCTGCCAGGCTATGCCACAGCCACAGCAAACCAAATCTGAGCCACGTCTGTGACCTACACAGCAGCTCACAGCAATGCCAAATTCTTAACACACGGAGCAAGGCCAGGGATTGAACCCACATCCTCATGGATCCTAGTTGGTTTTGTTAACCGCTGAGCCATGAAGGAATCCTAAACGCTTACACACTCTTGACCCACTAATTCCATCTTTAGAAATCTGTCCTGCAAAAATATTCCCATATGCATTAGCATTGGTTACAGTAGTACAAAATTGGGCACAATATAAAGGAGAACAGTTAAATAACTTATGAGGATTTCCCATCGTGACTCAGCAGAAATGAATATGACTAGTATCCATGAGGACGCAGGTTTGATCCCTGACCTTGCTCAGTGGATTAAGGATCTGGCATTGCCATGAGCTCTGGTATAGGCTGCAGATGCAGCTAAGATCCCACATTGCTGTGGCTGTAGTATAGGCTGGTAGCTGCAGCTCCGATTTGACTGGTAGCCTGGGAACCTCCACATGCCACTGATGCAGCCCTAAAAAAACAAAATAAATAAATAAATAAATAAATAAATAAATAAATAATGATTCTTCCATAATATGGAAAGTGGTGCAATTGTTAAAAATAATGAGATAGATGGACAGAGGTGGTGAAGAAATGGATTTGTAACAACAACACATCACAGGGTAGTAGGCACATTATTTTCACATTAATGTTGAATATACAGGCAAATGTAGGCAAAATAACTGGAAGGACATCAAATTAATTTGGCAAATTTTTTTTTTTTTGGTCTTTTTTTGTCTTTTCTAGGGCTGCGCCTTTGGCATACGGAGGTTCCCAGGCTAGGGGTCGAATCAGAGCTGCAACAGCCAGCCTGCACCAGAGCCACAGCAACACAGGATGTGAGCCACATCTGCGACCTACACCACAACTCACGGCAATGCCAGATCCTTAACCCACTGAGCAAGGCCAGGGATTGAACCTGCAACCTCACGGTTCCTGTCAGATTTGTTAACCACTGCACCACGATGGGAACTTCTAATATGGCAAATATTTATCGAACACTTAGATGTGTGCTGTCAATTGTTCTTAAGTGTTGGATTTATGGTTATGACAAAACAGAAAGATAAATACTATTTTATTTACCTTTCTGGTGTTGGATTGGGTAATAGAGAAAGATGTCATTGTTAGTTTATATGTACTCTGTTGTTTGAATTTCTTTTTGAAATGTTACTTTTATGAATTTAGAATATAAGACAAAAAAGAAGGAAAAAGTAAACATGTATGTAGTTCTCGTTCATATAAATATCACAAGTCTTTCGGTTTTTTTAATGGCCACACCTGCTGCATATAGAAGTTCCCAGGCTAGGGGATGAATTGGAGCTGCAGCTGAATCCTACACCACAGCCATGGCAATGCTGGATCCAGGCAGCATCTGTGACCTATGCTGCAACTTGTGGCAATGTCAGATCCTTAACCCACTGATCGAGACCAGGGATCGAACCTGCATCCTTACAGACACTATGTCAGGTTCTTAAGCTGCTGAGCCCTAACAGGAACTCCAAATATTACAATTCTACTGCCATAAAATTAAACTAATTTGATAATTATATACTTAGATAATTTTGCATTCACATTTGCTGATTTATCTACCAGCAAGAGACCAAAAGAAGGTTTATACACACTGAAAGATATAGGGTTAAACATGTAGTTTGATTTCATCTGAACTACGAAGGGAAAAAATTTTAGACACATCCAGAAATCATTATCTGAAAGGCCATATGATGTTAGCAAATTTCAAAGAATTTCTTCATTTCCTTAGTCAGGGCATATATGGCAGCAAAAAAAGTAATTTTTTTTTTTTTGTGGGGTGGTAGTATAATTTGAGGAGGAAGAAAGAACCTGCACAAGTAATCTGAAATAAATCATTTTAAGCAGATGCATATTCATTCAAAATAAGTAATTATACCTGTGTTTACACAACATTTATAATTTATATAGTTCTTTCAGAACGATGTTCTCTATCTCAGTATAAAGAGTGAATTTTACAACCTATATTCTGCAGAACATGGTACAAGAGAAAATATTTTAAAGGCTTTTCTGTTTCCTTTTATCATCATTATTTATCTGAATTGTTCAGGTAAGTATACATAACTCTCAAGGAAAAGGAAAGTTCTTTGTCCATACTGAGTTTGAAGAAGTCTGTTTAATAGGATCTAGAACTTAGAAAAGTGGTTAATAACATGACATAACCATTTGGGAGTTTCTGGTACCAAAATGGTAGTTGAAGCCTGGACATAAATGCAGTCTAACCAAAGAAGAGAGCCTGTAATGGACAGAAAAGGCTGATGATGGAATTTTGGGAGACATCAAAGGCTACGGGATAGTAGAGGAGGTGCATCCACTACAGGACAGTGGAGGAAGTGTATTTAAAGGGACACAATCCAGAAATAAGAGAATCACTGATAACCTGAAATCTGCTTTAGAATAAGAAGTGGAATTATTGAAAAGTTAACCTCATCTTCCTTGTATTCACCTTTAAGATTCTTTCCTTAACCTTAGAGTCATTACTTAGATGATAGAAATTTCCAGATGCAACCATGCCAATTACATGAGTCTCAACATTTGGTTTATTGGTTTTACTTGGAAATATTTTATGATTAAGTGAACTATGTCCTTGGCCAATTTGATTGGAACTGAAAATGGGAGAAGCTTAATTTACCTGTTTATGCAGTCACTTTTCTGTCTTCAGAGTGTCTATATTTCTGCAATTATTTTTCTTGTAAGGAGATGTGAAAACCTGCACCTATTATATCTGCTAACCAAGGCTGCTCATTAATACAACTATGTGGTTTATTTGGTTGATGTCAAAATTTGTTTGTATAATCTGCTTTCTGAAGTGATAAAAAAAAAATCCTTAATTTTAAATACATTGTTTAATTGATGAAACTAAATCAATAAAAGTACTAATATTTCTCCTATACTACTCTGGTTTTTATAAGTGAGAAGAATTGGAAATTCCTTTTCAGATATTCTTCAAAGTGGTGATATCAGTATTTTTGAAAATATTCAATTTTTAAAAAAAAATTATTTTATATTAATTTTTTGCATTTTAGGGCTGTACCTGCGTCATATGGAGGTTCCCAGGCTAGGGGTCAAATTGGAGCTACAGCTGCCAGCCTACACCACAGCCACAACAACTTGGGATTGGAGCCGCATCTGCAACATACACCACAGCTCACGGCAACGCCACAACGGGAACTCCGAAAACATTCAATTTTTAAAATTAATCCAATAAGACACATTATTGCAGAAGGATGGAGTTGTATTTTTTTTAGGGGCTGATTTATGTGGTTTCAACAGAAATGATAAAATTAATTGAATGCTAAGTTTTCTTTTTTTCATGTTGCATAGATTCAGTTGGTCTAAAAAGGTTGTTTGGTTGAATTTACACAAGTTTAGCAATGTGTGCACTAAAGCTGCATTTCCCTAGAATAAAGAGCTGATTTCTCAGGCCCTAAAACACACCAGGAGTTAAATACCATTTATTCAGTCAAATAAGAGGTATTTTTGAAGCATTACAAAAGGAAAGAATAGATAAATATTATGGTCCAGTGATTCTGATAAATACAAACGATCCCAAACCTTCAATCCAGGATTCAAGTATAAGCAATGCCCAGTTTTCCTTCAACTCCCTGGAGAAGGGATAATGAAAATAATTGTAATGCTGAAAAAAAGCTTAGCAAATAAGGGTCTAGTTAGGTTCCCAGTACAATATCTTACAAAGAAAAAAAAATTTGCAGAGCCTCCCACGTGGTGTAGGTGAGTGTTCAAAGTGCTGATTGCTTATCTGAACTCCAACGTTTGGCTGCATGCCCACCTTCAGGGCAGACCCTGTCATCCTTGGCATGAAACAGAATGAGGTGATCTGAACCTAGGAGTCTATTTCTTCTCTAGATGCATGTGTACAATTCCTATTAATTTTAATGAGAATTATGTTTGCACATTGAAGCAGGATAAATCCCTTCGGGAGGAATCTTTCCCTTAGATGCATACGCGTAATTTCCATTAAAAGGACAAAACCCCAGGGGAAACATACATGGGCGCCGGAGGGCAAGCTCTGACCCTTTGCATAAAAAACGTGGCACAAATCACCAGGTCGTCATAAACTTGTAGATGTCAAAAATATAAGAGGTAAGTGAGCATTTAAGTTGGAATTGTGTATTCAGTTGATGCGGATTTCTCAGAGAACTACCTTTAATTCGTGATGGAAGAAATTGCTACCAAACTACAGAATCCAATCTTATAGTCAGGATATTTGTTAAAGAAGAAAACAGTAAGCAATATAAGGTGGATTGTATCATATATATATTTTTAAAGCTAATACAATGGAAATGAAAGAGACAATGAAAATTGTGTTAATGAAGAAAGTAACATGTTTCACATATTTTAGCTTCCAAAGGAGACTTTGAAGATTATGGACAATTTAAGTCCTTTCATCAGTGAATCCTGTGTGAAAACTTTTTAAGTGGCCCTAATATATAATGAATAATCTCAGGGCAGAGATCTGTTTGAAGGAGATATGATTGATGGTCTATCATTCCTAATTCACTGTTTATACTGGTAGCAAGCCTACTGGGAAAATACCTCATTCATCAGGGTATTAGTGAATTCAACCAACGTATGGCACCTTCATTTTAACAAACTAAAGGAGAAAAGCTAAATGGGGGAAATTGACAACCATCTCTGATTCTATGATAATGCAATTAGGCTGCTCCTCTCCAGAGCTTTTGCTAATTCACAAAACAGCTTCAGTCGGCAGGTCATAAATATATGATCATTTTTCACACTTTGAAAAGTAATGATGCCTTGACATGAATCAATAAATCTTGGTGAAGTCCTTTATACTTTTTATGTTCAGCATGCAAGTCAGTTTTAAAACTCATGTGTATTAAATCTGACTTGCTATACAGCCTGTGTTTACACAATCTAATTTAACAAAGTCTCAAATAAACGTGTAAATGAAGTGTTTATAGTAAGCACAAGGAAAGTTTCCCTTTCATTGAGAAAGTGTGATATGGTGCATCAAACTATTTTAATTTGCACCCTGAAATACCCATATTTGCAAATGTTCCACATACAGAGAGCTGTTGCTCTTAAAATTTGGTAGTTTCTATATTGAGCTTTGCATGTTATGCTCAATAGATGAATAAAAAAATGCTACTGCATATGACACAGTATGTAATACATTATTTATCTAAAATGGATTTGTTGCAAAACATCCAGGAACACTAATATCTATCTTCCAGTCCAAAAAAATGTTTGCTCATCTTTCTAAAACAATTGCATAAAAATCCGTGGAAAGATATATACATGTATTAAGTAGCAAATACACACAGTGGCACAGCATTTTTCTAACAATCATAGTTCCGCATGCTCTACAGGGAATAGGAAGATGGACAGGCTAATGAATACAGCAGGTAGCAAGCGGTTGAGGTTTGCTTAAGGATGAATTATCAAACAGCTACAAATTGCCAATTTAAAGAGGTTATACTATACAGTACATAGCATTTTATTTTTTATTCTTGGAATGGTTGACAATTTTCCTGGATGAAAACTGAAATGATACTAAATCATAAATGTACCTGCTGTGCTGTCATTCCCATTAAACTCTCCCTTTGTTTTGTTTATTCACTCTTCATTGTTGCAAAAAAAAAAAAAAAAAAAAAAGCCTCATCGCAGGGGTGGACAAAGTGGCACTTTCATCAAAGACTTGAACAACAATTTTTTTAATAAATTAAAAATAAAACAATTGGCACTTGGCTCATGAGTCTTTCACAGTCATTTGGAATTTTTGATGAAAATAAATACTGCATAGAAAATTGTTTCTGAAGTGTTCATGCATTCTCCTCCATCTCCATTACTTAATATTTGCTATGATGAGTAATTGATATGATATACTATCTATAAATAGAGTATGTCTGCACAATATAACATCAAGAGGGTGATGGGGCATTGATTCCACTGATTGAAATTTCCATTTCGTCTTCTGCTCTGTAAATATAGCCTTTGGCATACATATTCCCTATAGGCACCATAATACTGAGCAACAGTGGGTGATGGTTAACGCAACACAGATCTTTAAAAATTTTAACTTTTTTTTTCACTTTTTGCCATTTCTTGGGCTGCTCCCGTGGCATATGGAGGTTCCCAGGCTAGGGGTCAAATCGGAGCTGTAGCCACCGGCCTACGCCAGAACCACAGCAACGCGGGATCCGAGCCACGTCTGCAACCTACACCACAGCCCACGGCAACACTGGATCCTTAACCCATTGAGCAAGGCCAGGGATCGAACCTGCAACCTCATGGTTCCTAGTCGGATTCATTAACCACTGAGCCATGATGGGAACTCCTAAAAATTTTGATTTTTTAGAACCAGATTACCAGATCACAAATCATCTCATAAACAGTTTGGAAAAGTCGTTCTGAAAACTCCCTTCAAATGTTCACAAACAGACACCCATCAGTAACAGAACTAATACTACAGCAGGATTTCTATTTTTCAGATGTGCACACAACACATCGACTCTCTTGAATGTCTCATTATAGTGGATCCTGGTTTGATTTTGGGTAAAATATGCTGTTCCCTCCAAAATAACTGCCTTAACTTCAAAACTGCTAGAAGTGATGTGAAACCACCTCTAAAATTATTGGGTGGCATCCTCTGTCTTGTCCTCTAATACTGATCAGGAGTCTGTTGGAGACCCAGTATTCATTTTATGAAGGTTCTTACAAGGAAAACATTTGGATTAATGATATAATTTAGTGACAATTCAGTGACAGTAGGTCTAACCTCAGCTGAGTGACAATAGAATTGAAAAAGTAAACCAGTGGGATAGATGTGACTGTGGTTGTTGGGGCAGCAGCAGGGAGGCTTCAGGGGTCACTCTGATTGGCATTGTCACTTTCCCCATTCATCAAGCAAGGCCAGACTTCCCGAATCATTTACCAGATGGGGCAGCTCGTCAGTTTAAACACCTGATATGAAGCCATCCGTCATCTGATAACATGATCGTTGGGCTGCAGCTGGCTGGGTGCTCTGCAGCCCGAGTGCACATGTGATGGACTGAAGCCAGGGAGGCAGGCTTAGTCGCGTTGCCCTCCCTTGATAGGATTTGCAGTCCTCCACTGGACCATGGAACAGGTGGAGGCTGAGTGAGAATGAAAAAATTACCATGTGTTGCAGGGATTAGAGCCTTACATACTTACCACCCCACTTGAATACCAATCAAAGCCAGACAACCAAACTTGAATCAGACCAACTTCAGGCCTGGCCAAAGAACAGAGAATTAGAAGATATATAGAAAACAAAAAACAAAAACCAAAAAACAAAAAAACCCTGGGAGACCTGGTTCCCTGCAGGAAGAACAACTTTTAACATTTGTAACCTGTCTAAATTTTTTCTAAACCAAATGGCTGGAGATGAGATTTTTCTCAAAAATTCAACATTTCTTTCTTTCTTTTTAAAAAATAAACAAAGAAAATTAAGCATTTTAAAAAGAGAGAGGGAAAAGAGTAATCTCTAGAGAATCATCACATCCTGTTATTTTATGCTTACCATGGATAAAAAAAAAAAAAGCTAATGCAACAAAGAGAATCAGACAAAGAGACAAATTATGCACACTTAAACTGAAAGTGTTTATTGCCATGTGAAGTATAATTATGCTGATTTAAAATGTTCACTGCTCAGACAGTCTAGAGCTTATTGGAATAAGGGCTAACCTTTCGGTAGAGACTGAGGCATCTGCTGAATTCCATGGAAAATAGGGCTGTGCAGAAGAGTGGCCTCATTTCTCATCCTGGTGGACCATTCTGCGAAATCATCCCTTTATTCATAAAAATTAAAATCCCTCAATTGGAGAGTCCATAACTGAGATAACAAGTTAACTAGTGAAGACTTAATCCTCTTATGTCGAATAATATAAAGAAGTTTATTGTGCTTAGCATATGACACTCCTTATTGTCATAATTCCTTGCAAGGGTCTGTTCTAGCTTATTTGCTTTTCTCTGCCAACAGTGAACAAGCCTCTCTCTCTCGTTCTCTCTCTCATTCCCTGCCTCAGATGAGTGATTTTGTGTCTCCACCCTAAACGACTTGTGTCTCCAAGAAACCTCTCCATGGACATGATTTTTGCAGTTGTGAGTGGATGGACCCACTACTGATAAAGATTCTATATCTAGTTTCCATTTCCTCCCCATCACATTTTCTGTCCAGGGTACTTCATCTTTCTCCCAGGGACACATATATAAGTAACCTGTCTACTCCTGCTTAGATGGGAACTTTGAATGCTTATTCATACATATAGGAAAAAAACCAAAAACTACAGAACTGCTAACCTCCTAAATTGGCAGTTTTGCCTTCCTTCTCCTTTCTTCACCCAAATAGTTAACATAAAATCTTACAAAGATGTTACTTAGAAGAAATAAGGAAAGGTAGGTAAATGAGTAAGAACCTAAGGAGACATACACGGTTTATAGATATAATGTGGAGAAAGACCAGAGGTAGGAATTAGACTTACCTGTTTTCAGATCTTAGTATTGCTGAAACTCACTACATAGCTTCTGACAAGTTATTTACCTTCTCTGAATCAAAAGTTTTTTATCCTCTAATGTGATTTTTTTCATATTGTTTGTTATTAAATAATAAACCTTTCTCAATTGTTTTAAAAATTAAACCTGACACTGAATTGAAATACCTAACATAGGGCTTGGCATATAGTAAGACACCAGTTAATAGTAGCTGTTGCTATATTGCTCTATAAACATTGTATAAATGATACTGAGACAATTTACTTATAATAAGCAATTTACTCATAAAATTTGCATTTTAGTTCAGTAACATTCATTGAGGGTTTACTTTGTTGACAGTTGCGATGCCAAGGATTAGAGACAAAAAGATATTTAATACATAGTCCTTCTCTTTCAGGAGTCTAGGCCAAAGTTACTAAGGTTGCCCTAGCATATTTTTTAGGGTACTCTTTTTTTTTCTTTAAAGTTTATATCAGTCTTTGTTGAATTTAAATAATAAAATTTCCCCAACATATTGATGTAACTCATAAAATGGGCCTAACACTGCTTTGATTAATATAAAATATTTTCACATTGTTGGAGTTCCTGTCATGTCTCAGCAGTTAATGAACCCAGCTAGCATCCATGAGAATGCAGGTTCGAAATCTGGCCTCACTCACGGGGTTAAGGATCCAGCATTGCCATGAGCTGTGGTGTAGGTCACAAACATGGCTGGGACCCGGCATTGCTGTGGCTCTGGTGTAGGTTGGCAGCTACAGCTCTGATTTGACCTGTAGCCTGGGAACCTCCATGTGCCATGGGTGTGGCCCTAAAAAGACAAAAGACAAAAAAGCCCCCTTCACATTGTATAGTACATCTTAAGGTAAAGAAAGTTTAGTGATTATAATGGTATATTATCTTGGTCTGTGATTCATAACAATTCATTTCACAAATATTTTAAAACATAAAATGCAGTCTACTGTGCAAGCTACGAAAAATAGAGTAAAATAAGATGGAGTTGTGCAATTTGTTGGGTAGGCAGAAGTAAAGATAACTGTTATATGATATGAAATATGTTATAGAAGAGGTTTGTAATGAGTACACAGAGAAAACAGATTTAGAATAATTTTGTGCAGGGCATGTGGTCACTGGGGAAATCTTTGTAGGGGAAATAATATTTAAATAATGAGTAGTCTTGAAAAGAGGCAAAGTTCATTGCAGATTGAGAGAACAGCACAAAGGCACAGGGGGCTATAAACAATTCAATGAGCATTTCATTTACTTATACAACAAATATTTGAAAATAAATGTTCATTGACTTTATACAAGATGGCCTTGTCAAAAAAAAAAAAAAAAAAAAAAAAAGGAGTTCCTGTCATGGCTCAGCAGAAATGAATCTGACTACCATGAGAATGCAGGTTTGATCCCTTGCCTTGCTCAGTGGGTTAAGGATCTGGCATTGCTGTGAGCTGTGGTATAGGTCACAGATGCAGTTCAGATCTGGTGTTGCTGTGGCTGTGGTATAGGCTGGCAGCTACAGCTCTGATTCAACCTGTAGCCTGGGAACTTCCATTTGCCAAAGGTGTAGCCCTAAAGAGACAAAAAAAAAAAAAAAAAAAAAAAAAAGAAAAAAAAAATCCTTGTAGAGTCAGTATCTGTTCTGCAAAGAAGTTCATTCTGTCCTTTTTTCAGATTCCACATGTCAGTGAACATTTAATGTTGGTGTCTCATTGGCTGACTTCACTTAGCATGATAATTTCTAGGTCCATCCATGTTGCTGCAAAATGCCATTATTTCTTTCCTTTTAATGGCTGAGTATGTGTACCACATCTTCTTGATCCACTCCTCTGTTGATGGACATTTAGGTTGTTTCCATATCTTGGCTATTGTATATAGTGCTGCAATGAACATCAGAGTACATGTGTCTTTTTGAGTCATGGTTTTCTCTGGATATATGTCCAGGAGTGGGATTGCTGGATCAAATGGTAGTTCTGTTTTTAGTTTTCTGAGGAATCTCCATACTGTTTTCCACAGTGGTTGCACCAATTTACAATCACACCAACAGTGTAACAGGGTTCCATTTTCTCCACACCCTCTCTAGCACTTATTGTTTGTAGAGTTTTTGATGATGGCCATTGTGGCTGGTGTAAGTTGGTACCTCATAGTGGTTTTGGTTTGCATTTCTCTAATCATGAGTGATGTTGAACATATTTTCATGTGTTTCTTGGCTATCTGTATGTCTTCTATGGAGAACTATCTGGTTAGATCTTCTGCCCATTTTTTGATGGGGTTAGTTTTTTTGGTATGGAGCTGCAGAAGGTGTTTATAAATTTTGGAGATTAATCCTTTGTCAGTCGATGCATTTGCAAAGGTTTTCTCCTATTCTGTGGCTTGTCTTTTCGTTTTTTTTAGGGTCCCCTTTGCTGTGCAGAAACTTTTCAGTTTCATTAGGTCCCATTTGTTTATTTTTATTTTTATTATCATTACTCTAAGAGATGGATCTGAGAAGATGTTGCTGTCGTTTATGTCAGAGAGTGTTTTGCCTATGTTTTCCTCTAAGAGTTTTAGAGTGTCTGATTTATATCTAGGTCATTAATCCATTTGGAGTTTATTTTTGTGTATGGTGTTAGAGAGTGTTCTCATTTCATTCTTCTCCATGTGGCTGTCCAGGTTGCCCAGCACCACTTACTGAACAGGCCGTCTTTTCTCCATTGTATATTCTGGCCTCATTTGTCATAGATTAGTTGACTGTAGTGCATGGGTTTAATTCTGGGCTTTCTGTCCTGTTCCACTGATCTATATTTCTGTCTTTGTGCCAGTACCATACGGTTTTGATGACTGGTGCTTTGTAGTACAGCCTGAAGTCCGGGAGCCTGCTTCCTCCAGCTCCATTTTTCTTTTTCAGGATGCCTTTGGCTGTTCTGGGTCTTTTGTGCTTCCAAACAAATTCTAAAACATTTTGTTTGAGTTCTGTGAAAACTGTCCCTGGTAATTTGATAGGCGTTGCCTTGAGTCTGTAGATTGCCTTGGGTAGTATAGTCATTTTGATAATATCAACTCTTCCAATCCACGAGCATGGTAAGTCTTTCCATCTGGTTGTGTCATCTTTGATTTCTTTCACCAGTGTCTTATAGTTTTCAGACTACAGGTCTTTTGCCTCTTTAGGTAGGTTTACCCCTAGGTATTTTATTCTTTTGGATGTGATGGTAAGAGGGATTGCTTCCCTAATTTTTCTTTCTGATCTTTCATTGTTAGTATATAGAAATGCTGTTGATTTCTGTGTATTAATTTTGCATCCTGCGACTTTGCCAAATTCAAGGATGAGTTCTAACAGTTTTCTGGTAGAGTCTTTAGGATTCTCTAGGTATAGGATCATGTCATCTGCAAATAGTGATAGTTTTACTACTTCCTTACCAATTTGGATTCCTTTTATTTCTTTTACCTCTCTGATTGCTGTGGTTAGGACTTCCAAAACTCTATTGAATAGTAGTGGTGAGAGCAGACATTCTTGTCTTTTCTTCATCTTGGCGGGAATTCTTTCAGCTTTTCACCATTGAGGATGATGTTAACTGTGGGTTTGTCATATATGGCCTTTATGATGTGGAGGTAGGTTCCCTCTATGCTCACATTCTGAAGGGTTTTTATCAGAAATGGGTGTTGGATTTTGTCAAAGACTTTTTCTGCCTATATTGAGAGGAACATATGGTTTTTATTGTTCAGTTTGTTAATGTGGTGTATGTATCACACTGACTGATTTTTGGATATTGAAGAACACTTGCATCCCTGGGATAAATCCCACTTGATCATGATGTACAATCCTTTTAATGTATTGTTGGATGTGGCTTCCTAGTATTTTGTTGAGAATTTTTGCATAGATGTTCATCAGTGAAATTGGCCTGTGGTTTTCTTGTTTGTGTGGTATCTTTGTCTGGTTTGGGGATCAGGGTGATGGTGGCCTCGTAGAATGAGTTTGGGAGTGTCCCTTCCTCTATAATTTTTTGAAATAGTTTCAAAGGATAGTTATTATCTCATCTGTAAATGTCTGATAGAATGCTCCTGTGAAGCCATCTGGTCCTGGACTTTTGTTTGTTGGAAGTTTTTTAATCCCAGTTTTGAATTCAGTACTTGTGATTGGTCCATTCATCTTTTCTGTTTCATCTTGGTTTAGTTTGGAAGATTGTACCTTTCTAAGAATTTGTCCATTTCTTCTGGGTTTTCTGTTTAATTGGTGTAGAGGTGCAATAGTAGTCTCTTAAGATCCTTTGTATTTCTGTGATGTCTGTTGTTACTTTTCCTTTTTCATTTTGAATTTTATTGATTTGAGTCCTCTTTTTTTCTTGATAAGTCTGGCTAAGGGTTTATCAATTTTGTTGATCTTTTCAAAGAACCAGCTTTTCGTTTCATTGATTTTTTCTATAGTTTTCTTTGTTTCGATTTCATTGATTTCTGCTCTGATCTTTATGATTTCTTTCCTTCTCCTAACATTAGGTCTTGTCTGCTTTTCTCCCTTGAGTTGCTTTAGATGTAAAGTTAGCTTGTTTATTTGAGCTTTTTCTTATTTCCCGAGGTGGGCTTGTATTGCTGTAAACTTCCCTCTTAGAATGGCTTTTGCTGCATCTCATAGGTTTTGGAGTTTTGTATTTTTGTTGTCATTTGCTTCTAGGTCTTTTTAAATTTCCTCTTTGAGTTCTTCAGTGATACATTGGTTGTTTAGCAGCATGTTGTTTAGTCTCCACGTGTTTGTGTTTTTTGCAGTTTTTTTCTTATTGTTGATTTCCAATCATATAGTGTTGGGGTCGGAAAAGATGCTTGATATGATTTCAATTTTCTTAAAGTTACCTAGGCTGGATTTGTAGCCTAGGATGTGATCAGTCTTAGGGAATGTTCCATGCACATTTGAGAAGAATGTGTATTCTGTTGCTTTTGGATGGAATGTCCTATAAATATCTATGAAGTCCACCTGGTCTACTGCTTCATTCAGGGCCTGTGTTTCCTTATTGATTTTCTGTCTAGATGATCTGTCCATTGCTGTAAGTGGGGTGTTAAAATTCCCCCACTATGATTGTGTTATTATCAATCTGTCCTTTTAAGGTTGTTAACAGTTGCCTTACGTATTGTGGTGAACCTATGTTGGGTGTGTAGATATTTAAAATTGTTCTATCTTCTTGGATTGATCCTTTGATCATTAGGTAGTGACCTTCCTTGTCCCTTAAAAATATTCTTCATTTTAAGTTCTATTTTATCCATTATGAGTATTGCTACTCCAGCTTTCGATTCCCATTTGCATGGAATATTTTCTTCCATCCTCTCACTTTCAATTTGTATGTCCCTAGAAGTGAAATGGGTCTCTCGAAGACATCTTGTTTTTGTATCCATTCAGCTGGTCTGTGGCTTTTGTTTGGAGCATTTAGTCTATTAACATTGAAGGTAATTATTTATATGTGTGTTCTTATTGCCATTTTATTAATTGCTTTGGATTTGTTTTTGTTGCCCTTTTTTCTTTCCTTCTTCTCTTGTTCTCTCCTCTTGTGGTTTGATGACTACCTTTAGTGTTGTATTTGAGTTGATTTTTCTTATTTGTTTGTGTATCAATTGTAGATTTTTGGTTTACAGTTATTCTGAAGTTTTGATAAAAGGGTCTATATATATATGAAATTTTTTTAAGTTTTTGGTCTCTTAACTGCAAGTGCATCTTCAGTGTCCTGCATTTGTACCCTCCTCTTCTCATGATTTCTGATTCTAGTGGTGTAATTGTGGATAGATGATTTCGTATCTTTACTGTATATATACCTTTACTGGTGAGCTTTACCATTTGCGGAATTTTTGTTTCCTGTTGCTGTGTTTTCTATTCTGCCTAGAGAAGTTCCTTTTGTATTTGTTGTAAAGCTGGTTTAGTGTTGCTGAATTCTCTCAACTTTTGTTTATCTGTGAAGGTTTTGCTTTCTCCTTCAAATCTGAATGAGGACTTTGCTGGGTAAAGTCATCTTGGTTGGACGTTTTGTCCTTTCATCACATTAAGTATATCATGCCACTCCCTTCCGGCCTACAGAATTTCTGCTGAAAAATCTGCCAATAACCTCGTTGGGATTCCCTTGTATGTTACTTGTTTCTTTTCCCTAGCTGCTTTCAAGATTTTCGCTTTGCCTTTAATTTTGGTCAGTTTGATTAATATGTGTCTCAGTGTATTCCTCCTTGGGTTTATTTTATATGGACTTGTTGTGCTTCCTGAATTTGGGTGAGTGATTCCTTCCCCATGTTAGGGAAGTTTTCAGCTCTTATCGCTTGGAATATTTTGTCTGCCCCCTTCTCTCTCTCTTCTCCTTCTGGCACCCCTATAATACGGATGTTGGTGCATTTAATGTTGTCCCAGAGCTCTCTGAGACTCTCTTCATTTGTTTTCAATCTTTTTTCTGTTTTCTGTTCTGCGTCCATAATTTCCACTAATCTGTCCTCCACCTCGCTTATTCGTGCTTCTGCCTCCTGTATTCTGCTGTTAGCTGCTTCTAGTGAATTTTTTCTTTCAGTTATTGTATGTTGCATCTCTTCTTGCTTAAGTTACATATCTTGTACCTATTTGCTCAGTGTTTCCTGTAAGTTATCCATCTTTGCCTCCAGTTTATTTCCAATGTTTTGAACCATCTTCAGCATCAACAGTCTAAAGTCTTTTTCCTGGAGGCTGAGAATCTCCTGATCACTTAGCTGATTTTCTGGGGGGTTTTCCTTTCTCCCTCATCTGAGTTATAGTTCTCTGTCTTTTCATTTGTATAGGTTTTTGGTGTGGTGACCTTTTTACAGATAATAGAGTTGTAGCCTCTCTTACTTCTGGTGTCTGCCCCCCTTTGGCTGAAGTCAGTATGGGGGCTTGCTGTAGGCTCCCTGATGGGAAGGACTGATACCTACCCACTGGTAGGTGGAGCTGATTCCTATCCCTCTGGTGGTTGGGCCTTTGTCTCTGGGTGAAATTAGAGGCAGATGTGTGCCTGGGGGGAGGTCTTTAGGTAGCCTGTTTACTGAGAGGTGGGGCTGTGATTCCACCTGGATTGTTGTTTGGCCTGGGGCTTCTCAGCACTGACCGACAGGTGGGGCCAGATTTTCCCACAATGGCCACCTCCAGAGAAAGGCAGCTGCTGAATATTCCCGAGAGCTTTGCCTTCAATGTCCTTCCCTCACAACAAGCCACATTCACACCTGTTTTCCCAGGATGTCCTCCAAGAACTGCAGTCAGGTTTGACCCAGATTCCTATGGAGACCTCGCTCTGCCCTGGGACCCGGTGCACGTGAAAGTCTGCGTGTACCTTTTAAGAATGGAGTCTCAATTTCCCCCAGTCCTGTGGAGCTCCTGTGCATGAACCCCACTGGCCTTCAATGTCAGGTGCTCCAGGGGCTCTTTCTCCCAGTGCCAGATCGCCACACATTGGAGTTTGATGTGGGGCTCAGAATTCTCACTCCTGTAGGTGAGTCTCTGTAAACCAGTTACTTTCCAGTCTGTGGGGCTTCCCACCTGGGAGGTATGGGTTGCTTATATCACATAATCGCCCCTCCTACCTCTTGATATGGCCCCCTCTATGTCTTCTGAAGTAGGATATCTTTTTTAGGGTTTCTGGTCCATTTTCTTGAAGATTGGTCAGCCTTTAGTAGTGAATTTTGTTGTTTTTAGGAGGGAAGTTGAGCTCTAGTCCTTCTATTCTGCAATCTTAGTCCTCTTCCCCCCTTCTGTTTCAAATATAAGAAATAGATACAATTTTAAATGCAAAAATTTTAAAAGAATAGCTGTTCTAAAAAAATTAAATGAAAAAAAGTAAACATTTTTGTAGGATAAATACAAAATAGAAATGCTTGGTGGTCAGTGGAGGTACAGATCAAAGAATAGGGATGTCACTTTCTGGATAACAAGCCTGGTAGTTCAGGCTTTTTAGCATGGTAGATAAGAGCCCAGCTTATCTACCCAGAGGCTGGGTGAGGGGAGGCCCCCTTTTGTGAAAGGGATAAAAATATGACTTATATGAAGCCATGGGAGACAAAAGAAGCAAACAAAGCCTTGTGACCAGAAATGGAATCAAGCCTGAAGATGACTTTGTGACAGAAACTGTAAAATTCTTGATGTTTCTCTTGTATAACATTTAATCTTCAATACAGGATATGGATTTGTTATGAGAGACTTGGGGACAGGCTACAAGTATCAAAAAATTGGACATGGAGAAAAAAAAAAAACCAGAGAAATAAACCCTGGAGATAAGCGATAATTTTTAAAACCATGGGAGGGAAAACTGTACTACTGAGATGGTAGTCAAGAAAATGAAAAATTTCTATATTACTTCAGTGCATAAGAGTTAATGTAGTAGGACAACTTGATAAATATTTTGAAATAAATATGTTTAGGATATTCATGGAGGTGAATGAAGGAATAACATCCATAACGAATAAAGAAATAATGAAATAAAGCCAAAGATGAAATGAAACATAAAAGAGCTAGTTATAAATAGAATTAATGAAAAATCCTGAAAATGAACAATATAGCCAGTGAAATAAAAAGTAAATTAAAAATTAAAAACTGAAGAAATGAACTCTAGATTAGACACAGGCAAAGAGAAATTAGTAAATTGGAAGACAATAATGAGTAATTCACTCAGAAAGCAATGGAGTTAGAGATGAAAAATATAAATATGAAATAGCGCTTAAGACACGTGGAAAATATATTGACAGGTTGTTGTATACATGTAATAACAGGCCCAGAAGGAATAGAGTAAAATGCAGCAAATGCAAAGGAAGAACAGTTAGTAGCAAACTTCTTCCTAGAAAAAGGATATGCTTGAGAGGCATCAGTATTATTAGCTAAAGGAAAATAACTGCCAGTCTAAAATTTTGTACCTAATTGAAGTATCATTTAATACTGAAGTCAAAATGAAAACATTTCAGGCATAAAACACCAAGGGAGATTGCAACAATTAGATACTAAAAGAATTACTACATAGGGATGGACACATGCAAAAATTTTGAGCAAATTAGTAAATTCAGTAATGTACTGATTGGAATATAAAATACATTTGTGCATGTGTGTTTAGTACAAAAGTAGGGGCAGTCAGTGTGTAGGTGGATTAGGCTATGAGCTTTGTGATGTGAGAAAATTGAACTATTGAGTAATTTTAGTTATTTTAGCAAATTGTCCATAACTGTTCAGAGTGTTAGATGCCCATGGCCCAAGCTGAGTTTCTATCATTGAATTGTCCCCTCACCCAAGGTTAGATCCTTTCCAGGGGACAACCAATATCCAATAATTCATTGGTATAGGAATACAAAACTCTGTTTTTGTTGTTGTTGTTGTTGTTTTTTTTTTTTTTTTTGGCCTCAGTATTGGACAATTCCATAGCTTCTCATGGAATCTGCTGAGGTCTCTGCTATAACTGTCTGTTCAATTTCTCCCTCTGCTCTGTGCTGCTTTCCTTTTTCCTTAAACATTAAAAAAATTTTTTTAGGAGTTCCCATTGTGGCTCAGTGGTTAACAAATCCGACTAGGAATCATGGGGTTGTGGGTTTGATCCATGGCCTTGCTCAGTGGGTTAAGGATCCGGCATTGCCATGAGCTGTGATGTAGGTCACAGACACGGCTTGGATCCCGCGTTGCTGTGGCTCTGGTGTAGGCTGGCAACTACAGCTCCGATTCGACCCCTAGCCTGAGAACCTCCATATGCCACAGGAGTGGCTCAATAAATGGCAAAAAGACAAAAAAAAAAAAAAAAAAGACAAAATTTAGCATGCAAATCTCTGTCTCAGAACCTATCTCAACATATCCTGACTTAGAAATATTTGGAACAAGAAGTGGCCCCAGGAAGCAAAGTCTAAAATGGGTTGTTAGCTCTAGATAACCCACAGACCAGCTGACAATGAGAGCTCCATCACTGCTGCTAGGTGGAGTGCTGGATAACCCCTAGAATGAAGTATCAGTGAAAGAGTTAAATTTTTATCAGTGATGACCTGGGATTGGACATCAATGGAAGAGAATGTACTGGCAAAGATGAGATCTCAGGTACTGAGAGATTTACAGGAGATAGTAACTATATGGACCTAAATTGGATGGCTTTTGCCATCAGTGAGAAGGAAATACAAAACTTGTAGGCTTCTTTGCATTCTGGAGGAAGCATCTTTCACACTTGAGAATATCACTCTGATCCATTTAGCAAGCTGAGCCCAGAGCCGGTCAGAATTCTGCAGCAATCTAGATTACTCAGACAATATAACTTTGCATATCCAGTGGCATTAACAGTATATATAGTAGAAAAAGGCTCTGGAATTTAGGGCAAGCCCCAGTAACAAAATTATAACACAGACTCCTGGAATTTCAGAGTAAGGCTCTGCTATCTGCTGAAGAGAACTATACTCCATTTTAAAAACAGCCTCTGGATGCCAATGGACCCTGGTTGAAAGGAAGCTTCTGATGATGGAAAAATCAAATAGTCATGTGACCAAAACTGATCCTCATGAGCTATGTTCTGCAAGAACTATCATGTTATAATGTTGGGAACACCCAATGCAATCCATTAATAATGTGGGAGTGGGATTAGCAAGATTGGGGCTAGCAGCTGCAGGAAATCTTTAAAACAAGTGGCCCAGTCCTCCCTGTTATCCATTACCCATGGCTATGTAGGGCATTTCTTATAATCAGACAAGAAGGGTAAAGGTCAAACATAATTTAGAGATGAGTTGACTTTCCATGTGGATTAATGATGAAAATGGACAGTTCAGGAGCGGCCTTAAGAGAAAGTTGTGAGGGCAAATCCTCCTAATGGGAAGAGATTTAGGTGGTGCATCTGATAATCTATTTTTTTTTTTTTTTTTTTTTGTCTTTTTGCCAATTCTTGGGCCACTCCTGCGGCATATGGAAATTCCCAGGCTAGGGGTCGAATCAGAGCTGTAGCCGCCGGCCTACACCAGAGCCACAGCAACTCAGGATCTGAGCTGAGTCTGCAACCTACACCATAGCCCATGGCAACGCCGGATCCTTAACCCACTGAGCAAGGCCTAGGAACCTCATAGTTCCTAGTTGGATTTGTTAACCACTGAGCCACTACAGGAACTCCTGATAATCTATTTTGTGTGGAAAGTGAAGTAGTCCAACAAAAAATATACATGGACTTGTGAGCAGTGAGGAGTAACTTCACTGATTGGTCAGAAGCCTGGGAGGAGAAAGACTGGGGAGTGGAGGCAGAGATCTAGATAACAGGCAAGTGTCTGGACTCACAGAGGTTAGTATAAGCATCTTTATGTCATGGTTAATATGGAACGGAGTGGCACCAAACACTCAAGTAGACAGAATAACTCAGTGATTTGATCTTGGCAAGCTGTTGTCATTGGTTACTCCAGTGCTGCCACAAGGGGCTTGGAATAGCCATAGTGGCAGGACTCCCACTCACCCAGCCTACTCTAGCTACTGCTGCTGTCACATGCCCAACCTACCAGCAACAGAGACCCAGGCTGAGCACTTGTTATGGCGCCATGCCTTGAAAACATCAACCTGACACATGGTGGACAGTTGTTAAATGGATTCTTACCTTCTCTGGAAAGGGCAACAATTCATTTTGGCTAGAACTGACACATATACTGGGTATGAGTTTGCCTTTCCTGCCCTTAGGGTCTCATATAATACGGATTGTTTAATTCAGTGACACAGAATTCTACAAAAATAATTCAGAACAATGCATCCATTTTATAGTAAGGGAAGTATAGGGATGGTGCATGGCTATGACATCCATGATTCTATCACTCTGCACCTCCCAGAAGCTACTGCCCTGGTAGAGCAATGAGCAATATTGTCAAATAGTTTTCCATTTCTGGATATAAATTACAACTTGTAGTATATCTGGTTTATTGACAGTATTTTTGGCTATTACAAATAAATCTATGAATATTCATATGCAAGTCTTTATGTAGACATTTGTTGTCATTTCTCTTGCATAAGTGCCTAGAAAAGTAATTGTTGGGTTGTGAGGTAGGTGAATATCTCATAATTTCATAAGAAGCTGCCAGATTGTTTCTTAAACAATTTTACATTCCAAAGAGCCATGTATGAAAGTTTCAGTACTTCATAGCTTTCCTAGGATTCGATATTGTCAAAGTTATTTTAGCTATGTTAATAACACAAAATAAAATTTAGAATGTATTTCTAGAACAAAAGGATAATTCACAACCGGAAAAAAAATAACAACAAAACACATCATATTTATAGATTAAAGAAAAAAGCATAGTTATATTTATGATATATATAAGCATTTGACAAAACTTAACATTTTAAGTATAATTAAATTTTTTTTTTTGGTCTTTTGTTTTTTAAGGACCAACATATGGAGGTTCCAAGGCTAGGGGTCCAATCAGAGGTACAGTTGCCAGCCTATGCCATAGCTCACAGCAATGCCGGATCCTTAACCCACTGAATGAGGCCAGGGATTGAACCCACACCCTCATGGTTCCTAGTTGGATTAATTTCCTCTGCACCATGATGGTAACGCCAAATAATGTTTAAATAGAGCTAAAAGTAACCCAATATGGATATATTTTGAAGACATAATATTGAATAAAAATGTTATGAAATAGCATGCACTATATATCATTTTTATAAAGTTTAATTACTTGCCAAAGCAATCATCTTATATAAGGATATACAATCTATTATACTGAAAAAAGCTATAAAAATATCTTCAGGAAAGTTAAACACTAAATTTTGAACAGTGATTACCTCTTGCGAGGGGAAAGTACTAATAGTGTTTCAACTTTATTTGTGATATATACAATTAGAAGGAAAACAATGATAAGCATTTATTGAGTTTTACTTTTTGGAAGACTTTTTTTTTTTTTTTTTTTTTTCTTTTTAGGGTCATACTAGCGGCATATGGAGGTTCCCAGCCTAGGGGTCCAATCAGAGCTACAGCTGCCAGCCTATGCCACAACCACAGCAAACCAGATCCATGCCATGTTTGTGACCTACATCACAGCTCTTGGCAACACTGGATCCTTAACCCACTGAGCGAGGCCAGGGATTGAAACCTCAACCTCATGGTTCCTAGTAGGATTAGTTTCTGCTGTGCCATGACAGGACTCCATGGAGGACATTTTCTAGGCACTGAAAATATTGAGATAAGTGGGTCATGATTTCTGCTTTCAATAGACTCTCGTTTCAGGACATTGCATTTAACAAAGACAATATAAGGCTCTTATTGGTTCCTATGTGAATTACCACAACAGTAATTCTACTAAATGCTCCATAAGGATTGGCTGATATTATTATAGTTAAGAAAACTGGGTAACTCATATAGACGTTGTAATAACAATTGCATATACAGCTTCAATTTACTGCTTATATTAGAAAAAATGTAAATCTTAAGTCTATTTTCTAGTAAAAGATAGTATGTTGTATATTGTGCTTTATAAGACCATCAAGTGATAGATTAATAGGCTATGTTATTCTTCACCACCCCTCTTTAATCTAGACACATGGCCCTACTATTTAGTACAAAATTTGCACGAGTGAAATCAGACTGTAATTAGCTTGTACGAGAATTAAGAATTAAGTTGAGAACCGTGGAAGAAGGCAGGATAGATAGCAGCTAGGAACAGAATCAAGGAGGCAGAGATGGAGACAGGACTAAAGATTGAAAGACCTTCAATCCATAGGACTGGAAGTAAAAATAAAGAAAAAAAGTCATGCTAAATCTTTTCTTCATGTAACTTGTGAAAAAAAAAAAATAGTTCTCTTTAGGGAAACATAATTCTTTCTCATGGTTAATTGCTCCAAATTAAATAAAATGTTTCTCAGAAACAATATGAAATACATTTAGATATTTTCCTATACATTTATAATGCTCTAAAAAGCCATTTATAGCCCTTAAAATGATTGGCCCCCTTTAGACTTTCTGTTCTGTAAATGAACCTGAATCAATAAAATGTTTTCTATTTCTGAATATATTTAGTAAAATGTTTTCTCTCAAACAACACACACCTTATGCCTAAAACTCAAATTTATTTTATGTCCAACCTACTCAAAATGAAACATAAAGGTGCAACAAAATCCAGGAGGTATATACACAAAGGATTGAAGAATCATCCATGATATATTTTCTACATTGTCTTAAAATTCAATATATTTGAACAGATAAATTAGATATAATTTCTTTTTGCAAAACAATCAAGAATTAAAGTGAATTTTAAAGTATATTTTGTTCAATTATCTCTGGAATTTTCAAAAAAGTATATGCTTATAATAATAAGCAGGAAAACCCTGAAGTCAAATATTTCACTTTGGGTAGTTCCAAGATATGCTTTTTAACCATAGATAATGATTATGCCTTTTAACCATAGAAGAAATTTCAAAAAAATTGTGTGTGTAATATAGATTAAAGAACAAAAAAGGATTTATGATCCATAGTAAAAATCCTTTCAACAAGCATCAGATATTTGAAGAAGACTAATTGAAATTTTTGTGTATTTTTCTTTTTAGGGTAGACTGACATAGGTACATAGGACTGTGTAATAATAAGGAGCTTTAGTTGCTCTTAAAATAAAACTTATCGAATGCACATTTCTTACGTATTTGAAATACCTTAAAAATTCATGTCTGTACTTGAATGAAAGATTATAGAATTTGAGATTGTTTGGCCTGGATATTAGAAGGATAAAGAGTTATTATGAAAATATTCTTCATTTTTACAGAGGACAAAGCAAGAGGAAATTAGCTTAAATGCTTTTAAAAGAGGCTGAGTCAATATGGCTAAATTCAAGATCATTTTGATGGAGTTGACCAGTTAACAGGGTTCCACTTAAATGACTGATTGGATCAATTCAGCAAACAATCCATTAGCCAGTTATTTTGGCAAAGAATGCAAATGCAAAGCCTTTGATTAGAAGGAAGTACTCCTTTAATTAAACATTAGGACACAAATTCAAGTAAGATTATAGACTTTATCCCTAAAGGTCTTTCAAATTAAAGTAGACAGCTATATAGATTGAATGGTTTAATCAGTCAATGAATATTTATTTAGTACCTACTTTTATCCTAACTCTGAACTATTCAAAACAAGGGGCTACATAAGATAATCAGTTGAAATAACTTACAGTCTGATATGGGGTGGAATTCCATCCCCTCAAAAGATATGTTGAAATTCTCATCTCCAGGGCCTTTAAATGTGACCTTATTTGGAAACAGGGCCTTTGTAGGTGTAATTAGGTTAAGATGAGATCGTTAGGGTGGGGCCCAATCCAATTCAACTGCTGTTTTTGTAAGAACAGAAGATAGAGAGATAAGGAGGGAAGATGGCCATGTGAAGACAAAGAGGGACCAGACCTTGTTAAGATGAAGACAGAGGTTAGAGGATGCTTCTACAAGCCACAGAAAGCCAAAGATTGTCAGCAACCACCAAAAGCAAGGAGGTAGGCACAGAGAAGATTCTTCCTCAGAGCTTTCAGAAAGAACCAATCGTGCTGTCATTTTGACTTCAAATTTCTAGCGTCCAGACCATGAGATTATAAATTTTTGTTGTTATAAGCCACATAGTCTGCAGTACTTTGTTATGGCAGCCCTAGGAATACACAATATTTAAATCACTTTTTTCTCATTTTTTACATTAAAATACAGTATGATCTTTTATGTCATCATTTTATTATTTTTTCAAATTGATTTTTAAAAAACAGTTTCATTAGCATAAAAATCTACCTATTTAAAGTGCACAGTTAATAAACATTAGACTGGAATTTGTAAGACTACTAGAAGAAAATATCGGGGAAAATTTCTTGACAGTGGCCTGAGCAATGATATATTTGGATATGATCACAAAAGCACAGACAACAAAAAACAAAGATAGAGAAATGGGATTGCATCAAACTAAAAAGTTTTTGTATAGCAAAAGAAACAATAGAATAAAGAGACAATGTAAAGAATAGGAGGAAATATTTGCTAACCATATGTCTGACAAGGAGTTAATGTTTAAATTATATAAGGACTTAAAGAACTCAATAGCAAGAAAACAATCCAATAAAAAAGAGTATAGTGGAAATCCTGCCGTGGTGCAGTGGAAATGAATCCGACTAGAACCATGAGGTTGCGGATTTGATCCCTGGTCTCGCTCAGTGGGTTAAGGATCTGGTGTTGCTGTGAGCTGTGGTGTAGGTTGCAGACATGGCTGGGATCTGATGTTGCTGCAGCTGTGGTGTAGGCCAGCCGTATCTCCGATTAGATCCTTAGTCTGGGAACCTCCGTATGCCAGGGGTGTGGCCTTAAAAAGAAGAAAAAAAGGGGGGTAAAGGAACTGAACAGGCATTTCTCAAATAGGATATATAAATGGCCGACAGGTGTTTAAGATGTTCAATATCACTAATCATCAGGGAAAGGAAAATCAAAATCACAATGAGGTATTATCTCATGACTGTTAAAATGGCTTTTATCAAAAGAATAAAACAGCAAGTGTTAGGATGTGGGAGAGAATCCTTGTAAATTTTTGGTAGGAATGTAAATTGGTAGTCATTTTGGAAAACCATATGGAGTTTCCTCAAAAATTAAAAATAGAAGTACCGTGTGATTCCACAACCACACATCTCTGTATATACCCCAAGGAAACGAGATCAATATCTGGAAGAGATATTTGTACTCTCATGTTCACTGAAGGATTATTTGTAATGCAGAAGATTTGGAGTCAACATAAGTGTCTGTCGACATATGAATAAAGAAAAGATAGTATGTATACACAATGGAATATTATGTAGCTTTAAAAAAGAAGGAAATCTTGCCATTTGCCACAACATGGATGATTCTAGAGAACATTCTATGAGGTGAAAAATGAGTCAGGTAAAAAGATGAAATCTTGCATGATTTCACTTGTATGTGGAATCTAGAGAACAGAATAGTGAGTGGTTACTGAGGGCCAGAGGATGGGAAATGGAGAAAACTTGGTCAGACAACACAACTTTCTGTTATGTAAGATGAATAAACTCTGGAGATCTAATATACAGCATAATGTCTATACATAGTGATACCATATTACATGCTTGAAATTTGTTGGGAGTAGGTCTTAATTCTTCTCATAAAAAAAGTTAGCTATGTGAGGTGATGGATATGTTAATTAATTTGATTGTGGTCATCATTTTACGAAGTATATGTATATTAAAACGTCATGCTGTATACCTTAAAAAAGTGTACAGGTAAGTAGATTTTAATATATTGATAGAATTATGAAGCTATCAGAACAATCTAATTTTATTTTATTTATTTTTATTACTCAATGAATTTATTACATTTATAGTTGTACAATGATCATCACAATCCAATTTTATAGGATATCCATCCCACAACCCCAATGCATCCCCCCACCTGCCAAACTGTCTCCTTTGGAAACTCTCAAAGTCTGTGAGTCAGTATCTCTTCTGCAAAGAAGTTCATTCAGTCTTTTTTTTCAGATTCCACATGTCAGTGAAAGCATTGGATGTTGGTGTCTCATTGTATGGCTGACTTCACTTAGCATGATAATTTCTAGGTCCATCCATGTTGCTAAAAATGCTGGTATTTCATTCCTTTTAATGGCTGAGTGATATTCCATTGTGTATATGTACCACATCTTCTTGATCCACTCCTCTGTCGATGGACATTTATGTTGTTTCCATGTCTTGGCTATTGAAAATAGAGCACAATCTAATTTTATTTTATTTTTATTTATTTATTTATTATTATTTTATTTTTATTTTTTCCCACTGTACAGCATGGGGATCAAGTTATTCTTACATGTATACATTTTTTCCCCCCACCCTTTGTTCTGTTGCTATATGAGTAGACATAGTTCTCAATGCTACTTAGCAGGATCTCCTTGTAAATCTATTCTAAGTTGTATCTGATAACCCCAAGCTCCTGATCCCTCCCATTCCCTCCCTCTCCCATCGGGCAGCCACAAGTCTATTCTCCAAGTCCATGATTTTCTTTTCTGAGGAGATGTTCATTTGTGCTGGATATTAGATTCCAGTTATAAGTGATATCATATGGTATTTGTCTTTGTCTTTCTGACTCATTTCACTCAGTATGAGATTCTCTAGTTCCATCCATGTTGCTGCAAATGGCATTATGTCATTCTTATAATCTAATTTTAGAACATTTTCAACACTCCAGTTGTTTCTCATTTCTTTCTCTTTCAGACCCTGAAAACCTACTTTTTGTCCTTACGGATTTATTTATTCCAGAAATTTTATATAAAAGGGATCCTACAACATGTGGTCTTTTGTGACTTGCTTCTTTCAATTATCATGTTTTTAAGATGTATCCATGTTGTAGCATGCATCAGTGCTTCATTTTTTATTGATAAATAATATTCTATTGTGTGTACATAGTGCTTTTGTTTGTTTATTCATCAATGAATGGACATTTAGGTTTTTCCACCATTTTGTTTTTTTTTTTTGGCTGCACCCACAGCATGCAGAAGTTCCCAGGCTAAGGATCAAACCTGTGTCACAGTGTAACTAGAGCCACAGCCATGACAATGCTGAGTCTTAAACCACTGAGCCTCCAGGAAACCCACTGAGCCACAATACCTATTGTGACCAGTGCAGATCACATATGTATGAACATTTGTACAAGTTTTTATCTGGACATGTTTTCATTTGTCTTGGGTAATACACTTAGGAGTGGAATTGCTGGGTCATATGATAAGTGTTCAATATTTTGAAGAAGTGCAAACTATTTTCCAAAGTGGTAATTTACATACCTATCGGTAAAGTATGGGAGTTTCAATGCCTCCACGTATTCATCAGTACTTCTTTTCATCTAATTAAAAAGTTATAACTATCCTAGTGGGTGTGGTTTTGATTTACATTTCCCTGATGACTAATGCTGAATATCCTACTGGTCCTTTGCATTATCTTCTTTAGAGAAATGTCTATTCAAGTCCTTTGCCCATATTGAAAGTGAGTTGTCTTTTTATTGAGTTGTAAAAAGTTTTATATATTCTGGCTAGAAGTCCCATATCAGGTACATGATTTGCAAATATTTTTTCTCATTCTGTAGGATGCATTTTTACTTTATTTATGTATTTATTTTATATTAGGTTGGAAGATTTTTATTTTTCTATTTTTATTTTTCAAAAATGATTTTTATTTTTCCCATCATAGTTTGTTTACAGTGTTCTGTCAATTTTCTCCTGTACAGCAAGATGACCCAGTCACACATACATATATATATACATTCTTTTTCTCACATTATCATGTTCCATCATAAGTGAATAGATATAGTTCCCAGTGCTATACGACAGGATCTCATTGCTTATCAATTCCGTCTTTTCACTTTTTGGATGGTTTCCTTTGAATACACAAATTTTTAAGCTTGAAGAGTACGATTTTTATGTATATTTTCTTCCTTCCTTCCTTTCTTTCTCTCTTTATTTCTTTTGCCTTTTTAGGGCCACACCTGTGGCATATGGAAATTTCCAGCTAGGGGTTGAATCAGAGTTGTAGCTGCTGGCCTACACCACAGCAATGTGGGATCCGAGCACCCACACCTACACCACAGCCACAGCAATGTGGGATCCAAGCACCCACACCTACACCACAGTTGACGGCAATGTCAGATCCTTAATCTTCTGAGCGAAATCAGGGACCAAACCTACGTCTTCATGGATACTCATCATGTCCCTTACCATTGAGTCATGATATGAACTCCTATATATATATTTTCTTTTGTCACTTGTGCTTTGGTGTTTCATCTAAGACACCATTCCTGGACCCAAGGTCACATACCACATACCTGCTTTCATATGTGTCTCAGGGAGCACATGCATTTAACTCAAAAATTGAAGCAGATCCTAAATGTGTCCACAGCTAAGGCTGTCAATTAACTGCATTCTTGGCAGCAGGCATTTCCATGAGGCTACTACTCCATTTTACAGATAAGCAAAGCGAGTCGTAGAAAAGTAAAATTCTATTCAAATATAGTATGTACACCTTAGATTTGAATCCAGTTCTTTTGAAGCTAGAGACTATATTTTGAGTTGTTATGTACTATTACTTCTCTTTTCATTTTTCAAGTTATTTAAGCAATCTCCTGCCATGAGCAAAGAAACAGATCAATATAATGGTCATCACTCCCTTTTCATTTTTATCAAGTACATGAGCTGTACATGTACATGTTAATATGTTCAAGCCCATATTAAGTTCTCAATAAATACCCATTGATTAAAGAAATGATTCTTTTTGAAAGTTGCTGCCAATCCTATAACCATCTTCAATTTTCCCTTCCCCCCCATTTTTTTCTACTTTTAATTGGTGACCCATTCCTGTTAGTTACAACTTCTTGACATTTTCCCAACTCATTCATCTTCTCATCTCTAGTGCTGCAGTCTTTGTTGGAACATCTTCCACCTAAATTACTTTAATGGTTTCCTAACTAATCTCCCTGACTCTAACACTCCCCCACTCAACCTCCATTCTCCATAGGATGAAAGCACAACTCCTTAGCATGGAATCTGGGGCTCTTCACATCTTCCTAGTTCCCCAGGTTCAGGCAGTCCCCTGAATAAAAGCACATATGAATACCTTTATTAGCAATATCTTCCCTTCCTGGTTTACCTAATGAGCCGCTTCTCCTCTTCTCTAAGTCTGGCTTCACATTTTGTATTCTCTAGGAACTACTTACAATTTTTTGCATATACCTATGCTTACATTAACCACTTCATTTGACTATAAAAATTAATTTCATATTGTAGTTTCAGTTATTATCAATGAATCATTTTCTTTTTTCATTATAAATGAAGCTCTTCATGTGCATTTATGGGTCAAATAAATATGTTCTCGTATGTTTAAGGATTTTAACAAGATTGGTTAACCAACTGAACACCACCTGAAGAATGGTTAATAACTCCTTGGCGTCATAGCAGACTGTTGTGTCAAAATCAAGTGAGGTATCTCATTAGAAATTTGTAGAGGAAAATAGTAAAATCCCCCCAAATTTTTATGTAATTTATTTCTAAATAGGGTAGATTTATAATAATGTTACACTCACATTCTTGCCTTTAGATGCCATTGTAAGTGAGGAAGAAAAGTGTGGAATAATGCCTATTAAATTGGGAATGATGACTGTAATAATGTGGTGCTTGGATGTGTGTATTGTGGTAGAAAAAAAAATATTGAACACTGCTACCTACAAAGTTTGTCACACTTTTCATACTGTTGGGTACTCAAGCACATACTGAAGATGGTGTATAAATACCTTCACAGGCACCAGAGAAAGAGAAACCTGCTGTCTTTTTTCCTTTTAGCATTTTCCTGTTTGACTAGGTTTATGTCACTTTGGGGAAACCCTTGCAGAAGTCAGTGCACCAGCTGTTAAGATTAATATTCAATGCCAGATCCATGAAGTCACTGACTCTGACACTTGATTAGATTTCCTGTGAGGGCTGTGTACTTGAGCCATAAAAAAGTACACTGGTCCTGGAGTTCCCTGGTGGCTTAGTGGGTTAAGGATCCAGTGTTGTCATTACAGTGGTGTGGGTACGGTCCCTGGCTTGGGAACTTCTGCATGCCGTGGGCATGACCAAGGGGAAAAAAAAAAAAAGAGTGTGGTGTTCCTCACACAGAACACCTCTCCTTATTCCTTAATCACTTCCTCTTTGTGGATGCTTCAAAAAACCTGACATACTTGGGCAAAACAGGAAAGGTCTCTGCCATGGCAACAAATTCACTTACTCTGTAGATGGCCTGAATTTTCAATACTCTTTCCCCAATGCAATATCCAGCTTCACAAGTTTTCCTCAGAGACCTTTAAATGGGTGTGTCTCTGAAACTCCTCTTGTACATCCTCACTGAAAACAACCTCTCCTTTATCAGACATGCTTTTGAAAATATTTGGACTGTTCATTTTTTCTGAACACTATTTCAAAAACAGGACTGTAGGTGATAGGGTACCACTGTCTTATAATGTTTTAAGCAGGAGGATAGGGAAGAGGTGTGGACATATGGAGAAATGAGACCTCAAATTGCTTTCATTCTTTCCTTTTGACATTATTTTATTTGAACACTTTGTAAGACCTAGAAGACAATTTATTTCTTGAGAACATTAAGACTAGCGTCTCACTGGAAATAGGGGGAAAATTCTGTTCCCAAACCAGCATAAGCAGGACACAAGATACTAAACTGAATAAACTATAAATTAAGCAATAATTTTTAAGAGTTTGCGTGGACTGAAATAACTAGGAGAGGAGTTCCTGTGGTGGCGCAGTGGTTAACAAATCTGACTAGGAACCATGAGGTTGCGGGTTCAATCCCTGCCCTTGCTCAGTGGGTTAACGATCCGGTGTTGCGTGAGCTGTGGTGTAGGTTGCAGATGTGGCTCGGATCCTGCGCTGCTGTGGCTCTGGCGTAGGCCAGCGGCTATAGCTGCGATTCGACCCCTAGCCTGGGAACCTCCATATGCCGCAGGAGCGGCCCAAGAAAAGGCAAAAAGACAGAAAAAAAAAAAAAAAAAAACTAGGAGAAAAAATTTATTTCTAACCTCATGAAAAAAAGAGAAAACTGATTTTATTTTCGTTTTTAAAGGCTAGTGAAAGTGGAAATGATAGTGATTTGTATCCTGACATGGGTCATAATGTGACTAGAAGTATTGTGCAAGCTCTCTGATTTCTTTACCAGCATACATTAGTCTTCTGAGGATGCTAACAAACTTGAGTAGCTTAGAACAATAGAAATGTATTCTCTTAGGGGAGATCAGAAGTTTGAAATTAAGGAGTTAGCAGAACATGTTCTCTGTCTTCGTTTTCTGATGGTTGCTGGTAATCCTTGGCAGTCCTTGACTTGCTGTAGTGTATCTTCAATCTCTGCCTTCGTCATGGCTTAAGTCTTTTTCCTTTTCTGTATCTGTGTCTTCACATGATGTTCTTTTCTCTCTGTGTCTCTATTCTCATAAGGGCACCAGCCATATTGGATTAGGGGTCCATCCTACTACAGTCTGACTTCATCTTAATATATATCTTAAGTACACTTGCAAATACTATATCTCCAAATAAGGTTACTTTCACAGATACCAGGGGTTAGGGCATATCTTTTTGAGGGGACATAATTCATTACACAACTTGTTAGATTACTGTCGGTAAAGGACTCCTCTACTTATATTAGTTTCTGATGACCTTTTGGAGGTTAGGTATATATGGTATGATTAAAATAAAATGTCAGATTTTAATATGAATGCTGACAATTACAAATTAAAATATGCACCATCATATTGAATAACAGGAAACCAAGTTTTTTTTTTTTTCCAATAATTCTGCCTTTGCTTAGTATATTTTTGGGAACTCCTCTTTGTAAAGTGACTTTAAAGATAGAAAATTGTTTTTTTATTTATTTATTATTATTTTTTAATTTATTTTTTTCCCACTGTACAGCAAGGGGATCAAGTTATCTTACGAAAATTATCTTAATAGCTTCAAATCTTGGCACAAGTCCACGTCCTTTGAAGAGGTAGTATGTTACTGTAAGGGAAGCAGCTAGACTGATTGTCAAAAACAATATTTTAAACTTACAAGTGGAGGGAGTTCCTTGGTGGCTCAATGAGTTGAGGATCCAGCATTGTCACTACTGTGGCTCTAGTTACTACTGTGGTGCAGTTTCAATCCCTGGCCCAGGAACTTCCACATGCTGTGAGTGTGGCCAAAAACCCCAAAAAACTTACTAGTGGAGTGAAAATGTTTAGCTATGGCTGTTACTTGCAAGTAGAAGAAAACTGGAGAATTTTCTCATCTGGAGAATCATGCTCAGAGGTTTCAACCATGAAGTTTCACTGTTAAAGTGCAGAAGCACTGTCACTTCAGTCTGCCAACTGATCTGCAGTGGCTAAGGGACCCATCACCATTTGAAAGTGGTGACCTAGTAGGAAGGGAAGAGTTTGATTGATCTAATTGTCCTTCAAAGGAACTGCCCGGTGGACCTTTCCTGGGTCTGGAATGGAAGTCTCCTTTCCTCAGTATTTCTCAGTTCTTATAGATTAATTTGCCACCACAGCATGTGTTTTTAGTCAAATGGATCTCTTTACATATATGCATAGCCATTGTCGCCAAAGTTTTCAGAACATATGTGTTCTGCCATATCAAATCAGTATGTAGCACACCTGAAACTAACATAATTTTGTATGTGTCTTTTAGTAAGCAGAGAAAACACTCACCCAATCTATTCCATGGCCCACCTCCATCATATCTGGAGGTGGTTAAGGGAGAGTTTTAGAATTTGGGTCTAGTGGCAGACTGCCGAAGTTTGGATTCTGTCTTTGCCCTATACTACCAGTGGGAGGTTGAACAACTTACTTAACCTCTTTATACTTCTGCACACTCACTGTGTAGGGGACTAATAACAGTACCTTCCACATGGGATTGGTATAAGGAATGTATGAGATCTTAACTCAGAACATCCTTGGCTTCTCTCAATGAATGCTTCCAATGAATTTATAACAGTAATAACAGTAATAACCACAGCTCAACTTCTATTCTCTCCTATTTTTCTCCTTCCCCCATATCTCCCAATTGGATCATTTTTCTCCTGTGCTTGATGCTCTAGGTACCCTAATCCACTCACAGTTATTTTTGCTAGGTTTACAGTAGACTTCTAACTTATCTCCTTATCTATCTTGATCTCCTGTGATTCATTTTCCACAGAGGAGAGTAATATAAAACATGAATCACATCATAGCATATCTGCTTAAACTCCTTCAATGACTTCTGAACACATTTAAACCCCATACTTCTCATCTTTGTTTACTAGTCCTAAGGTGTCCAGCCTCTTCAATCCCTGAGACCTCAAGTTATACTTCTTGTCCTAGTATTCCAAGCTCACTTCATCTGAAGATACGTGTGACAGCTCTCCTGTTTGCCTAGAATGCCACTTCCTGTCACCTCATCTAAGAGGTCTTTCAGGCCAATTAATTCAAAGTTCACACTCTGTCACATCAGCTTATTGAAATTCTCTTCATTGCACATACCACTTTCCAGGCTTCCTTTTTTTACTTTTATTACTTACCTCCCCTCATTTGAATGTAAGCTCCATTAGAATAGTTCATTGAAACTATTCTAATAGTTTTCTGTCTTGTTCATTCTAAACTATTCTAATAGTTTCCTGTCTTGTTCATTGCTCTATCTCATTCACCTAGAACAGTGACTGGCACATAGTAGATACTCAATAAATGTTTGCTGTTAGATTAATATTAACATTACTTTTTGTCTCTGCAGATGTATATTCCTTCTGATGAAAACTCCATTTTTATAAGGATGATAATATGTACTTACCTCATTATTATTGTGTGGATTAGATATAAAAAATATGTTTTGCATTTAGCATATGCATAGCTTTTTCCTAATGAATAGACCCTACAGATAGAGAACAATGGTGATGGGGGGGTCTCGATGATAAGGTGAATAGGACTTACCACCAAAATATCCCATATTCAAGACATTTTTCTAAACTCTCTTTTCAAAATATGTATATTTTGTGTTCTAGTCCATAATACATAATTTCTGTTTTAATATACAATTTTCTCTAAAAAATTTCAAGCAAAATTGGTACTCTAGAACAATGAGCTACATCGGTAGGTAGTAAAATTGAGTAAATTTTCAGTTAATATTAATTAATTTTCTTTTATTAGCTTCCTTTCCAGAGAGATGTGCCTTTGATAAACTGTGAAACATCATTCAAATTTATACGTTATATTTCTACGTTTATACAGGGGTAGAAAAAGTCTGGGAATTCTCATCATGATTCAGCAGAAAAAAAATCTGACTAGGATCCATGAGGATGCAGGTTCAATCCCTGGCTTCCTTAGTGGGTTAAGGATCTGGTGGATGTTGCCGTGAGTTGTGGTATATGTAGGTCGTAGATGTGGCTTGGATCCTATACTGCTGTGGCTGTGGCTGTGGTGTAGGCCAGCAGCTATAGCTCCGATTTGACTCCTAGCCTGGAAACTTCCATATGCCGTGGGTGTGGCCCTAAAAAGATAAAAAAAAAAAGTCTGGAATAAATTGGCAGGATCAGGAAATTTTCTGCAAGCAAGGCAATGGGATAAGAGCATAAAGAAATACTTCAAATGTTTGTCCTACTTAATTCTGCTTAGTTTAGATTTTTTAAAAACACTTTTAAAAAACATGTTCTTTTATTACATTGTTATTAAAAACAAACTAATGGAAGCAAGGAAATAAAAGAATGAAAACTCCATTCTTTTCATTAAAATAAAAATGAGGAAATTTTGAAAAATTTTAGACATACAGAGCAATAGATAAACAAATTAGTATGTTTTGAATTGGCACTGTTTTCAGTGTTTTGTTTCTAAGGCTCATGTACTAATGCTTAAAAAAATAATGTATGCAAATATCAAATCAGTATGTAGCACACCTGAAACTAACATAATTTTGTATGTCAATTGTATTTCAGTAAAAACAGCAAAAAACCCAAACTTGTTTTTCATTGTGGCCATTTACTTGAAAAAAAAGAAATATAAAAATATAAAAAATTTGTAAGTTATTTAGATTAATAAAGGAAATGATTAATTTCTGTAATACCACTTTCATTGTGATTATTAGAAAATCAAATAGCTTAAAGGAAATACCAACAGGGAAGTTCTCCAAATGACAACATTTTAGAACTAAAGGAAAAATAATCATAAGGAAAGTTTTGTCAATGTTCATACAGTAGCTTTTTCACTCTGTATGTTTTACTGTCTATGTTTGAATAATGCCATGAAAATAAAAAATGAAAATATGGTAGTGAGATTGTGAGTATTATTTTCTTAATAGTTTTAATAGTGTAGAATTTTAGAATTTAAAAAGACATAAAAGTGTCTTTAATGTTTGATTTTTTTATTAATTTTTGTCTTAGTTTTATCACCAATTTTATATACTAAAATTAGCACATAAGAATTGAGGATAAAATGATCAACCTCATATGCTTTGTCTTTATTTTTCTTCTCTTGGTTTAATTTTTAATTTTTCACATTTTGATTTTTCACATTGTTTTTATTTTTTTCCTTATGCTAGTTCTAATAATTATATTTTATAAAAGTGAAATGGATTATTTTGGGGAAAAGAAAACATTATAACCTTGGATTAGATTCTAAACAATCCAGTGAGCTTTGTGTAGGAAAATATTTAGGTTATATTTTCAAACTGAAGACAGTAACCTATGTGACAATCAAATTGGGACAGATACTCTGAAAAAATTCTGTTTATGTATAAGATTAGAATTTCCCTCAGAATAAGCATTGAGAGATCCTTGTTTAGTACTTCAAAATTAAAAAAAACAAAGAAGAAATCACACAATTAGATATACTGAAATATATGAAAGATGTTCAAATCCAATAATACAAAGAATGGTTAAAAATTAAAAAGAAGTAAAGTTTGATTCTTGAAGTTTAAGTATATAATTTAGCTATCTACTTTTATCTTGTTTCTAAATTTCAAATTGTTAATAGTTATTATATTATCATATGTTAATTACAAAAGCCATGAAAATGTATATCAAACAATTATTAAAATATGTAACAATAAAGTACTTTTGTGTAGAGGTAAAATATATATGTAGTGATTGCCTTTTAAATTCAGGGCATGATAAATGTCATTACATCAATAGCAGTTTCTTGCACAGGATCAAAGTTTGAGATGAGATCATAATACCATGAGCAATCAAAATCTTATATAATTTTCAATGGATTTCTATAGAATAGCCATGCTTAAAAACCTGTTTTTATAACAAATTATGAATAGGTATTAAAATAAATGCTTATTACTATAGCTGTAAAAAGATCCATTGCGTATGTTCAAATTGTTCCACATTACTTAGTTTGATATATTAAAGCTCAAGGCTTCATATATCAATAGGACAAGTAAAATTAGCCCTTGTATCATAGTTGAGCTAATACTTGGAATTTAAATGACTTTCCCAAGTCAAATACTTAGCTATTTAATAAGGAAGAAAGGACCTGTGTATCTCTCACAAGGCTATTAGGAAGATCAAAGAGGATATTTTACATACCGTGAGGTTTTGTAGCATCTTACTGTGTTTATAATTGTTAATTAATTAAAGTAAAAGTAATATATGCAATGTGATTAATAAAGAAATAGAATTGACAAACTTATAATGAAAAATACCTATTCTTTTTTATCCTTCATCAATCAACTTTTTCATCCCTCCCTTGACCACCAGTTACCGTTCCCCCAAAGCAACTACTTTAAGTCATTTAGCTGTTCTGTAAGTTTATTAAATCTTAACCATATAAAAAAACAACCAACAAAAATAATGCCCATAGCACCAAAACTACTAAATCTTAAAAGTTTTAAAAACACAGAACTTTAGGGCCACTAGTGAGAATATCAGTGGTCATTTTATAGAAGTTCTAATCAGTAGATTTTAATAAAATGAGATGATAGACAATAAAGACCTTTTGCCAATATAGAATTTTGTGGTCAGCTCTTTTTATTCTCACTGAAGACAAAAGTCAGCTCTATATCGGGATATTCAGAGAGAATTATGTTGGCATATACCGTGGGTAGGACTGTCTTAACAGCAAAGTGCATCTGCTCAATAAAAGGGTTCTTTGAAGAATCGTTTGGAAATCTTGAGCTTAGCAGAACAATTCTCTAGTCCTATTTCCTAGTGATGGTTTTGTGAGGCCAACAGAGTTAGTGGATGCAGGCTGTGAACCCAGCCTTTTTGCATGTCTAGTAATGTGCAGGATCAAATCTGTTCACAGGGTACTGTCAGTTGTCAGTGGGTAATTTGGGATCTACTTAGATGCACAGAAGGCAAATTCTCTCATACTGACAGTGTTTTATGGTGTTCAGTTTTGCATCTCTAAATTAGTAGAGATCTAGCTGGGGTAGAGATCCAGCTTAGGGTATAGGAATTATCTTCTTTTCATTACCTGCTTTGAAATTTTAAGGGGGAAGAACTGTGAAAAAGGCATCACTTATTATTTTTATGATTATATATTAAAAATGGACTTAATTCTCATCTTATTTTCGTGATCATATGCTAAACAATGAACTAGCAGGTGCAGGTACACCCAGAGATCATGGAATTTAAAGAAAGAAGGGCCTACAATTCCCACCCCCCACCCTGGATTAAAACAGTACAGAGAACACTAGACCTGGTTAAGTGATGCTGAAAAGACTGCTGAAGTAATTGGAAATGTTGTCAGTGGCTGTCAGGAAGAAGGTCGTGGAATACCACAACTCAGTGGCTCTTTATCTGAGTTCAGTGATAAATGCCAGGCTCAGTTCACTCAGTCAGCTTGTCTCCCTAATGATATGCTGAAGCATTAAAAATGGATTTCTTCTTTGTCAACAGTACATCATGTATATCTAAGATGAGTGGCAGTTTTCTACTCTAATTTGGCTCTTAGGATTTTTTTTTTTTTTTGAGTAAGTTGGTACATGAACTTGGTTTGTGACATTGGCTCTGGCTACACATTTTCAATTTAGAAAATTAGGTGTGCACAACAGAAAGAAGATGAGCAGCCAAATCTTTGGGTTAAAGTCCTTGCTATTAACTACTGCTTAAACTTGTTATTAGCAATTGCTCTAAGGCTTAGTTTTCTCAACTGTAAATTTATAATTAAAATATCTTCTTCATGGTGTTGTGAGGATTAGATAGAATGGCATAGGTATAAAACATAGTAAGTCCTCAAAATAAATGCGTGTTCTTCGACTGAAGACAGTAATTAGTGCCTTTAAAGTAATAATAATAATAAAAAGATTCCATCATGTTCAGTTGAAGTTTTCCTAGTTGAAAACTACCTAAATAAATCAGGCATAGGCAATAACAATTTTTGGCAGGCTGTGAAACAACAAGAACATTCATTCAATGCTGATGAGAGTGCAGATTTGTTCACTAACGTTGGAAATATTACCTAAGGAATATGGAAGAACATACAGTCCTGCAGTTCTGATCCTTGTTATACTTCCTTAACTAGGAAAACCTTGCTATACGCACCTGGAGACCTAATTTAAACAAGATTTTAGTAGCATTCTTTCTAACAGAAAGAAAACTAGAAATATCCATTAATGGCGGAATTGATAAACAATAGAATGGATGAAAAATAAAAATGGACTCATCTGTCTAAATCAATGGATGATGAAATAATCTAATAAACATAATATTGAGCAAAAAGACAAGTTAGAATAATATGTAGTGTATGGCATTTCATTTTATAGAAAGTGCAAAAACAGACAAAACCCAAAAATTTTAGATTATCTATCTATCTGGTCGTCTATCATTTGAAAACAAGGAAATGAAAAATATGAAATTTAGGACAGTAGTTACTTTTGGTAGAGAAGGAAGGTAATGCTGTTGTGGAGGGACACAAAGGTAACATCTAAAACAAGTGGCTTTTATTTTTTTAAAAAAATCTGGAAATGGCCCTATTTTATTTTCATTTTTTAATTAATTTTTTATTATAGTTGATTTACAACATTCTGTCAATTTCTGCTGTACAGCTAAGTGACCCAGCCATATGTTCTTTTTCTCACATTATCCTTCATCACATTCCATCACAAGTGGTTAGATACAGTTCCCTGTGCTAGACAGCAGGATGTCATTGCTTATCCACTCTGCATGCAATAGTTTGCATCTATTAACCCCAAACTCCCAGTCCATCCTAACCCCTCCCTCTCTCCTCCTTGGAAACCACAAGTCTGCTCTCCATGTCCATGAGTTTGTCCTTTTTTTTTTTCCCCTATAGATAGGTTAATTTGTGACATATATTAGTTTCCACATATATATGATATCATATAGTACATGTCTTTCTCTTTCTGACTTAGTTAACGTAGTATGAGAGTCTTTAGTTCCTTCCATGGATATGTTGCTGCAAATGGCATTATTTTGTTCTCTTTAATGGCTGAGTTGTATTCCATTGTGGATATATGATACATCTTCTTAATCCATTCATCTGTTGATGGACGTTTGGGTTGTTTCCATGTCTCAGCTATTGTGAATAGTACTGCTATAAACATAGGGGTGCAAATATCTTTTTTCAATGAAAGTTTTTTCCAGATACGTATCTTCATTATCTTCATTTTTAAAAGTCATTTTTTAGGGGCTCCCATTGTGGCTCAGTGGGTTAAGAACCTGACATTGTCTCTGTGAGGATGTGAGTTCAATCCCTGGCCTCGCTCAGTGGGTTAGGTATCTGGTGTTGCTCCAAGCTGTGGCATATGTCACAGATGTGGCTTCATCAGTTGTTGCCATGGCTCTGGCATAGGGCTGCAGTTACAGCTCTGATTGGACCTGTAGCCTGGAAACTTCCATATGCTGTAGGTTTGGTTGTAAAAAGAAAAAAAAAAAAGAATTTTTTGAAGAGCAGTTTTAGGTTTACAGCAAAATTGAAAGGAAGGTACAGAAATTTCCCATATACTCCCTTCTCCCACACATACATAGCCTCCCCCATTATCAGCATCTCGCACCAGAGTTGTACATTTGTTACCGTTGATAAACCTACATTGACACATCGTAATCACCCATATAGTTTACATTGCTATTCACTTTTGGTGCTGCATGTTTTATAGGTTTGGACAAATGCACAATGACATGTATCTGCCATTGCAGTATTATACAGAGTATGCTCTCTATCCTAAAAATCCTCTGTGCTCTGACTGTTTATCCCTCTCTGCCACACCTCTCCCCAAACCTGGCAAACACTGATTATTTTACTGTCTTCATAGTTTTCCTTTTTCAGGTTGTCATAGAGTTGAAATCATATAGTATAGAGCCTTTTTAGATTGATTTCTTTCAGTTAATAATATACATTTAATGTTCCTCCATGTTTCATTGGTCTTTGCTTTTTAGTGCTGAATAAAATTCTATCGACTAGATATAACAATTTATTTATTCATTTACCCACTGAAGGACATTTGGGTTGCTTTCAAGTTTAAAGCTGCTATGAATATATGTGTGGACATAGTTTTTAACTTCTTTGGGTAAGTGCCAAGGATTATGATAGCTATATGGTAAGGGTATTAGTTTTGCAACAAACTACCAAACCGTTTTCCAAAGTGGGTTGTACCACTTTGCATTCTCACCAGCAATGAATGAGAATTTTTGCTGCTCTACATCCTTACTAGCATTTGGTGTTGTCAGTTTAATTTATTTTTAAGATTAAAGGTAGCATGTAGGGGTATTAGTTTTCTAGGGTTGCTATAACAAATTATCACAAACTGGATGATTTTAGGCAATAGTAATTTATTCTATTACAGTTTTGGAGGCCAGAAATCTGAACTATAGCAGAGGGCAGTGTTGTTTCCTTCTGGAGAATCTAAGGGAGAATCCACTCCATGCCTCTTTCTTAGTTCTAGTGGTAATTTTTGGCATTCTTAGCTGCTAATACACTTCGATCCAATTTCTCTCTCTTTACATGGCCTTCCCTTCTGAGTGTCTGTCTATGTTTCCCTCTTCTGTCTCTTATAAAGACATATGTCGCAGATTTAGGGCCCACCCTAATCCAGGATGATGTCATCTCAATATTCTTGACTTACATTTGCAAAAACCCTTTTCCCAAATGATGACATTCACAGTTTCCAGGTAGACATATTTCTGTGAGGGTCCATTATTGAACCCACTATAGTAGATGCACGTTGTGGTATTATTGTATGATTATTATGGACAAATTTATTCTTATGGATATCTATTTTCAATAAAAATAAATATTATTAAAATTAGAGTTTAAAAAATAGAAAACTTTTTTTTTCAGTTCCAAGATTAAGTTGACTCCTGAACTTGACAACACAAAATAGAATTTCCTCAGTAAAGAAATATTTTCCTAACATTTTGAAGTAAAATAATGTTGTTTAGATATTTATATACATATACATGTACATATTACATATTGAATTCTCAGTCTAATTTTGAAATATACTGAAGCTGAGATTTCTAGTCCTATATCCTTTTAGAAATAACATTCAATCCGATTTTCTGTTTGGGACGGTTTTTAATTTTGGTGATTAATTTTCTGGAATTAAAGAATAAGACATTAAATAAGAATTCTAAGTTGATTTATGGGTAGTCTTTTCTGATGTCATTGGGCAATGTACAAAAGAGGAAAAAGAAAGGATCATTTAAAAATAAAAGGTTCATCCTGACTCACAGCACAAGAAATACCCATTTCCATTTCTGACCGCCATATTGACAACCAATTTTTAAAATATTAATTACCTATGTTGGAATGTATAGGTAGACTTTTATATTATGTCTAGGAGTGTAATTTATCATAATATTTCCAGAATGAAATTCAGCAGTGCATATCAGGAAACTTTATTTATTTATGTCCTTTGTCCTAGTAATCTATCTATAGGAATTTATACTGCAGAAATAAGCAGATATTCATATAGATATATATGAATATATTCAATACAAAATTATTAGCATTAGTAATATTGGAAATAACTTAATTTTCTAAAAATAAGATAAATAAATTAACTATCACTTCAGTTTTCAGCCATCTATTACTATGTAACAAACTACCCTCAAATTTAGTGGATTACAATAAAAATGTATTACAATATCTCTTGATTCTGAGTGTCAGGAGCATAGTAAGGATGGACTGTCTCTGCTCCACAATGCCTGAGGCCTTGGATGGGTAACTCAAAAGCTAGAGCTATATGGTATAGTTGGGGGTTGGCTCTCTCTTTACATGGCTTCTACATGTGGCCATTTTGGGCTTCTTCACAGCCTAGTGAGCTCAGTATAGTTGGTTATTTACATGGCAACTAAAGAGTTCAAAAATGAGTTTTAAAAGAGAGAAGAAATAGAAGCTGCCAGTTTCTTATAGCTTGCCTGGACCCTGGCATAGTGTTTGTTGCCTCCAAAATACTCTCTTGGTCAAAGCAGGCTGGAGAGCCCTTTCATATTCATGGGGAGGCGTGCACACTCTAACTTCGGATGGAAGGAGTGTCAAAGAATTTGTGGCAATCTTTAACCTGCCATATATAATGATATGATGGTGGCCATTTAAAAGGGTTACACTGCTAATTATTGGAAAACAAAGTACTCATTCTAAATAATACATTTTGGTTGTGATTATAAGAAAAGCTGATTTTCAGGGACATTCCGAAATAAGAAAAATGCTTCTCGTAATAATGGGATTTTTGAACCCCCCCCAAAAAAAAATCTTCTAGGGCAACTCTTTTGAGGGTTTGTACGTATTTACATGCAATGTTTTGAAAAGTTTATTTAAGTTGTTACAATTGTATACAATACTAAGTCTATAAAATTTCTATAGCCTTAATAAATTGAACTTCATATGACATCAAAGTGAAAGAAAACTCAGTGACATAAATTAGTTGTGGAGAGAAGGAAATGATACTAAGTCTCTAGAAACATCTATGACTTAAAGGGATAGAAAGAAATGCAAAGAAGAAAAATACACAAATATTGATAAAAAAGACAAAAGGTATAAAGTACATTTTAAAGAGAAAAAATATGGTCATCTACAAGGACATTAGTGAGATTCACAGAATATTGGAAACTTGTAATACTACTATTTGGAATTTATTTAAAATACATTTTTAAAAGCATTCCTTTTTCAGAGGTATGTAGAAGCAAAATGTTGAAGACTAAAAAGTAATGAAACAAATAGAGTCATGATGAGATTAATAGAGTAGGTCAAGAAAATTATGAAATATCAATTTATTGCAATATTACATAATCATAAGATTTAAACAAATTAAATAAGAAAAACACTTCACACAATAAAGTAATTGACTATAAAAGTGCTAATAGACTATAAAAGTGCAAGCATATTAGAATTAACATTTTGTGAAAAATACAAATGATAGGAATTGGTAGACAACTCAGACATAAAAATCCAATGGAAAACAATAGATAATTGTTTCTCAGTAGGTTTGCTTAGTGTTGCATGATTTTGTAAGGAAGTTGTAAAGCATAGTTGCTAAATATAAGATAGCAAAGCTTGAGATTTAAAACTTAAAGACTCTTTACGCTTTCTTTTTATAGTCAAGTAATTCATGTTTTTGAAGATCATTTTAAAATATAAGGAGACAAGGAGAATACAAAGCTGTATTCATCTAAAGTGGTAAGATATCAGTTTTATGAAATCACTCTCATTCTTTCTGCAATCATGGCTTTTGCCAAATACACTATCATAGTTGTAAACCAAAACTTTGTAAGGACTTGAGGTTCTGTTTAGTATCCTTAAGCCACAGAGCATCATAATTATTGCTCTTTCACACAGAATAAGAAAGAATAACTGTATGCTGCTTCCTTAATACATGGCAAGAAAACCAGGTCTGTTAAAAAAAAAAAAAAATCTCACTTATAGTTTGTGAGTAGAAACAACTAGTTTGAAAGCATATTTTCCCTCTTACCTAGGAAGATCAAGTAAGGGAGAATCCAAGTATTTTGTTGTCCATTTTCAATTCAGTAGGACATTTAAAACATAGAATTTGAATATCATAAAACTTGTAAATATCTGCTTCAGTAGACTATGTTCTCCAATTGACATACAATACTGATATTGCCTGTCTGTTCCTCGAATCTTAAAGGATAGTTAATGTTCTCCAATAGTGATAAAGACAGTTTGCAGAGCACAACTAAGGGAATTTCCAAGGACCTCAGAGATATAGTCAAACCATAATTTCAAAAAGTCCTGGAATATTAAATGATTTACCCAAGAGCTCAAAGGTATTTAGTGAGACCAGGGTTTTCAGCTGTTGAATCAGAGATCTCACATGCTGCCTGAGATTATCTCAGCCTATTTTTCTCTCAGGCCCTGGATGTTTGCTCTGCCCACTTTCCTCCTGGAGTTCTTATGATCTATGGTCATTGAGTTCTTATGGTCTATGCCATTTGGTCTCTTGAGATAGGCTCCTGGAGTTCTGGGCTCCTCCCATCACTTCCAGGCTTGAAGAGCTTGAAGTAGGCAGATGTTCGGTAGGGGACAGGAGATGCAGCCAGAAGTGTAAAGCATTTAACGCCTCATAGAATGAATTTGACTAAGGACGACAGGAAACAGGAGAAAGGTGGGAGAAAAATTCCCTTTCCATTCTTCCCCCAGAGTATCTGAGTTTGTATAGCTTGTCTTCAGGTGAGTGCATACCTGTGAAGCTGAAATAGCATCATCTTAAAAACACACCACTTTGAATCTGCTTCCCCGTCTTCCCTGCTTCATTTACCTTTTCCTCGCTCTCACTACTCTACTTTTGTACTGTTCAATAAAGCATTGGCATTTAAGCCTTGCCCCAGAGTCTGTTTTCCTAGAAAGCCAGGCTTTTACAAAATAAGCCTCCTTTTTAAAATTTACAAAACATTTACAAAACATGAAGATTAAGAACTGGAAAAGAAGGAGTTTTTGAAGATCATTTTAAAATATAAGGAGACATAGTAAGGATGGACTGTCTCTGCTCCACAATGCCTGAGGCCTTGGATGGGTAACTCAAGCTTCGTGGCTCAGTGGTTAACGAATCTGACTAGGAACCATGAGGTTGTAGGTTCAGTCCCTGGCCTTGCTCAGTGGGTTAAGGATCCCGCGTTGCCGTGAACTGTGGTGTAGGTTGCAGACACGGCTCGGATCCCGCGTTGCTGTGGCTCTGGCGTAAGCCCGGTGGCTACAGCTCAGATTCGACCCCTGGCCTGGGAACCTCCAAATGCGGTGGGAGTGGCTCAAGAAAAGGCAAATAAAAAAAAAAAAAACTGGAAAAGAAATACATTTAACTATGGATAGTAGTCTAAGTTTAAATTGTTATGTGCTAAAAGTTAAGGATGAGTAAAAAAAATTTATTTTGTAATTAAGTGCTAATTTTCATTTAAATTTTATTCAGTTGGTATAAGTATTGATTAGAAAGAATGATAATGTGAGGTGAACACAATTCATGAGTTATATCTTTATTATTCCTTTCCTTAAAATTCATAGTTTCTCTTTATTCCTATCAATGCAGTTGCCTTAAATTTGATATTGTCTGATACAAATATTGCTATAACATATTTTTTTTTGATTCCTAGGTATTCAATTTTAGTCTTTTCATTTCCTAACCTTTGTGATCTTGTTTATAGCAAGTAACAACTAAAATTCGTTTTTTTTCCTTATATGATAATCTAGCTTTAATAGTTCAGTTTAATATATTTACATCTTATATTCCTGAATGGTTTAGATGTTTTTTGTGCCATCTTATTCTGTATTTTTTTCATTAATTTCCTTCTTCTTTATTGCCCTTTAATCTGCAGTTTTGAAATTAATTTTTTTTGCTTTAATGGTTATTCTTAATTTTTGTTGTTATTTTTTTCTTTCCTTTTTTTTTTTTTTTTGGTTGTTGTTGTTGCTTTTTAGGGCCACACCCATGGCATATGGAGGTTCCCAGGCTAACTGTGGAATCAGAGCTTCAGGCTCATGCCACAGCCACAGCAACATGGGATCTGAGCCACCTCTGTGACCTACACCACATCTCAGAGCAACGCAGGATCTCTGACCCACTGAGCAAGGCCAGGGATTGAACCCACATCCTCTTGGATACCGCTTGGATTCGTTTCTGCTACACCATAATGGGGACTCCAGTTTTTTTTCTCTTTCCTTTTATGGCTACACCTGCAGCATATGGAAGTTCCCAGGCTAGGGACTCAACTGGAGCTGCAGCTGCCCACCTACACTACAGCCACAGCAACACCGGATCCTTAACCCACTGAGCGAGGCCAGGGATTGAACTTGAATCCTCATGGGTGCTAGTCTGGTTCTTAACCTGCTGGAGCCACAACAGGAACTCTGGTTATTCTTAATTTTAAACTTACTCATTTAACTAATTTTTGTTCTTAAAAAAGTCCAAACTAACTCATTTCCATCCTTCTGCAAGACTGGAAATAAGTTTTAGTAAACTTTAAATATGCAGAGAACAGCTTCTCAAACCACGTTTGTTATTGCAGCCTAGATATTACCCTCACCTTTATCCTTTTAAAACATAAAATTGGTTATTGCGTGAAAGTGAATTTTAATTAAACCACCCTTTAAATGATTGTATCTTAAACCTCACCATCTCCTTTATGTATATGTTTCTTCTTGCCAACACAGATCTTTTAATTGATTCTTCGGTGAGAGTCTTTTCATGAGAGTGATAAATTCTTTGTCTTTCAATGTCAGCCTATATATATATATATATATATATATATATATATATATATATATATATATATATATTTTTTTTTTTTTTTGCCTACATGCTGAATGATTGTTTAACTGGACATAGAATTCTGGGTTGACGATTATTTTTTTTTTTCTTTCCTCACTTGGAAAATTTTCATCCATTGTCTTCTAGCATCCATTAGGTTTAATCTATAGATCAAGTTGGGAAGAACTCACTTGACAATATTGATTCTTAATATACATGAACAAGGAATATTTACTTAGTTCTTTGATTTTATCAGTTTTGTAGTTCTCCTCAAATAGATCTTATACATATTTTGATAGATTTATTCCTGTTATGGCTTGGATATTTTTGCCCCCCTGCCAATTCATATGTTCAAAGTCTAATGCCTAAGGTGATATATTAAGAGGTGGGAACTTTGATAGGTGACCAGGACATGAGGGCAGAGCCCTCATGAATGGAATTAGTAGCCTTATAAAAAAAGCCCCAGAGATTCCTTCTTGCCCTTCTATAGCATGAGGAAGCTGTGAAAAGTTGGCAGTCTGCAACCTGGAAGATATTCTTCACCAGAGCCTGACATGTTGGCACCTTCATCTGGACTTCTAGCTTCCAGAACTGTGAGAAATAAATTTCTGTTTTTTTATAAGCCACTCGGTCTGTGGTGTTTTGTTATTTCAGCCCAAATGGACTGAGACAATGCCTAAGTATTCATTTTTAGGGGGTGCTAATGTAAATGAAACTGTATTTTTAATTTCATTTATTTATTTATTTATTTATTTATTTTTCTTCATTTCTTGGGCCGCTCCTGCGGCATATGGAGGTTCCCAGGCTAGGGGTCGAACTGGAGCTGTAGCTGCCAGCCTACGCCAGAGCCACAGCAACATGGGATCCGAGCCGCATCTGTGACTTACACCCCAGCTCATGGCAATTCCGGATCGTTAACCCACTGAGCAAGGGCAGGGATCGAAACCGCAACCTCATGGTTCCTAGTTGGATTCGTTAACCACTGCGCCACAACGGGAACTCCATGTATTTTTAATTTCAAATTCCACTCTTCATCACTGGTATATAGGAAAGCAATTGCATTTTGTATATTAACATTGTATTCTGCAACCTTGTTATAATTGCTTATTAGTTCCAGAAATTTTTGTGGGTTATTTATTTGTGTGTGTGTGTGTGAATTTTTTTTGGATTTTCTCTACAGATGTATATAATCTGCAAATAAATTCAGTTTTATTTCTTCTTTCTCAATATGTATACCTTTTATTTCCTTTCCTTGTCTTGAACTACTAGTACAATATTGAAGTGGTGAGAGGAGACATCCTTGTCTTGCATTTGATCTTACTGGAAAAACTTCATCATTATGATATAAGCTATAGGTTTTTTGTAGATATTCTTTATCAAGATGAAGAATTTCCCTCTATTCCTAGTTTACTGAGAGTTTTTATCATGAATGGATGTTGGATTTTGTATTGAATATGCAAATCAGTTTGAAGAGTATTGCAATCTTAACAATATTAAATTTTCTGATTTGTCAGCATGGGATGTCTTCATTTATTTATGTATTCTGTTGTTTCTTTTTAACAATGCTTGGTAATTTTCAGAAAGAAGTCTTGCACTTCTTTGGTTAAATTTACTCCTAAATGTTTTATTCTTTTTGCTGCTATTGAAAATGGAATTTTCATCAATATTATTTTAGGATTGTTCATTGCTAGTGTGTAGAAACACAATTAATTATTGCATATTGATCTTGCAAACTTGTGGAGTTTGCTTATTAGTTTAAGAGCTCTCTCTTTTTGTGGAGTCTTTAGGATTTTCATATGTGACCAGGAGAGCTGCAAAGAATTTTACTTCTTCCTTTCCAATCCGGATGCATTTTATTTCCTTTTCTTGCCTAATTGCCTTGGCAAGAACCTCCAGTACAATATTGAATAAAAGTGGTGAGAGTGGACATACTCATCTTGTTTTTAAATTATAAGAAAAATACAAAATAAGTATTTGATCAGTTGATACAAAGAACTTTTACAGAAGATCTTTTATAAACAATTTATAAGACACAGTCTACTATTTGATGATGATGATAATCATTACGTTTTATTGAAGTATAGTTAATTTATAAGGTTGTGATAATTTCTTCTGTACAACAAAGTGATCTAGTCATACATATACACATATCCATTCTCTCTCAGATTCTTTTTTTTCTTTTTTTTGTCTTTTTGCTATTTCTTGGGCCGCTCCCTGGGCATATGGAGGTTCCCAGGCTAGGGGTCCAATCGGAGCTATAGCCACCGGCCTACGCCAGAGCCATAGCAACGTGGGATCCGAGCCGCGTCTGCAACCTACACCATAGCTCACGGCAACGCCAGATCGTTAACCCACTGAGCAAGGGCAGGGACCGAACCCGCAACCTCATGGTTCCTAGTCGGATTCGTTAACCACTGCGCCACGACGGGAACTCCCTCTCTCTCAGATTCTTTTCCACATAGATTATCACAGAATACTGGGTAGAGTTCTCTGTGCTGTAGAGCAGATCTCTGTTGGCGGATCATGCCATAAACCTCAGTGTGCATATGCCAATCTCAAACTCCCAGTTCATCCTCCCTCCCACCACACCTGTCCCCATTGGTAACCACAATTTTTTTCAGTCTGTGAATCTGTATCTGTTCTTCAAAAAAGTTCATTTGGGAGTTCCCGTTGTGGCGCAGTGGTTAACGAATCCGACGGGAACCATGAGGTTGCGGGTTCGGTCCCTGCCCTTGCTCAGTGGTTAACGATCCGGCTTTGCCGTGAGCTGTGGTGTAGGTTGCAGACGCGGCTCGGATCCCACGTTGCTGTGGCTCTGGCGTCGGCCGGAGGCTACAGCTCCGATTCGATCCCTAGCCTGGGAACCTCCATATGCCGTGGGAGCGGCCCAAGAAATAGCTAAAATGACAAAAAAAAAAAAAAAGTTCATTTGTATTTTTTTTTTTTAAAGATTCCACATATACGGGATATCATATGTTTGTCTTTCACTGTCTAACTTCACTTGGTATGATAGTTTCTAGATACACTTATTAACTGTCCTATATCCTTTTTCTGTGGTTGTCTAAGATACATTTTATTCTAGTTCCTGCCAGTATTTTCTAAAGTTTTACTCAAACACCCTACTATTAGAAATATGTGTACTCTCAAGTAGAAATGGGTGTAGCCTAAATATCATTCATTCATTAAGTATTTTTTGAACAGCCCCTAGATGCTAGGTTCTACAGATACTGAAGGTATGGAGATGAAGGTAAATGAGACAAACATGATCATTGCTCTCAGAGCAATAATTGCTTATCATTTGGATTCTTGTACTGTGCCTTGGAAGCACAGCATACTATATCAGTATAAGTAGCTATCCAATTGTGTGTGTATATGTGTGTGTTTAACTGTAGTATGTATATACATATATACCTATACACATATTACACACACATATATATTTTATAGTACTACTTTTATAGGTAACTTATGGCTCCAAATTATAATGCCAAAACAATTTCCTTTGAATATAAAACTAATGTGTGCAGACTATTCACACTATCTTTTGTTTTTTATTATGGTGGTTCTGAAAGTTTAGCATGCATCACAATCATCTTGAAGGCTTGGTAGAACACACGTTGCCAGGTCTCACCTTTAGGGCTTCTGATTCAGGAGATCTAAGGTGGGCTAGTCATTTGCACTTTTTTTTTTTTTTTTTTTTTTTTGCTATTTCTTGGGCTGCTCTCGTGGCATGTGGAGTTTCCCAGGCTAGGGGTTCAATCGGAGCTGTAGCCATCGGCCTACACCAGAGCCACAGCAACACGGGATCCGAGCCTCGTCTGCAACCTACACCATAGCTCACGGCAAAGCCGGATCGTTAACCCACTGAGCAAGGGCAGGGACCGAACCCACAACCTCATGGTTCCTAGTCGGATTCGTTAACCACTGCCCCACGATGGGAACTCCCTAATTTGCACTTCTAAGAAGTTTTCAGGTGATGTCAACACTGCTGGTTGAGTAACCATACATTGAGAACCATGACTCTTATAAAACACTTATTGTGTCACTGTGTTAAAGGCATGCATTCCTTAATTTATTTATCATAGCAATTATGGATATTTCCTAATTCTTTCATGACCTTTTTCTGGATGTTCATTGAATGTATGAGCTCTCATAAGAGTGGTAGAGTGGCTCATTTTGCTAACTGAGCCAATAAATCCTGCCACTACAGTCCAGCACCTTTCCTGTTTAGGCTAAAATTGCTTTTCTCTAGAGACTGCTTAGCCCAATAGATTAGAAAATCCTTCACATGATGTTATGATCTAATGAGATTACCTTTTAACCTTCAATTTCTAGTAATGTTAGAAATGCTAGGAAACTATTATAACCACTGTGCAATCATAAAACTTACACTAATGATCTTCCAGTGATTAATGTATTTGAAGTAGGAACCATTAGATAGAACAAGAATTCTAGATACATTATTTTGATTAATTCCAGGAATTTATGGTTTACCCTTCATATATGTTTTGGTATTCCTGTTTCCACAGATCATTTTTGAAATGAAAAAAATCAATATAACGGTATTGGGTTTTCCAAAGAGTCTTTAACATTTGAGAATACTAGCAGTCAACTGAAGGAAAAAGGCGATTAACTACAAAATCAGCCAAATAGGGCACTCACCTGGATTACTTGCATCATTTTCTCTACTCTTGTGTCTGCTTTGGGATGGAGGTCTAGCTTTGGAAAAGCATTAATTATCTGAGTTTTTATTTCAATGATGTGAATAAGGCACACCCTAGCACCTATTAGAACGTCGGTATCCACCGTCTCATTCCCTGCACATGCCCTTTCTTTGTGTTGCATAAAGGCACATGGCTAAGAGACACGTTATTCATGCATTTTACTTAGTTACATTCTTCCCTGCTGCCTGGATAGCCTAGAAAGGAGTCTGATTTGCTGATGATTATAATTAGGAGGGAATGATCCATCACATTAACTGTAATGAGCTGCAGCAGGTCACTTGGTTACGGATGGTACCATGCAAAAGTTGCAGTTCAGGGTGATATGAAATCCTTGCCAGCATCCCCCTGACATTTGTCCAGCGGCCATAACAAAGGAAGGATCACTAGTTTGTAGTCAGAGAAGTGGCTGAACTTCACTGCACCTTTCCATTTGGACAAGCTTTAGTGTTACTATCTACAGCACTTAATAATTTATAAACAGAACTGATGTAACCGGCAGTTATGACGCACAGCATTAAATTAGAAGTGGTCTTGCAATTGAAGGAATGATAAAGAGTTTCTACATTTTTTATATTTCCTCTCATTTGATTTTAAGGGTACATTTAAACTTCAGCCAGTAAATTCGGGAGTTCGGAAAACCAATTAATGATTTAGTTAAAAAAATCTGCAGCAGAATATATTAGACCGACTTGTCTCTTTGAGCACCAGCAAGACACTTTTATGTGGAAATTTCCATTTTAAGATATATTAATATTTTAAACAATAGATGGATGAAATATAACTTAAGAAGATGAAATGATAGGAAGGCAAATTAAGAATATTTGCTTTATCTTACATTGAAAGGGGTATTTTTAACTATGTTAATATGAACTTGGCTCTGTTATATTTTTATGGTTTGGCAATAAGTAAACAGAACATTAAGGTTTGTATAATATTCAGCAAACTGTAATATACTTGAAAAATTTCTAATTTTTCAAAGACCAGTGTTTCATTTTTTAAGATTCAGATAAAGACAAAACCTCAAAAGCATGTCTTCTTTTCTTGAGCCTAATCTGTGATTTAAGAAAGGTTATTAGATTAACTCTAGGCATTTTTGAACTGGTGAGTGAAAAAGCTAGCTTTCCTCATGCTTGAGCAGGAAATATTTCTAATTTTAAAACTTGGATAGCTAGGGGAAGGGGATCTCAAGGGGAATGGTTATGGGGGCGTGGAATAAGGTCTGGAAGGAGAGTCCATTTGGATGTCACTTCAATATAGACATAAATTCCTAAGAACTTTTCCATTCAAGAGGATAAGCATATCATAGGTGAAGAACACTCACCTAATGATTTCAAACTCACCACAGTCTTCCTGCAACATTATCATAAATTGCTACCTTGACAATGGAGATATAACTAAGGAATGCATCTTTTGAAGCAACTCTTGACAGAGCTTCTTTTCCTGGTTGATATTTATACAGTTGCTGCTGCCCTTATTTGTGTCTTTGTCAACACAGTGTCACTTTCACTCAGTATGGTTATTCTTACCACACATATTTTAAGGGGGCATGACCAGTTATTTTCCCTAATTTCTGTCTGTTTGTAGGGGAAAAATAGAGGATGTAGAAGTACATGGTTAAAAAAAAAGTTTGACTGAATTGGGCAGAATCTCCTTTCATGTGGGTACAAACACTTTAGCCAGGGCTAATTGTGGGCCAGTCAATTACATCCTCAAAATTAAGTATCTAATTGTTCCCACAATGGTTTAATTATGGCTGCAATTAACTGCAGGTGCAATGTTTGCACCTGCAGCTAATAGAGGGACTAAACTATCCAAAACAAGTTGCCTAGGCAAAGTCGTAGGGGCATTGATTTATAGCTCTGTGAACACTTGAAGCTGCCTGTTTTTATATTAAAGATACTATTAACAAACATCCTTTATTGCTGATAGAACTTACTATAGTCTATTATGTTTTGCATTTTGTGCTACTGTATAATTTCTACACTCTAGAATAGAGTAAATCTCAGCATTTATATTTTTTCTTAACTTGAACAAAATCTTTGTTAAACAGTTTCTGAAAGGAACAGATGCCACCCATTATCTTTCCTGCATGGAAAGCCTCATTTCTGCAAAGAGAAGATAAAGGAATAAAGAAAAGGTTTTGTTTTATGGCGAAGAGCCATGATTTGGGCCTCAGCTATTTCAGGCATCTCTTCATTATCACTATATATTTACATAAAATTTAGCAAGTTAAAATAAGACTTATGGAATCACACAGGCATCTGGTTAACAGCTACAGCGTTTTTGCCCATATACTCATTTTTAATAGCCCAGCTGTATTTTTTAATTTACAGTTAGTATCTTTAGCACCTATCCCAGTGCCTTTGACAGAGAACATACTTGCCAAACACACTTTTTTGAACATAGCAGAGGATATTGCAGTGACGTGGCTTGTGGGTCATTTATACGGTTTTAATCAAGTAGATTTTACTTTTTTTTTCTTTTTATGGCTGCACCTGCAGCATATGGAATTTCCCAGACTAGGGGTTGAATCAGAGTTGCAGCTGCCAGCCTACACCACAACCACAGCAATGCCAGATCTGAGCTGCATCTGTGACCTATGCTGCAGCTTGCAGCAATGCCAGATCCTTAAACCACTGAGCAAGGACAGATATCGAACCTGTGTCCTCATGGAGACAATGTTGGGTTTTTAACCCACAGAGCCCATATGGAAATTACTACCTTTTTCTTTTTTATCTTCTTCTCTCTCCCTAATTTCCATTACTTGAAAAAGGGTTAATCTGTAATTTTCCTTTCTCTCTGTCATGTGTTCTTCCTGGGACTGCTGGAATATCTGCATTGGAGTTGATACTGAAGTGGTGTCCTTTCTGATGAATCTAGCTGGTCAGTGGCATCCCATAGCACTATTTTGAAAGGAGTGTAACATGGAGTCAAGGGAGAGACACAGTGCTCCCTTGGATGAGGGGCTAAAGGGAAGGTGGCTGTGCTCAACAAGAGACCAAGATGTGGCCTAGTTAGCAGCCTTGAATCTATTTAATGAATCCTGAAGCTTGTTTCAAACTTTGAAATAATGAAGACATGAATATTTCCCAACTGTTCAACTTCTAACCTTCCTGTATGACCTGTATTTCACTAGCTAACAGGCCATAGCAGAACAGGCATAGGGCTAGACAGCTTAAGACCAAAGCTGGGGTCTCAGTTTTTGGTGGATTATGAACAAAAGAATAGGGAAAATTTTTTATTTTTTTCATTTTTCAATATATTCCTTTTCATATTCTTTTACATTATGGATTATTATAGTCTATTGAATATGGTTCCCTGTGCTATATAGTAGGACCTTGTTTATCTATATTATATGTATTAGTTTGTATCTGCTAATGCCAAACTCCTAATTTATCCCTTCCGGTTCCCTTGTCTCTTTGGTAACCATAAATTTATTTTCTATGTCTGTGAGTCTGTTTGTATTTTAAAAATAAGTTCATTTGTATCATATTTTAGATTCCACACAAGTGATATCATATGATATTTGTCTTTAGCTTACTTCATTTAGTATGATAATCTCTAGGTCCATCGGTGTTGCTGCAAATGGCATTATTTTGTTCTTTTTTATGGCTGAGTAGTATTTCATTGTGTATCTATATATACTACATCTTCTTTATCCTGAATAAGGAAACTTGATACAGGCTTTGAGTTTAGAGGGGAATAATCCAATTCTCACAACTTTGCTAGATAATTATCTATTAAAGACATAAGTAAGTGATCACATATCATTTTTACAGCTTTAGCGACCAGAGAGAGAACTGTCTTTGACATTGGAACTGTTGCCAATGGTAACTTCATCAGGATTTTCATAATAGTGAAGAGGAGTAAATAAGAAATATTTACAAATTTTCAAAACCTTCAACAAACATTTAAGTAGTTGTGACTACTTTCCAAACTTCTTGAGAAAAGTAAATCTCTTTTAAAATATATAATCAAGTTAGGATAATGGAATAGACAGAGCCGATGCTATATTTTTAATAAAAATCCTCTCATTTTGAAGAGTAAATTAGTATCTTTTTTAATGGTATCTTATATCTCCCTGGAAAATTATACTATTTATAACATAAAACCCTAGCATTGACATTTCCAAGGAATTCACTATAAAGAGCAGGTATAATATTGTGCATTCAGTCCCTAAATTTCAAAATCTGGCCTAATTGACCTAATAAAGTTCCAGCTAAAGTGCTTTACTCTGACAAATTTTATGAGCTCTGGATTTTAATTTTGTCCTCCTATGATTGGATGAGTAATTTTACCAAATAAAATTTTCTTCCATATTATTAAAACAGATAAGGAACTTTGCTTCTCCATCTATGAAATAGAAATCCATAGGCTGATCTTTCCAGAAGGAACACTAGGATTTATTGAAATAATTTATGTACATTTGGGGTTCATTTACACATAGTTTTCTCAGTTTGAAGATATACTTAGAAACTAGAGATGATCCTTATTAATATCTAAACAATGATTAAAATAGCTTTCTTTCTCTGATGATAGGCTGGTAGTTCATATTTAGTTTGGGATTCTTTGCTTAGGGAAAGACTTTTTTTTAAAACCTCAAGTCAATACTGCGATATCTTCAGGGATGCCAGTTTTCTTCTAGTGATGTTCTCCTTGCATCATACTTTGGAAGAAAACCACTATGATATAAAAAATGGAAGGTAGGACTTCCCTGGTGGCCTGGTGGATAAGCATCTGGTATTATCTCTGCCATGGCATGAGTTTGATTCCTGGCTTGGGAATTTCTGCATGCAACAAGCATGGCCAAAAACATAAAATAAAAATAAAAATAAAAATAATAAATAATGAAAAAAAATGACCTCTTAAAAAAATGGAAGGTACACCTCTCCCTTGGTTATTAATGTCACCTTATTTCTAACTTGAGGTGAGGCAGTTGTAGTGGACACTGTTGGGTGCTTCCCAGACTCTCCCTCCAGGACTAAGGCATGCATTCATTCCTTCAACTGCCAGAAATGTTGGCATAGCTTATATGCCAAAATATGAGATCAAGATGTGGCCTAATTAGCTGGATCCATTTGTAGCTGAGTCCTTTCCAGAAATTTCCCTTTGCCAAAGGTTACCACCTCTAGCCAGGGCAGCACACACTCAGTGAGTGGGTGATGCAAAAGTAAATTGTCTGACCCTCTTGCCACAGTGTGGACAAATCTGAATGTTCCAGCATTCAATGGGGACTGGCTGAGATCTCGGTTCCAATGGCTTTTTTTTTTTTTTTTTTTTTTTTTTTGTCTTTTTAGGGCCTTACCCACAGCATATGGAAGTTCCCGTGCTAGGGATCGAATTGGAGCTGTAGCCGCCAGCCTGCACCAGAGGCACAGCAATACTGGATCCAAGCTGCATCTGCGACCTACACCACAACTCACAGCAATGCTGGATCCTTAACCCACTGAGCAAGGCCAGGGATTGAACCCGCAACCTCATGCTTCCTAGTCTGATTCGTTTCCGCTGCGCCACGAGGGGAACTCCTCCAATGGCTTTTTAAACAATTTCTTCTTCTACCAAACCCTGCTTTTCATACTCTTTTATCAAGTCTAATGTAATTAATACTGGCCTCTAATTTTTAACTCAGGGGCTATTCTTGAGGAACTCAAAACAGCATAAGAACACAAAGTTTAAGAGGGTATTCTAGGGAGAAGATACTTTCTGAAACTTTCTTTTTCTTTTGCAAATACTGCTCTTTTACTGTGAGATTTACTTTTTTTTTCCTTCACCCTTAAAGCCTGTTACATTCAGGCTCTGCAGATGGGCCATTTTAGTAGAACTTCTGTTAATACATTTCTAACACTTTTAGCGCTAAGTCAAGCACCTAATACTAATTCTACTAGGCTATTGCTAGGCTGTAAGATTATCGCCCAGAACAGACTCTGAAACAGCATGTGTTTAGAGCTGAGGAGTTAATGGGGAAGACCCTCTTTAGTGAGTACACACTAAACCATCTGCAAAACTTCACATCTCAGACTGCAAGTGACCGGGTGACTGCACTCTCTAAACACAAAGGAAATGTTTCAAAAATCAGGCGCCAAGAATGATTTGTTTTGCACTTAGTAAATCCCTGACAAAACAGTCAGATATATGGATTGATATCCTGGAAGGTTTGCCCCACTATCATGCACATGTGGCTCTATGGCCCTGGGTATTCTTCCATTTTCTGAAAAGATAAATGGTCTGTGGTGAAACCAAAGCTTGACATTTATAAGTTTGGGAAGATAATTTGGGTTTTTCTGTAGAGAAGTTTCAGGGGTGTTATGAAGGGGTTATAAGACAGAAATATGAAGATTGACAGCGGGCAGAGACAGCAACAGGAAAGGATCATTTCTCATTTCTGGCCATACTGGCCCTCTCATTCCAGTATTCCATCATTCATTCATTCATTCATTCATCCATTTATCCAATATATGCTTGACTGAGTTGGAAATATTGGGTATTCAGGCTGACACACAATTACAGCAGCATGTACATGCCTACATGAAGGTGCCTACATTTCAAAATCTGACCAGATCAACTCTGCAAAAGCTCAGATGTCTAAGTGACTTAGTCCTACAAACTTCTTCCATTCTTCTACTAGTAAGACAATGAAAAGATACAACTGAAATATTAATTTTTTGACAACCAGTGGCACCCTGGCAAGCTATCTTTCAGGGTATATTTGACTTAGAGTGGGACTTAGTCAAGCAGTATGACACAGCAACAGACATCACGAGTAGTTTGCTAGACTCCTTGAACTGTAGTGGCAGGCAGGATAGGGTGGGAAACCTATAGTTTCAAGTATTAGTTTTAGAATCTCCTATGATAGTGTGCAAGTAAAATTGCATTCATCCACATTTAGGAGAATTTTGTGACTCAATTTTGTTGCCCTTCTTTGAACTTTGGTGACCTCAGCAATTTCACTATCATCCTTCGGGGTACATTGTCTCAGCAGTAGTGGTGACAGCAGGGTGTTCTTAAAAGCCTATGAACTTCTATGGTGATTGTATCCACATTGTGTAGGGAGTGATGCACAAGTCAAGTAGATAAGGTTCCTGATCTTGCTGTCAATTAAGGGATTAGGTAAAGCTATACGACAAGCCAGTGCATGGCTGTATGTACGTTTCCTTGCAGAGTTCTTTTTACCTTTTGTATGGCTAAGAGTATTTTGATTACTTAGGGTTGTGTTTGATAGTATTGGGGGAATTGCATTTTTGAGGCAGCATAGTAGTGTATGATATGTGTGAGATGACAAATATTGGTGTTTTTGTATTCTAATTATAGAAAGAGTGATATAGGAATTCCTTTTGTGGCTCAGCGTTTAACAAACCCGACTAGGATCCATGAGGATGTGGGTTCAATTCCTGGACTTGCTCAGTGGGTTAAGGATCTGGTGTTGCTATGAGCTGCGGTGTAGGTCACAGAAGTGGCTTGGATCCTGTGTTGCTGTGGTTGAGGTGTAGACCAGCAGCTGCAGCTCTGATTCAACCCCTAGCCTGGGAACTTCCATATGGCATGGGTGCGGCCCTAAAAAGCAAAAAAAAAAAAAAAAAAAATGCAAAAAAAGAGAAAGATTTGTTGAAGGTTGTGGCTTAAAAGGGCTCAATATTGAACCAGAGAGAGAGTTGGAGGAGCATGGGCCGAAAAATTATCTTTTGCTACACAAGTAGGTGTCTCAGCACTTTGTGTATCAACAATCTTGGATGCAAAGTCACAGAAGACTACAGGAAAATGACCAATAGGTGGCATTTACTCTTAGCAAGAGGGACCCCTGGGAGTAGATTTCTTGGTGTCTTCTGGGAGGAGAACCCCTGTTGCTGTCATAGGGACTAAGAAATAATATTTCCACCAAAATGTATGTTCTAACAATTAACTTTAACCAGGGGTGTCATCAACACCTGAGAAATTACTTTTCTGTTGGCTTCACCCTGTAAAATTCTGTGAACTCCTAAACAGGCAGGGTCCTTCCTAGGGAATTCTTCCTAGGGTACCTCTTTTTTTTTTTCTTTCTTTTTGGACATGCCTGTAGCATGTAGAAGTTCCTAGGCCAGGAATTGAATCCATGCCACAATAGTAACTCAACCCCTAAGGTGAAAACACCAGGTCTTTAACCCACTGTGCCATAAGAGTACTCCCCAGGGCACTTCTGAATATTGCCCCTGGGTTGAAGACATAGTTGGAATACAAAGGCCTATAGCAAGCTTCCAAGACCAAGATGATATCTTTTTTTTTTTTTTTTTTTAAATGGCTGTACACATGTCATATGGAAGTTGGAAGTTCCTGGGCCAGGGATTGAATCCAAACCACGGTTGTGACCTATGCTGCACCTGCAGCAATGCCATATACTTTAACCCACTGAGCCTGGCCAGGGATCAAACCTCAGCCTTTGCAACAATCCAAGCCACTGCAGTCAGATTCTTAACCCACTTTGCTACAGTGGGAACTCCCCAAGATGATATTCTTGATAGCACCATAGAACTGTATAAAACCACGTGTCATGGTGACTGTGTCACATTAGGCACAGATCTTTTTAAACATATTCGAATTTGTTCTATGTAAAAGTTAATTCATTCTATTCATTGTCTGCCTATCACTTATACCTATACTTTAGGATGCTTGTATAAAAGTAGCTTATAGATTCATAAAGTTTTAAAATATTATATATGATTGGCTTTAGAATATAATCTCTGGGGAAACTTGGTTTATAAGCTTTTCAGTTACATGAGACAGAGCATGCTACTTAAGTAGTCAATTTTTATTCTTTGATGAGGATGATTTTTGACTTTGATGGCTTGACACATAAATAGGAGGTACTATTATTAATCCTTTCCCCATAAGGATCCTTCTATCTGATTGCATTCAATAATGTTCCATGAAATGAACTCATTTAGAGCTCCGAGGAGAGAGTGGAAAGAAGTAAAAGACTAGTGAGATCACAATGTATGAAGCTAATCATGAATCTTCTTGGGTAACCAGTTATCACTCAAAAAAGGTTGCCTCATAAGAAACAAAAGAACATCTGGTAACTGGAAATCAAATATTAGCCATTCCTCAGGAGATTTACTAAACCTAACCAATGAACTAAGATGTGAGGTTGAATATATGTTCCCAGTTTTTCTTTCGGTCAATGTTATTTTTAGGAAGCTAGTCACACAGAGGATGCTTAACAATCCTAGAGAAAACCAAATAATCATCTTGAGTAGATGTGTAATATATTAATATTGAGATGCATTTCTTCAGATTTTAAATATTTCTAGAAACTATTCAGAGAATGGTCAATACAGACATATCTTTAAAAAGACTATTAAATTGAATTGGGAACTGAACATGCATTTTCTGAGAGACCCTAAATTTTCAGCTATTATTAGAATTTGATTTCCCCTAAGGTTATCTCTTGAGTTTTTTAATGTGTATGACTATGATTTGCATTAATTTACTTGCATGAATCACAATTTTCAGCCAAAGCAGCAGTCAAAACAGAATGAATCATCTCCCTTATTTGGCCAGAAGGTAACTTTTGCTGCTGATTTTCTTGGCTTATAACTCAGAGTCAGATAACATTGCCCTTACATACTACAAATTCAGTATTTATGTTCAGAACATATAAGGGCTGGTTCACACAAATATTTATGCCACTTAGTAGGACATACTTACCTGCTTTACTTAAACATTTTAGTGACATATATGTCAGTTTGGGTGGAGATCAGTGATTAAGGGCATGAACTTTGGATCAGACACACTTAAACCTGAATCACAGTCCTGGGAATTACCTGGTAGCTCAGCGGGTGAAGGATCTGGCATTGTCACTGCTGTGGCTCTGTTACTAATGTGGTGAAGGTTTGATCCCTGGCCTGGGAACTTTTGCATGCCATGGATATGCCTTCCCCTCCCAACACCCACCTGCAAATCCCAGTTCTATACTTACCGTATCTTTTAAATGATAGTTACATCCATTTTGCAGAGCTGTCAGTTGGATTGAATGAGATGTCTGAATAGAGCTGGGTATTGAAATGACTCACAAAAGGATATTATTTGCTGAATATACTTGGTTTGTATAATTCTTATTTTTTAAAATGTAAAGTGAACATTTTCACTTGGCACTGTATAAGGACCACAAAATGATTTTTTGATAATGGAATAAAATGTATGTATATTTCAATTACTATTTGTCAACTTAAAATAAATATACTTAGGAGTTCTTTGGTGGCTCAAGGATCTAGCATGTTGCAAGGATCTAGCATGTTCCCCCCCAAAAAAAAAAGGGAATAAATGTATTTAGATGATATGTGTATTATTACAAAGTATATATTACAATATTAGTTCTATTGTTGATAAAGTTCTTAACAATGAGCCAAAATGCTTTTTTTTTTTTAATTAGATTGCTTTTGTCTATGAAAAGTTCTTTTCTCCAACTTGCATTTCCCAGTTCACCTTCTCACTGTGTTTTACTCCAGACTGATTACTTCCTGGTGTCAATGCTGATCTTCTAACTGTAGGGAGGTTTCAGCCTTACTGCTCTAAGTTTAGACTTCGAAAGTATATAGATCTCTGCTTCAACCACAAGGAGCCCATCAACTGATTTCACTTCCTATTTGCATTAGCAAAAGTCTTAGTGTCCCAAGAAAGAATGATGCATGTTATAATTAAGTTTTCTCTTTATTTTATTCATTTATCCTTTAAGTATTTGTTGAATTACTGCTATGTGCTAGGCACCACATTAGATCCTGAGGAGTTAATAGTAAACTTGACACAATCTCTTGAATAGAGTCCACTGGTAGAGAAAAACATGAAACAGATAATTAGAATATGGAATGTAAGTAATATCCCTCCCCCAATCTTGGCATGGGCTTCATGTGGTCCTGAAAGTCTTTCTCAAGGAAATGATCTCCAAGTCAAGACCCACAGGATGAGTTAGCTTGACTTAGGGGTATGGATGGGGTAGAAAATAGCATTCCATAGAGAACATTCCATAGAGCACATGCAAAGGTCAAGGAGCAAAGAGAGGTTGGTACATTCGAGGAATTACAATTACAAGGCTGATGTGTAGTTGAAGACAGAGGAACACAGGCAGCGCCAGATGGTAATCCCCTATGAAACAGGCACCTCAGCCAGTGATTTTAAACCAAGATCTGACTCACTTGAGGTGAAATGCTTATCTCCCTGCTCTTTGATAGCTTACGCAACAGCACTCCACACCAAGGAGTGACCACGTGGCCTCCTCTGTTAGACATTCAATGCTTCCAGACTGATTTCAGAAGCCTCATTATAGCTCAATCAGTACCCATGGAGATCTGGACCAACTAGACAGTGTTTGTTCCTGTCATAAGGATCTCTTCAGTGAGCTTGGCATTGTCTCCTCTAGAGGCGCTGAATTCTTGTTCAGACTCATGCAAAATAGACAACAACATCATTTGCTGCACAGTATCTGTTGATTACAACACAACTGCACATCTGCAGAGTTGCACACATGGAAGAGAAGGACCAAGCACTGCTCCAGCTCAGTGTTCTCTGCTTTGGAAGATGGGCTTCAGCTGCCCAGAGATTTTTTTGCACATTTTGAACCCTTCTTCATGATAGGGGCTGACTAAAAATTATGGAAAGCATCAGTATTGTTAGTGTATTCTCCAGCCTTGATTTAATAGTTAGGGTCGAATGAACTCATTCCAATGACACCTCTCTTAAAAGTGGATCCTAGGGGTGTAATTATGAGAATAAACCCCAACTCCACCAGTTTCATTACCCAATCTATGAAAAATTGGGTACTTTAACATGAAGAGACTATTTTGACACTTAAGAAAAATACCAGCTGAAAAGTCTTAAGACAAAAGTGACTTTTTCATTGGTGTTTGGTATTGCCTGGATTCTGCCTAGTATAATTCAATGCAGAGAGAGAGAGTGAGTATGGGAATTTCCTAATTAAATTAAATTTTATCTGGAACTCAGGAGGCCTGTTGGTCACCTATGAATGTGAAACTGACAAAAAAAGAGAAAATAAAGAGAGATTAAAGAAGTTTTCCAGTTGATCCATGATGGTCTCCAGTTCCCTTGAGTCCACACAGAAAGAGAAAATAAATCATGATTACTTTAGCTGAATTTTCTGTTTATTCTATGAAAGTTTAAGTCCGGGGCTTCCTGCATAATCATTTTATATGTACTTTCATCTCTGGCCCAATTAAATGACTGCAGGAGAAATTGTTCAAGTGGAATGAGATGGTGTTATGTGAGAAGGTTTCATAATTTTAAGATGCTGTACTTGTATATATTCTGTTCTTTTTGCCAGCTTCTGTATGAGGAGACATTAGGAAGAAATGAAGTGAAATGGTTAAGAGTGTGAATTTGGGGTTTCAGTCTCCCATTTCCCCAATATGTTGTACTGAGTAAACCATTTGAGCTTTATGAGGCTTGATTTCCCTCTGAAAAATGAAAAGTATAGCAGAACTTAGCACTCTGAAGCTGTAGGCAGTAGAAAGGAGGAGAAGTGGGGGATGGGGCAAAGTTTGATTTTCAGCTAGCTCCTGACCTTAGCCATTGTAGGTAGCTATGCCTCTAGCTTGGAGAGCAATATGAGACAGCACTTCTGTTTGGCATTGGAAACAATCGCAGTGGGGAGCCAACGGACCATCTTGAGGCTTCGCTGTTAGGTTTGGACCACCAAACTGTTATCAAGGTTCAGTTGCTCTCCCTGTAGTCAACTACTTTATGGTAAGACCAATGAATACTGGGTCAAGAATAATCAGAAACTTATGACTTCTACCTTCTCTAGAATCTTTGGCTTTGACTTCATTTTCCCATGCCTTTTACTGAAATTTAGGAAGGTAGAAGCGGGAGGAGTTCCCCATCTGCTATTTCCTAACAGCTAAACCTCTGCAAACTGAAACTGTGGTGATGACACCCATAGATATCACTGTGGCCTGAGTAATTCTCTGGGCTCATAGGCAGAGAAGTGGACAGCAGAGCCACTTGTGCATTCACTTGACAAATACTTATTTAGCACCCACATATGCTGGGCCTTATTCTGGGAGCAGGTGATACAGAAGTGAATAGAAGACAAATATCACAACCCTCTGAAGCTTACATATTAGAGGGGAGATAGAGTGCAAAGAAAAATTCAGTAAAGCAGGTGGTATCAAGTGCTCTGGAGAACAATGAAGCAAGAATAGTGATGGAGAATGGGGGGCAAGGTTGCACTCCTCATGGACCTCTAAGACACAGTTGTCTGGTTGTGCTTGTTCTATGTCTATGTGACCGGAGAGCCACAATGAGAGAATCAAGAGATGATGGTCGGTCAGCACTGCTGCTTCCAGCAGCCTCATCTTCCGTTCTGTTGGGAATCCTCTTTTCAACATCTGAGACAGACCAAGCCTCCTGCCTGGGATTCTGCCCTTGAAACATGGTTTATTACTCACCATTAGAGATAATTTTCCTCTGGGTCTTGTCTTGGCCTGCAAACTTGGTCTTTCATCCTCACCTGGTATCTTCTAGGCTATTCCTGCATTTTAAATGGTTTTGGAGGTAAGCACACATTTATACCGTGATTAACATAAAGCTTTTCCTTCTATAATCACATTGAATAATAACTAAGAAAGCCTGCTTTCTGTTATTTAAGAATAGGAATTGTGTCATCATGGACAAAGAGGTAAACGGAGAATCTCAGTTCAGCCCAGTATTTCAATATCTCTTCTTGGCCAATTTTAAATGAGAATTGCTCATAGGTACTTTTACTGATACCAATTTTACTTTACTTTTCTTTCCCTACTCTTTCCTTTAGAGGCGAATAGGCAGTGAAGTACCAAGTTTGGGCTTTTAAATAAAAGAAGGAGGCCAAGAAAAGTGGCAATGTTCCATGAAGAATGACTCAAATTTTCAATCATAAAGAGTTAACTGCTCTCTCTAACTTATGACTGGCTCCTTCAGTAATGTGGCTCATTGTATATCGTGCTTTTCTTTAACTGTCTGAATTTTATGAAGCTGATGTAATCTTTGGTACTAATTGCCACTACTTCAAGGAGAAGTTGTTGATATAAGAAAATGTCTTCATTTTTCCTAACTATACTTCATACCTCATATTACATACACATATAATGTAGAAAAAAAAAACACACACACTGCAAACATTATGAAAAGTTTCCCACTAGAGTCAAGTAGCTACATGTAAGAGTGAAAAATATCTTCATTCAAAATGGGAATGATTAATGATCATGTAGGTCTTGCTTTTAGGTGGGCCATGAAGTATTTGGTAATACAAATAGTTTCTAGAAAGTGTAGACATTGGGAAATACTAGTGAGATGTTTATCATGCCCTTTCTCTAGTTTGTTGAACAAACACTTCCTCCACTGAAGAAAATAATGTTAGAATTTATTTAGAAAGAGTGCTTCACAAATAACCTTTTAAATTAAGAAAAAATTCATTTTGGTGAGAAAATTATATTTTTTAATAGTACAGTTTAAAATTCATTTCATTTTCTGGGCCGGTTATTTTTCATTTATTCTAAAATAACATTCATTGTGTCATCCTTTACAAGTTGATGATTTAGCAGTAAAAGCTTATAGTCTTGGAGTTTATTCAGAAAAGACAAAATCTGTGTAATGTTTTGTTAATCTTTATTAATTTCATGTGAAATAAGAAGCTGCATGTCTTTATAATTTCTGTTTTTTTCCTCTTTCTTTCTTTTTCTTCTTTTTTTTTTTTTTTTTTTTTTTGGCTGTACCTGCAGCATTGGAAGTTCCTGGGCTAGGTATCAAATCCAAGCCACAGCTGCTGCGATGTGTGCCACAGCTACAACAACACTGGATCCTTAATCCACTACACCGGGCCAGGGATCAAACCTGCACCTCTGCAGTGACCTGAACTGCTGCAGTCAGATCCTTAACCCACTATGCCATAGCAGGAACTCCAAATTCTGTTTTTTATAATATTAAATATTAAAAATAATCCATTGCCCGTCTGGCAACTCAATTTAATTCCATTCTTTAAAAAATTTTTTTAATATATAAAATAATGTTTAAAATTTTAACATTTAAGTAGTATATTAATTTTGTTTTTTCCTGTTAATTGACTTGACTATTAGTTCTTGAAGGTCAAGAACTATGCTCATATAAAACATCTGTCAATATTACTGTGTTCTTTGTAGGCTTCAATGCACGAGAGTTAGACTTTCTTTCTTTTTTTTTGTCTTTTTGCCATTTCCTTGGGCTGCTCCCACAGCATATGGAGGTTCCCAGGCTAGGGGTCGAATTGGAGCTGTAGCCACTGGCCTACGCCAGAGCCATAGCAATGTGAGATCCGAGCCACGTCTGTGACCTACACCACAGCTCACAGCAACGCCGGATCCTTAACCCACTGAGCAAGGCCCAGGATCGAACCCACAACCTCATGGTTCTTAGTCGGATTCGTTAAGCACTGAGCCATGACGGGAACTCCGAGAGATAGATTTTCTAGAGGACTTATTCAACTCCACAGAAAAACTGAGTGACAAAGTTAAATAAGCACTGTTCCAGTCCAAATCAAAAGAGTACTATAGAATATTCTGTCGCATACTTATATGGTTTATAAATACAACTATTGGCATGATAGCTCTTTAAAGAATATTAAAGAGCAGTTTTATGTTCTCTAGAGTTGTTGTATTCAAATTTTTAATTATACACTCATATAAATTATACATTTTAATTATACATCCTTATCTATTAAGAATTTTTAAGCATCATTCCCAATAATAAATAAATTTTGATGCATATATTTATGTAATCATAACCATTTATTTACATATATTTATTTATGCATGTGTATAATTATATACATTTTGAAACATATAATTTATAAATTTGAAAAGAATATAGTAAAGGATGAAAAAAGATAAGATAATATCTCAGGGTGTAATATATTTAGGGCATAATTCCTCATTAGTAATATATACTTATAACATACATTAAACATAGTCTGTCAATAATTTGGAATCTCCAGCTCTTTTTCTTGTCAGATCTGCTTAGATGCCCATTGTCTATTTCTTGCTATGGAACAGATAGTATGATCATGCTGGGATAAAAGAGTATTAGTTCTGCTAGTTTCTTTTTTTTCTTTTCTTTTCTTTTTCTTCTTTTTTTTTTTTTTTTTTTTTTTTTTGTCTTTTTGTCTTTTCTAGGACCGAAGCCGTGGCATATGGAGGTTCCCAGGCTAGGGGTCTAATTGGAGCTGTAGTTGCCGGCCTATGCCACGGCCACAGAAATGAGGGATCTGAGCTGTGTCTGCAAACTACACCACAGCTCGTGGCAATGCTGGATCCTTAACCCACTGAGTGAGGCCAGGGATCAAACTTGCAACCTCGTGGTTCCTAGTTGGATTTGTTAACCACTGAGCCAGGAGGGGAACGCCTCTGCTAGTTTCTTAATTTTGATTGTACTTGGCAAAATATCAAGATTGCTAATTTCTTGTTTTTCCTTGTGCTTTTGGGAAGACGGCACTTGTCCACTTTCGTGATATTTATTTAATTAATACTAACGGATATGATCTGTAAACCAACTTATCTCCTCATCCTAAGACCTCAGTAGGTTGCAGTATGTTTTAGAAACAATTGCAAATCCCCTCAGTCTTCCAGAGAATATGTTGTATTGCAAATGGAACACTTGATCAAATCAAAGGACCTAGGAGAGGCTTCAAGAGAGGGCTCCAGTGACAGTGGCGTATGGGATAAAGTAAAACAATGAATTTCTTATTTACAGATTAAAAATACATACAAATAAAGACCCTATAATTTTTTTTTTTTCTGGCTAAAGTGAATTACACTCTGTATTTCCCATTTTTGGAAGGCAGCTATGCTCACCACTATACCACTAACGCTATTTCCATTTTTCAAGTGGCACGTCATATTTTTTATAGGCTACAGCCTGGTTACATTGTTTTCTAGATTGGAAATTGTTTCCTGGTCTTTTACTGGACAGAAATAAAAATATCCTATGGTAACATACTCCAATACTTGTTTATTTGTTTAGGAAAAACATCCATTATAAGGAGCTCCTGCTGTGGGTGTGATTCTGGAGTGCTAGGAAGGAAGCAGGTTCAATCCCTGGCTTGGCACAGTGGATTAAGGATCCAGCAGTTGCCACAGCTGTGGTGTAGGTCATAACTTGGATCTGATCCCTGGCCTGGGAATTCCATATGCTGTGGGGAAGCCATAAAAAAATACCCACTACACTGTGGTAAAATAAACACATTTATGGCGAACATATGAAAATATACTATTTGAAAAAAGCAGATAAGATGAAATATACATAAAAAGAAGCTTTTGTGATTTATTTTCCTGCTATCGTAGATTGGTGCACACCACTTTAGAAAACATTTTTTCCCAAAGACTCAAGACCTATTGGTAGATATTTAGATTTTGTTTTCTAGCAAGAGAGAAAATGCAAATGATTCAGAAAAAAGTGATCACAATAGATGACCAAGTCCAAAACTTTCCTCTTTTCCTAACTTACCTGAAGCAATCATACTTAGAGACATGAACTGGAATCTATTCACTTGGTTCTGCCCTGATCCGAATTCTTAAGCCTCCAGAGGACTCTAATCATAATTCAGAATCTCAGGTTTAATTGACAAATTCTCTAAGAGACACTACCTTATCTTCAAATCTATCACTTGAGATGAAAAGGGGGATCCTGAATCTGAGCTAAGGAATGGTTTCATTCTCTCAGGATAGAGTGGGGATGTCGAAAGTGTAGCCATGTTGAAAGATCATGTGCTCTGTTTTCTTTCTTTCTTTTTTTTTTTGTCTTTTTGCCTTTTTTTTTTTTCCCTAGGGCCGCTTCCGGTGGCATAATGGAGGTTCCCAGGCTAGGAGTCTAATCGGAGCTGTAGCTGCCCGCCTACGCCAGAGACACAGCAACGCGGGGTCCGAGCCACGTCTGTGACCTACACCACAGCTCACAGCAACGCCGCATCCATAACCCTCTAAGCGAGGCCAGGGATCAAACCTCCAACTTCATGGTTACTAGTCGGACTCATTGACGACTGCGCCACGATGGGAACATGTGCTCTGTTTTCTGAACCATAAACTGTAGTGGCAACTGAACAGGTAGCACTTCTTTGCTGTTTCCAAGCCTTGCTATTACTTCTGGCATAATTAGTATCTATAGATTCATGTGTCCATACAACAGTGAATTTATTTTACTTTACATTTAACCTACTAGATGATATATCTCTTCCCTTTCTTTTATATAAATTTAATTTGTTATCAGAATGCCTAGCTTGTTAGAAGTGATTATATTAATAGAAAATTGTTTTCTTCACTCTGTTGCATTAATAAACTATTGAATACTTATGGCTTTTGGATAAGAATGGTCAAATGGTAATTACATGCACATTTTTTATGTCAATTTTCTCTTACTCTGATTTGTTAAAACACTTTGCATGTGCAATAGTCTCATTCAATCAGGCATTTCTTAAATACTATTAATTAATATGTGTAAAATCAACCTTGAAAACTTGTTTGATTTTACAAATTATACTCCATGATAGTATCCCCAGAGCTTCATCAAGTCTCTGATTTCTAATAATTTCAAAGTGAAAAGAATTTTTAATAAGAAAATAAACAAAAATCCTTTTCACAATCATATTTAGCAGGAAAACATTGCAACAGACTTTCGAGTATTACTTGGAAGGTTTCACAGGAGTAGTTTTATGTATCCAATCTGGACTTGTATGGTGCCTAGTGTCAGGCACCATGTTAGGCTTGGCTAGTAGGACAAGGCCTACTAACTACGTAATCAATTAGTTAATTATTTTGTCCATGCCCAGAGCGTGTTGAAGGTCCCAGGTCAGGGATCAAATCCACACTACAGCAGTGACCCAAACTACTGTAGTGAAAACACCAGCTCCTTAACTCACTGTGCCACAAGGGACCTCCAAGGTCCTTATTTTTAAGTAGGAGACACTTCGATGGAGGATTCAGTGGTACAAATAAGTGTGATATAATATGATAAGATGATAAGATTTTTGCCAAAATTCGGCCTCTGTCTGCAGTGTTGAATTGAAAGGCAGAGACAGAGTTTGGGTAAAGGAGAAAATCTTCACTGCTTTGTCAGACAAAGGGACAACAGCAGGCTAATGCCTTAAAAATTGTGCCCCCTTTGGAAGAGGTTAGCAGGTGCTTGTATAATTTGGGGGGTGGGAAATAGGGCCATAGATAAGGATCAAGGTAGAGGCAAGCTTGCATTTTTTCTCATAGCTGGTGTTTGGTGGCCCCAGGACTGGTTCTGGTGGTCCTCCTTCCCAGAAGGAAGAATGCATCATTAAGGAGTTCCCACCATGGATCAGTGGTCATGAACCCAACTAGCATCTATAAGGTTATGGGTTCAATCCCTGGCCTTGCTCAGTGGTTTAAGGACTCACTGTTGCCATGAGATGTGGTGTAGTTCACATATGTGGCTTAGATCCTGTGTGGCTATGGCTGTGGCATGGCCATATAAATCTAAAAAAAAAAAAAAGTGTCTTCAAGAAGTTCTTCCATTTGTTGGGGTTTTAGTTCTACAGAAAGGCTCACAGACATTGTTATGTATATTCCTTGAGGAGGAACCAGGACCCTGCCTCAAGGCTTCCTGTTGTCTCTTGACTGCTCTTCCTGGTCCCTGCATCCCCTCCCTTCCCTAATTAGCAACCACTTTTTGGAACTCAGGGGAGGGGGGTCATGGAGGCTGAAGCTTATTTCCTAAAAACAAGAAATGGAAGACACGGAAAAGCTTGCGTGCCTATTACCCCCACAGGGCACTATCTCGGTTACACTATCGATACCCAGAGGAGTGGGGCTGTGGAATAGGAGTAGAAGGAAATGTCAAAGAAATCTTCACAGAGAGAGAAACATTTCAGATTGACCTTGAGGTCCAGAGAGCTGAAAGGCATATCTGGTAGGAGAAATTTCATGGGCATTACTATGGAGAGCAACAGCCTGTTTGAGGAATAAATAGTTCAGTGAGGCTAACACATGAGATTCAGTGGGGGTTGAGACAGAATAATAGAAAGGAGGGCTGGAAAGTTAGTTCAAGGTCATCGTCTGAATTTGGGTTTTGTTGTTGTTTTGTTTCTTTGCTTTTTAGGGCTACACCTGTGGCATAAGGAGGTTCCCAGGCTAGGGGTCGAATCAGAGCTGTAGCTGATGGCCTACGCCACAGCCACAGCAACATCAGACCTGAGCTGTGTCTGTGACATACACCACAGTTCACAGCAGCACCAGTTCCTTAACCCACTGAGCGAGGCCCAGGATGGAACCCGTAACCCCACGGTTCCTAGTCAGATTCATTTCTGCTGCACCACGATGGGAACTCCTGTTTGTTTTTTGGCCGCCTCTCAGTGTATGGAGTTCCTGGGCCAGGGATCATGTAGGAGAAAATGTCCCTATAAAAAGATAAAAAGGAGAGACCCCAGCCATGATGACTAAGCAAAGTCCAGCCAACTGCCCCCAACCACCCCTCCCCCACACATCTGCTTCTGTAAACTTGCTTCTGCATCTACTACCTTGCCTGACCTCACTCAGGTCTGACCATCCACACATGGACCCAGAAGAGGTAGCCCATAAAAGCCTTGTGAAACCTTTCTTAGGGACTCAGACTCCAGAGAGAGCTATCTCCTCTGAGCCCACTGGCATAATAAACCTAAGTTCTGCAACTCTCTGAGTGCTCACTTGGTTTCACGCCAGGTAAATGAGCTGATACACTGCAGCCACAGAGCTGCTGGAGCTGGTACACCACAGCCACAGGGCTGTCGCTAGAGCTGATACACTGTGGCGCAGGGCTGCTGGGCAGCTGCTGTAACAATCATAGTCCAAATTTGATGGTAGAGATATGATTGGACAACGACAAATTATCTAGCACAAGGGTAGCAAAGAGACAGTTTGTACGGATGGAGCGCAGCTATTGGGAAAAGTCATTAAGGCCCTTTTAGGATTCCACAGGAAAATTTATGACTACAATCCATATGAGAAAGGAGAGGAAAGAGTGGCAGTGATTTTGCAGATATTACTCTAAGTTTCCAAGCAAAGGATGGATATGATCAAATCTGTAATTTGGAGAACAAAACAATCAAAACACCACTCTGGTATTGAAATGGAGCAGCACCCTGCGTCCTCCTTTTTTTTTTTTTTTTTGTGGGAAACATGTTTCATTCAGCCTCCTACACCTTCTTAAGTTCCAAGAAAGCAAGTACAGATAGTTGCTAATCAGGGAAGGGAGGGGAGACACCAGAGAGGAGCAGTCAAGAAACAATAGTGCAGCTTTGGGGCAGGGTCCGGGTTCCTCCTCAAGGAATATACATAACAATATCTGTGAGTTCTTCTGCAGAACTAAGGTCCACACCCAGGTGGAGGATGGCAGCTTCAGGCTGAGCATAAGATTCCTGGAGCACCACCCACCACCAACCAATCAGAAGAAAGCTACACACTCTGCCACCCTCACCTCAAATTTCAACAATAAAAACTTCTCCCCCCAAACCATTGGGGAGTTCAGGGGGTTTTGAGTATGAGCTACCTCTTCTCCTTGCATGGTGCCGCAATAAACATTTCTCTGCTCCAAACCCCAACGTTTTGGTGTATTTGGCCTGACTGCATTGGGCACACAGACTTTGTTCTATAACAGTATCACTGAGAAAGACAGATTAGAGGGAAAAGAAATCAAAGGCCAGTATGAAGGTTATTGTAATAATTCAGATACATAATGATAAAACACAAAGAGAGCAATGTTAGAGAAAATGGAAAGAAAGTAACACTGCAGAAACATTATAGGGATAAAACAAACACCTTATGACTGATTGATTAAGGGAGGGTGGAAAGAAAAAGAAAAGCCTAAGACTAATGTGGCATTTGGTTTGGGAATTTGAAGGATGGTTGAATTAGCCACTTACTGCTGTGTAATAAAACAACTCTAACATTCAATATAACAATCATTTTATAACCTCGTGAATCTGCAGGTTGAATTAAGTTCTGATGTATCTTGGGCCTATTTCTGTGGTGTTTTTCAGGTGGGGGCAGCTCAGATGGCTCTGCTTATCATTGCAGGTCTGCAAGGCAGCTGGGGGCAACTATCCCTTGTATGTTCTAGTGTGTTAGCATGATATTGTCATCTATAGTAAGAAATACATATTTGGTCTTCATTCCCATCTCTACCACAGAGCCCTTAAAATCCTTGGAATTTCCTCTGAGAGATAAAGGTGTCTTTTGTTACCTTTTGTCACCTTGTTATAAGGTGATTTAACGACAATACCTAAAGTTGGGGCTGGTTGTCACGACAACAAACTGAGTGATTCTGACCTCCAGGAAGGGAGAGGATCTGTGTCAATGGCCAATGATTTAATCAACAATGCCTTGATAAGAAGGCCTCCAGAAAAAAAAAACAACAGGATTGCATTTGGAGAGCTTCAGGTTTGGTGAACACATGGTCAAGTAGGGAAAGTGGCACCTTGAGAGGGCTTGGGAGTTTTGTGCCCTTTCCCCACACCTTGCCCTATGCACCTCCTCCATATGGCTATTCCTGAGTTATAGTCTTTTACAATAAACCAGTAATCTAGTAAGTAAAATATTTCTTTGGGTTTGGTGAGCTGCTTTAGAAAATTAATAGAACCCAAGGAAAGGACATTTAGAACCTCTAATCTATAGCCAGTCAGAAATAAAGATTGGATCTGAAGGAAAGGGCAGTCTTATGGGGCTGAGCCCTTGACCTGAAAAATCTGATCCTATCTCCAGGTAGATAGTGATGCCGGAAAGATGTTACTGGAATCTGGGTTCTTGTTCATGCAGTGGAAGAATAAACTTGGAGAACACACGGGCAGCAAGTAAGCAAAGTCTTTATTACAGGAAAGCGAATAGCTCCCAGGGCTGTTGGGAGGTGGGAGAAGAGCACCCCTCTTTATTTTCTTATAGGGGATTTCATCCCTTAAATATGGGGGGGGGGTTACTAACATTGGGTTCAGAAAGATGTGGTTTCCTCCCATTGGCCTTGCCAAATTACCTATATCAGTTCTTGTCCAATAGGAGTCTTAGGGGTAGAAATGTCCCCATAAGTTTCATGGTTTCTTTGCTCTTTTCTTCTCATAAACTGAGTCACAGGTGGTTAGGGATTAATGTCCATCTGGGCATAGGTACACTCCCTACAGTAAACAGGGCCCATGGGGCTGTTACTCCCTGGAGCCCTCAAGCCACAAACATTAACCCCTGGCCATATCAAAGAATGCATTGAAGCCCATGCTCCTATACTGATTATCTGCGTTATTATTTTGCCTAAATAATAGTGTCAAAATTGAGCTGAATTGTAGGAAGCCTAGATTGTGTTTGTGAATTGCTTGGTGTTGTGGGGAACTTGACACACATTGGTGATTGGTGATTATATCCATAACTGGGTGTTGGAATTTGAGTTATCTAGGATGGACTTTTTCTTATGGCAATGGCACAGCTTCAGAAGGGCTGAAGGAATAACATGAGGCTTAAAACTTAATAGTTCTAGGTTCAGAACTGGTGTTTTGTCCTTTCCTGTCATAGGCCCCTGACTAAGGGAGCACAAGGCCAAGCCCAAAGTCAAGGGATAAGAAAGTCCAGTCCACCCAAAGTGAGCCCACAACAAGAGTGTTGATGCCAGGATGGTAGAGAACTGGGGCAACAATGCCACCTTCTACACTATGGTGTCAACATGTTTTTGAGTGAAAAAAAAGTTTTGGAAATAAATCTTTAAGAAAAAGAAAATGCTTCATTTTGTTTTATTCTATCTGTGGGCACTAATGAATAAGTTGGAAGCCAGGAGGATCAGCCAAAGGATAATTAAGCTCAAATTAGCCTGTTTTTATGAAGAACTATAGCTCTCTAGGTTGTTTGCACTGGACTGCTGCCAGGAAGCCCCCCGGCAAATTATTTTCAGTCACTAAATATCAGGAGAGGATGTATGGGAATTTAATCTGGAGTGAAAAAAAAATAACATTAAGAGGAAACTCTCAAGTTCTCCACATGGAATTTTTACTTATTTGCTGAGGTAACAGTAAAGTCATGGGTAATTTGATCAAAGTTGTAAATTTGTTCTATCTTAAGACCATAAGGTTACCAAAATCCCAATTTCTTTATTAAAAACAAACAAAAAATTCAGTATATTTGAGATGCAATTCCTTAGTGTACTTAGGGCTTCCAATAATGTAATGAACGATAACTTGAATAAATGAAGAAAAAAGGACAATGAAAATGAAGTACATATAATTCATGTTGTATCTCTTCATATTGCAACTATGTATCTTAGTACTTCATTTACGAACTAGAGAAAGTACTGAACCTTAAGGAATTTATTTTTTTATTACTTTCTATAAGGATTGCTTTTGTGGTTGGTTAATATGCTCTCTGAAAGAGTCAGTGATATAAAAAGTAGTGTAATATTGTGAACAAAAAGGCATGGGAGCACATGAAAATATAATGCAGGTGAAAATGCCATTAAATTCATTATATAATATCTATACCTATATATACATCTGTATATCTCTATCGAATCTGATTATGATAAATATAACTCTTAACAAGAAATATTCAAAAACTCTATGAAGAAAACTACAAATTACAAAAGTAGATTTGAAACAATAAATGTGTATATTCATGGTTTTGGATTGAGAGACTCATTATCAATAAAAATGTCGGTTCTCTCTAATTTATAAATTCAATGCAATCTCTGTAAAAACATCATGATATTTTGTTATTGATTCAGATAATTTGATTATGAAATTTATTTGGAAGAGCATAAAAGAACATCCAGAAAACCCTGAAAAATAGAAACAATGAGGGGGAATCAAGCCTACCAGATTAAAATACATTTTAAAGCCTCTATAATTAAAGCAATATGTGTTGTCTCATGAATATAGATGTATAAATTAATATAACATGTTTAAAATTAAAAAATAGACCTGAGATTTCATATGTAAATTTAGTGTACAGTGAAGTGCTAGCTCAAATTAGTCATGCAAAGATAGAATTTTCATTAAGTGAAGCTAAGATAACTAGGTGGCCACACCAAAAAAAAAATGACTGGATTTAATTCTCATACTATCCATTATGCCAAATCCATATGAATTAAGAGATGTAATTTTAATCAATTAACTTATATAAATATTATAAACATGAAGATTTCTTCTGTAATTCAGAACTAATGGTAAATTTTCTTAATCATGACTCAGAATCCAAAGTCAATAAAGGAAAAGATTGATACATATTATTTTAGGAAAAAAATCAATCAATCAATCAAAGAAAGTAATAAAGACTTTTGCATGGCATAAAAAAATAAGCAATATATAAAGAGAAATGAAAAAAAATGGAAAAAATTGAAACTCACTTCAGTCAGAATGCTAATATTCCTAATCTAAAAAAGAGCTTTTTAAAATTAGAAACTTCATAGAGAAATGGGCCAGAAATTAGAATAAACTGTTCACAGAAAAGAAGTGGAAATAATTTTTAAACATATGAAAAGATGTTCATCCTTACTCATAATAAGATAAATGGCAATTAGAAAAAAATTTTTAAAAATGACAGTATAACCTGTTGGTAAGTTTATGGGAAGAAGGCACACTCATATATTTTTTGTAGGAATTTGGTAATACCTAGAAAATCCTCATATGTGTTTACCATCTGACTCAGATATCTCACTTCTAGAAATACATTTCAAAGATACAGTAGAAAAACATGGACGACATACACATCAGATTGTTTATTATAGCACTATTTGTAATAGCAATGGAAATAATCTAAATGTCTATTATAATTGGAACCAGTTAAATAACTGTGCTTATACATATAATGGAGTACTATGTAAAAGACAGTAGAATATAACAGATATAGAATATATCTATAAACTGTTACGGAATGTTTTTAGGATGTGTTAATAAAAAAGTGTATATGGTATTCTTCTATTTATCTCAAAAAAATCTATGCATATACAGTGTTTCTATTCCCTGTCTGGGTGAATTCACTTTCAGGTTCCTCATGGAAAAGTTAGGGCTACTATTGCTTACCTCACAGATATGTTACAATGATTATGGAACTTACACTGTGCCTGGTATATATGAGGAGACTTTATCACTGCAATAATTAATACTATTGTTGATGATGATGATTGTCTGAGAAGCTGAAGCAGAATCACAAGCTCCAAAGAGGAAAGCAGAAAAAAAAATTTAAAGTCTCCTGGAAGACAAGACATACAACTTTGGGTTATCAATCACAAATGAAGTCTTTCTTCCTCCCTTCCTTCCTTCCTCCCTCCCTCCCTCCCTCCCTCCCTCCCTCCCTCTCTCTCTCTCTCTCTTTCTTTCTTTCTTCTCTCTCTCTCTTTTTTTTTTTGTGTCCATCTGGATAAACTCCAGATATCTTCTTAGAGCTAGGATGCCTTGGAACCTGAGCAGGTGACTATCTGAGGAAGACATAATTCTGATGAAAATAGCTTGCAGTGCAGGGGGTCTTAAATGTTGGCTGTGAAAAACCTATCCTATTGTCAGACCTCTAACCATGTAGCTTTGATTAAAGATGCCATTGGTAAGAAAACCTGAAAATCTTGTATTTATATCACTTCTACACAGAAACATAGACATATGGAACATATTTCATGTATATGTAAAAAAGGGGAAGAAATATTATCAGATGTAATTAGGAGTCATTTTCCCAATGGAGATAATATTTGAACCTGATCTAGAAGGGTGAGGGAAGATTTTCAGGAAGAAAAAGTGGCAAGGACATTCTAGGCAGAAGCAACAGAATGAGGAAAACATATGGAGACATGATCATTTATTTGGATAGTAACCCTGGAAGTTCTTCAGGCAAGTGGGATAGTATAGGATGAAGATGGTATAGGAGGTAGACTGTGCGTATCATCTCATTGAGATCTTTTTTTTTTTTTTTTTTTCTGTAGACTTTTCTCTTTCTTTTTTAGGTGACATTGAGTATATATTAAAGGCAATGGTTAATTGTGATTATAGTAGTGATTCAAAGATATCTGATGGCCATCTGGGTAAAGGACACATATGAATTCTAAAATGAAGGAGATAAGTTGGATTATGTTTACAGCAATACATTATTCCAGAGAGAGATTTCATGATGAGCTAATAGTAGTTGTGATGAGGCAGTGACAAATTTAAATTCAAGAGATGCTTGGGAGAGATAATAGATAATCATCTAACTCATATAATTATATTTTCTGAAAAATTATATTGTGAAAAATTTACACATGTGCCACAGAGACTTAGATTTTCTTTTGCTTTCCTTTTTTAGCAAATGGTATTCTGCCTCAGTTTCTCAGACAAGTATCAATAGGACTTAAATATAATTCATAAAGATGAAAGAAAATTCTAATTTGAAGTGAGTGAAAATCTTTCTATTTATCAAGATGGAGCAGGAGTGGGTAAATGGATATAGGTGACCCCTGACAGTACTGGGGTTAGGGGTGTTGACCTCTCCCTGTAGTCAAAAATGCACATATAACTTATAATTTGCCCTTCATATAAATGGTTTCTTTGGTTCATAGTTCCACATCTTTGGGCTCAACAAACCTTGGATCAGATCATGTACTAGTGTAGTATGTACTATTGAAAAAAATCTGCATAAAAGTGGACCCATGTAGTCCACAGCCATGCTGTCCAAGGGTCAACTATACTTTGATAGTGAACATGTTGAATTTGATGGACACATCATTTATTGTCATAAAGTGTAATGACCTCACTTACTGGTAAGTTGGGCATTGAAAAAAGGGTGGAAAGGGTTAGGTGAGTCAAGTGTACTGTACTGGTCCAATGGGGGTCAAGGAAAGCAATATGAGGAAAGGCAAGAAGTGGTATTGTAGGATTTGAAATGTGTGGAGTGTCATATCCTAGAGCACAAATCATAATTATGTCAAACTCATACCTAATCAAAGCTGCAGTGATAAATATTCTGGGAAAAGCATGCTTTTTATTATTAGATACAATCTGAATTGATAGAGAGGATCTCTACAAGGAAATTTAAGAAATTCTTAGAAGAAAAGCAAGGTCAAGGTAGAGGGAATGAGGCATATGAGCTAAGGAGGCCCACACCTACTTTCTGAGGCTCCTCCCAGTAGTCTATCCAAGAGAGATGCTGATGGAAGCACTCAGTTCAAGGGGCTGACAAGATTGGCCAACTTGTCACCCAGTCTCATGTAAAGGAGGTCATGGAGGGGCACTCAGAGAATGTACTCCCCGGTTCCCAGGGCTCACTCTATCCACAGGCCGTCAGACACAGGCATAGACTACTTCCCAACCTGGGTAGTTAGCGTGAGTCTTCTACTAATACATCCTGTCAAGCTTAGGTCTCACTTCTTTTTATTTTACTATTACTTGCAGAGAGTAAGTAGCTTATACTGATTGAAGGGGAGAGGAGGAAGAAAGAAATTGAAACCATAACTAGAAAAATGGATGGTTACCAGGTCCTGGAGAATCTCTTGTACTAGTTGGAGGAATTCCAATAACACATTTTAGTCAATGGATATTGTTGAAAGATTTTAATTGTTTTAAGTGTTTTGGTATTTCTTAGAGCCTATACTTAATACATTACTGTCGAAGAAAGATGAGATTGCATATAGGTGAACAAAAGCTCTCCTAAGAAAATTCTGAAGCAATGCAGCATATCTGTACATTGTTGATAGATCTATAGCTGCAAATCAAGCTGGCAACAAAAGATCAGAAAAAAGCGATTTGTAGAGCCAAGGATAAAGTTGCAATCAATGGCAAATGCTGTAAGCACTGGCCAAGGGGAGAAAATGACTACTGATCATAGACTGGTATCTTCAGCTCATTGAAAGAAATTGCCTGGAGCCTCTATGTACATACAGCATGACCTTGGGACATATACCTTGAGACTACTTTCTTTGTTTGTTTTGGCCATGCCCGTGGCATGCAGAAGTTCCTGGACCAGGGATCAAACCTGTGCCATAATGGTGACCCAGGTCATAGCAGCAACCTGAGCCAAGCAGTGACAGTGCCAATACTTAACCTATTGAACTACCAGGGAACTCCACCATGAGACTATTTTTTATACAACTACCTTATAAGGAGATCTTTTGATGTTTAATTACATAATCCTCTTAGAACTGGTATAGGCTTTCAGAGGAATTTTTCAGTAGAATGAGCAGTGTTCTTGTGAGGTTCTACAAATATATCTCTTTCAAACAAACAATTCATACTGAATATATTCTTTCTATGTTCTAATGTTGGATAGACCTTGATAATATAGCATTCAGTATTGGATTGCCTCTGCTCATGAAGAATATGACAAATGGAGGTATAGGTAAAGCTTAGACTTTCTTTTCCATGAATATTTTCAGCCTTATAAAACTTTGTTAGAACATCAATATTCACATAATTTCTGAACTCATCCTCTCTGGGGATACTGATAATCAGAGAAATGAAGCAGAAAGGAGTGAAAACAAGACGAGAAGCAATTTAAAAACTAGAGCATAAACCAGTACATTTCTTTATACTGGTCACACTTGGAAGAAGATACTTAAAAATTTTTTTTATTAAAGTATAATTGATTTACAATGTCATGCCAATTTCTGCTGTACAGAAAAGTCATACATATGTATACATTCCTTTTCTTATATTATCTTCCATCATGTTCTATCCCAAGAGATTGTTTACAGTTCCCTGTGCTATACCATAGGATCTCATTGCTTATGCATTCTAAATGCAATAGTTTGCATCCCAAACTCTCAGTCCACTCCCTTCCCCCTTCCCCTTGGCAACCACAGGTCTGTTCGCTATGTTTGTGAATCTGTTTCTGTTTTGTAGATAGGTTCATTTCTGCCATATTTTAGATTCCATATATAAGTGATATCATATAGTATTTGTCTTTCTTTTTCTGACATTTCACTAAGTGTTATAATCTCTAGTTGCATACATGTTGCTGCGAATGGCATTATTTTGTTCTTTTTTATGGCTGAGTAGTATACATTGTATATATGTACCCCATCTTCTTAATCCATTAATCTGTCAATGGATATTTAAGTTGTTTTCATGGAAGAAGATACTTTAATCCGTAACTCAGTAACTTCAGATCATTTACTCTTTTGTAGACTTGTCTTCTGTCCATGGAACATTCAAGTCCAGTAATAAAAATGAGGCTGTAATGAGAAAGATATGGTTGCCAGAAATACTTTGATGTTAGAGTCACACTTTTACTTGGATAACCAAGCCTCTATGTGAAAGTCTAATTGGCTATTGAGATAGACTCTTAGACCACTGAGAGCAAATGACCCTACGATGAGAATCTAACAGGAAAGAGGAGAAGCACATACTCTAAGAAACGGTTGCAGTGAAAATGCAAGGGAGCAACTTGGATATTGACCCAATGTTATGTAATAAAGAAATTATTACAAGAAATTTATAGTTATAAAAGTTAGGGAATTATGTTCATGGAGGAAGAACTCTATGTAATCAATAAATAATTGAAACTGCAGTTCCTCTTTGCTTCTATGGACATTTCAGTCAGGAAAATGAAAGTACTTTAATTAAGCTTAAGATCTTCTTCAGTTTGTTTAATTCTTTTGAAAGAGCTACTTGGGACTAATGTGTCTAGAACTCCCATTGTCATCAGTGGGACATCTGCCAGTTTCAGGACAGAGAGAATAGAATACATAATTAGAGACAACCAATCTTGTTGGAAATTATACCAAAGGGTACAATTATTTCCTTAAGGTTTTATATACAATGATAGGGTTCTAAAGTCAGAATGCCCAGGTATCTCTGTCAGTCTTTAACTTGGTTTTTCAGTGCCTCAGTTAGCTCACCTATAAAAAGGGGTTGATGTTTTCCTTTTAGAATAGATGTAATGATTAGGTGAGATAATATATGTGGCTTGCTGAGATGCATGCCTGGCATTTGGTGCAACCTCAATATATGTTATTATTATTGTTATGTGATGATAATAGTATTAATTTTAAGTTAGGGTGAGCATGGGCTGCAGCATGTGAAAAGCACATATTATAAAGATGTGTCTTCCAGTACCATGATACAATGCTGGCCAAGGAGCCATTTTTCTCTTATATATGAGTAACCAAAGAATGACACCTGTTTTCACTAAACCTTTGGCAGAGGTTTTCCAATGTCATAGCAGTGGGGATAAATAAATATGTGAGTCTGGAAGTAATGTAAGACAAAGGTAAATTTAATTTGTAGGCAAGATCAGACAGACACTCTTTAAATAAGAGTTCTCTGGTATCACTAAAGGAAGACTAGACAGGAGTGAGAAAACTTTTACCTGCCCCCACTAGACTGTAAGCCCCCTGATACTGGGTGTCATGTTTTACACTAAATAGAACCTTCCATGCCTACTACAGAGTGTGGTTCAATAATTACTGAATGAATAAATTAATGAATTAACCAGAAATTTACTCTTATGCAAATCACAATTTATATGAATCCCAGTTTGAATTTTTCTTTTATTCCTGAAATGATGTGGTTGTGCCACAAGATCTTCATACAGAACATATTTTAATTTTTTTAAAAATGAGGAATTTCCTGACAATCAGCATTATTATAAGAGCAGTGTGTCTTAGACTTTAATGTTCATATAATGTACTTGGTGATCTTGTTACATGCAGGTCTGATGTGATGTGTCTGGGAGGGATTTGCAATTCTGAATTTCTAAAAAGTTCACATGTGATGTTGATGCTTCAACCCATACACCACACATCAAATAGCAGAGGTTAGAAGGTTTTGTGAATATTCTCTCTTAGATGATAGGAAATAGGGAAAAATGTCTTTAGACAGATACAAATACAATACTTGGGTTCGGGATAGAGAATTCTTGATATTTAAAGATGACATTTGACTTTCAGTTGAAGGGGGTTTAGGATTTGTGACAGCACTTAACAATTTGCAAACAACTATTTTCATTTCATATTTCAATGATTATTTACAGAGATTTATAGACTCTTTTAAATCTTGCAATAACCCAAAGAAGTGGACATGGATTTTGAGCTCCTTTTCACAGGACAGGACAAAGGATTCAAAAAAAGACTGATTATTTTCCTAGCTAGTGAATAGTAGTTCTAAGGCAAAGCAAACTTCTCTTCTGAGTCATAGTCAGTGTTTCTGTTCAAGCACATCACATTTCATCTAAGTAGACAAGGCTTAAGGCGACGATGCTATGAACTTGTCACTCACGAAACTTGTCATTGCTCACCGAGAACTGAACAGTAAGAAAGCCCTAATGAACAATCACTGTATGATGTGATAAAGCAAGTGCAAAAACTATAGCTATTTCTCTTTTTACTTATCAGCTATGTACTTTAAAGATTCAAAGGCTCAGTTCAGAAATTCTTGAGTTAGGATTAAAAGGAACAGAACTGGAGTTCCCATTGTGGCGCAGTGGAAATGAATCCGACTAGGAACCATGAGATTGTGTGTTCGATCCCCGGCCTCGCACAGTGGGTTAAGAATCTGGCATTGCCATGAGCTGTGGTGTAGGTCACACGTAGCTTGGATCCTGCATTACTGTGGCTGTGGTGTAGGCAGGCAGCTGCAGCTCTGATTAGACCCCTAGCCTGGGAACCTGCAAATGCCGCAGGTGCGGCCCTAAAAAAACCCAAAAAGGCAAAATAAATAAATAGAAAGAACAGAGTCATTTTTTCCCCCCATGGAGAAAATTATCTATAGAAATATCAAACAATATATACAAGAATTATGCAATCAAGAGTTTGTCAATAGGTTTGACCTCTAGTCCTTACTCTATTAGACTATACTAATACTTAGGTAGTTTTAAAATTTTGAAGAGGTTTTGCATTTCACTATCATATGTTTTTTCATCTCAGCATTCAGGAAGGTCAAAGGTACAGAAATAAATATGTCTGAGAAAACATCAAACATTAACAACGTATTAGTAAACCATCATAGTGCAAGTATTTAGGCATCACTTAAATTTTAATAAATGCTTTCTTCAAAACCCTTTGTTCCGCTCTGATTGATCATAAACAGCTTTGCCTCCAGAGAGATTTACCAGTAAAGTGAGTAAAATGTAAAATTTATATTTTAATTTCCCCCTGTGGCTCCAGGTAAAATTTTCCTAGAAAATGAGAACAACTGCATTAATTCTTACAAATATAAAACAATTCTCATGTCCTTTGCCTAGTACTAATTTTGGTTCCTTGGGTTGCCCATTGAAGGTATCTCTGAAAAATAACAAATTCAGCAAGACCTATATATTAAAAATGGCCAGGTGAAAAGTTACAAGTTTCTGTGTTTTTGGTGTGGTGGCCTATACCACTCAAAAACATGTATTCAGATCTAACTTTTCATTGTCTGGAATTTTTCATTTGTACCATTTCAGCTTTTGTGGGCTTGCATGTAAAAAATAATGCGAGCAGCTCCTTCAGAAGTTGAGAAAAATCTTCTATCCTTACAAATGCTCTCTCAAGCAACAGGGATGGTACCACAGGCTTTGAGACAGATGGTAGCCAATCCAAATTCAGTATGGTAAGCAGGCACCACTCAATAAAACTTTAATTGCTGCATATGGTATCTGCTAACTTGTTTAGAAAATGGATATGCAGCATTAGCTCAAAGCATTTAAATGGCCTGATCGCACTGGACAGCATGTTGGGCTGCCACCTGGAAGACCCAAATTTCGTAGCAGATGTAACAGTAGAAGAATAAAGCTGGTGGTTGATAGTCCTGGAATGAAGATGACATAGTCAGCACCCAGCTGTTCCCCCCACCCGCGCTGAATCCTATTGCTTTGGTGTCACTTCCACCAAGTCCTGAAATCACTCATGTATTGTATTCTCTTCCCAAGAAGAGAGAACAAACAAACAAAAACAACCCCTCCTCCCCTAGCCCATAAGGCTGAAAGGGGTTCATGTCCCTACTCTACCCTGGGAAAAGTGGAAAGCAGTTCGGGGAGAGAGAGGAAAAAAAAAAAAAAAAAAAAAAAAAAAAAAAGATAAAGATCTGGATGGAGAATGCCCGACATATGTGCAAATTTTTGCCAAAAGATGGGAGCCAAGACAGAGAGAAGGTTCCTTCCGAGAGTGCTGAAGACATCTTTGCAATTTACCATTTGCATTTGTCTTGCCCTGGCAAACAATAAATAACACTTTACACATGCCCAGGAGGTCAGCTTATCAGCCCCCTGACTTCGGAGATAGATAAGGAGTGAAACTTATTTCTCAAAAAAGGGACTCTTTAACCCCCTCCTGCCAAGTTAGGTAGCATAATGAGTACCGGAGAAATGGAATCTCAAGACCTCGGTCTATTTAAAGAAGGAGGATATTAAAGGAAGGAACAAAACTAATTGTTTTTCAGAAAGATCGTGGAGGAATATTCACTTTTGAGCATTAGTTCACATTAGTGCTCTGCACTACCCACCCCAATCTAAATTAAGAAAACCCACAAATGCACTTCCCAGACACACTATTGATTTCTGACCTGTAAATTACTCTCCATCAAAAAGGTTTTGGTGCAGACTAGGGGTTTGGAGTAGCCTGGGTACTTCTCAGCTGCAATCTGCATAATGTTTAGTATTCAGTGAGTTAAAGCAGGCAATGAAAGGGAACTGTCAACGCAATCTAGAAGATATAAAGAAATGAAGGGGGGGGGAACCGTATGCTAATAATCCACTCAGTAATTAAGTGAAGATCGCTGCCAAGCGCCACTGCCACTTTCAAAGGGTAATTTGTACAGGAAATCATAGAGTCATTGTCAAATCATTTCAGGATAAAAGGAAAGTCATCAGCTGAGATAAGATAAATGCTGGGTGTCTGGCAGCATGTGCCCTAGGAAATGCCTTTGCTTTTTAAAATTTTTTTCCTTAAAAAAAAAAAAAAAAAAACCTTGCAAAAGTGGGGCTAAAAAAACTTGACAGGTTGAAATGTACATTTACTATTAATAATAGGGGCAATCTATGCATGGGTGCATTTTTAAATAGGTTACTTGAACAAAACAAAACAAAAAACGGTAAAATAAATCAGTTAAGAGGACTTAACTCATAACTAGTATAGTGTGTATGAGTTTTCTGTTCCACTTCCTCCCTTTTGCACCATGCAGAAGTTTTCAATCGTTTCCCCTTTGCTTCTCTATTTTAGCTAAATTATAGTATTTTAAAAGTATTATTAAGCATCCTGTTCTCTTAGGGAGACAATGCTTCCATCTCTAGAAAATCAATTTTTTTTTTAAGGAAATCAAGGAGGAAGAAAACTATATCCTCCCATTACTTTCCCTTTCATGCCCATGAACTCTCAAAATGTAATTTTCATCTTGCTTTATCTCACATAAAATATTGCAAAATTAGTGCATGAAGGGTGTGAGTTAGCTATAATCGTTCTGTAAATGTGGAAATGTGCAGGTTTTTTTTAAAAAATGTTATTCTTATGGAAAAATCTTAACAAGAGGAGACACGTATATTTGCCATTCAGATTTACATACTTCTGTTTTAACCTGTGTTAGACAAACATCTCTAAAAAGAACAAATTGATGCATGCATTTGCGGATAGCTATTTCTACATAGTTAAATTGATTCCTTGGATAAAAGATTGCACCCAAATATTTCCATAAAACTGATGTCTTCTGTCATAATGAAAGAAAATTTGTTTGCTCTAGGGAGCAAAATGTCGTAATGTTTGGGGTTCACTTTAAAGGACTTTCCCGGTTATGGCACTGCTCCATCCAAAAAGCATGAAGGGAAAATCAAGATAACAGAGCTTTGATGGAAATATGCACAGTTTAATCAAAGTATTTCCTTTTTTTTTTTGATTGCTTAACAAACCTTTGTTAGATGAAACCATATATTTTATAATATGTATTAATGAAGTTGCCCGTTTAATCACATAAAGAGTATCTGTCTTTGTGCTAGGTACAAGGTTAAGACATTGATCCTACTAGCAAGGAGGTGGATCATTTCTAATGAGAGAAGCAAAGAAACAATTTATTTGTACATATTCATTCTTTAGGCATTGTCTTTATGCATATCAGTTTGCATCACAGGATTTGTTATTTGGTTCTTAAAGGGACATTTAGCTAATTTTGTGTAGACCTCTGATGATTTCCTCAGAACAGTTATGATTTGTACATTTGTCCTTCCTCCCTCTCTCCTTTTTATCCTTCCCTCCTTTCTCCTTTCTTTCCTTCCTTTCTTTGTCTTTCTTCTCCTTACTTCTTTCCATTTATCTGTCATCCATTCAGCTACTAATCTACCCATTTATCCATCCAATTCTACAATGCCACTACTACTAACAGATATTGTGATATATGTCAGAATATAAAGCATTTGCCCTTTGAAGTTATGACTTAATGAATAAGAGGTGGGAAAGAGAATACAAAATTAAGGAAAACAATGGTCATAAATAATTAGTATTTTGTTCTACAAATTAGGCAACTATGCTCTGGGCAGAGATTATAGAATTCATTTTGAATATAAAATTGAGGTTACTGATTTAACAAGATTGATCATTTGATTCTTCTGGAAATCTTGTCTTTTTCCTTAAATTTCAGTAATACCAGGAAGCAGTTGAGGAGGAAAGACTATGAAGCAGACATTTCAGAAGTCTAAGCTTACCACAGAGATTAAAAGAAAATGTATGTATATATATATATTTCAATATCTATGTTTGTTTATCTTATCTCAGATTTATGTAGATATCAGCTGTTAAAGCATACTAATTACGTAAATAAACTGAGGCCTTTTAGTCTAAAGGCACACAATCTTACACCATATATTAAAATTTATGAGGAGAATAAATATAAGAACTGATGTTCTTAACAATGAACCCGAATTGTCATGACCTGATTAAAATATTTAAGGCATTTATTGGTTACTTAATGTAAGATTATGTTTATGGGGTGCCTCCAAATGGAAATGTTATTGCCTCTTCTGTGGAAAACAAAACCAAAACCAAAAACAGACCTCAAAGTGCATAGATTATATAGTAGTTGATTATTTTTTAATCTCAGGATTCAGTTTGACCATTATGCATTTAAATTTTATTAAATTTTGTGAAATGCTAAATTAAATCATTTAAGGGTACTTCTTAATTTTACACAAAATATTTTAGAGAGTTTATTTACATTATGATTCTCTATGAGAGAATTAGAAGGGATTCTCTTAATTATAATATTTATTTATTTGATATATTTGACCATAATACCCCCTTTTCAAGAAACATTTTGGAAGACTAATGATTATAAACACATATTTTCTAATGAAAAAGAAGATTAATCAAAGTTCCTATCTCATTGATGCTTAGGAAGTTGAAACAATTATTTTATATACACATATTGACAAGCAAATGAATTCAAAATATGCCATTTATTCAAAAGTCTTGATGTGAAAGAGTTTACTCTTAAAAGCTACCTTACCACTGAGTGCTGTGTCCCAAAGTTAAGCTAAGAATTTTACATATACTGTCTTTTAATCCTTCCTACAATCCAAGGTGAGCATATTCTCATTGTAAGTAGTAAAACCAGGATTTTAAAACCAAACCTGTTGAGTGCCAAAGAATAGTCTGTTATATGTCTTCCTTCTTTTGGGAAAGCACCAAAAATTGTATCAGAGGAGAACCTTAAACAAAGTATTTATTAATATATTTAGAAATCATTTTGAACCTAACCATATAAAAGGGTCTGATTCTACTGGAAGGACCCAAACCTGGAATAATAACTTCTAAATTCTTGTGTTTTTTAGAAATAATGAGAACAGAGTGAGGCTGAATATGTTTTTATAAAAAAATGGACTCTGGTCTTATCAACTCACACAATGAATAGTCTTAGAGAATAATGTATTTTGCAGCATGAAAAAGTTTCTTTGAAAGCTGATTTTGCAAAAGACTAAACAGAAAAGACTGCTAGCTCTTCAGCTGCCTAGAGCTAACATTTCCAGTGCTTGGGTTGTGGGATGGAAATCCTGTGAAATTGGATTGTGATGATCATTGTACAACTACAGGTGTGATAAATTCATTGAGTAATAAAAAAAAAGATTAATTGAGAAAAAAAAAGTTAAACTGTTTTTCAGAACACTGAAGCCAGTATGCTTGGTTTCAGTTAGTTTACCTGGCAAACGCTGTTAGAAATCACTCTTCAGAGATTATTGTACTTTACATTGAAAAAAAAAAAACCTGGTAAATTTGAGAATAAAAAAATTAAGAAATATAGATGGGTATATAAATAGAGATGGAACAAAAGTTAACTATATAAAACAAATATATTTTTAGTCCACCATTCTTCATGATAATAACTAACAAAATTAAGGAAATCAATGATCTTCTGTGTGAATTAAATATTTTTTTTCATCTTACTCAAAAAGAGAAATGATTTCTTAGAAGATATGGAGAATTTCCAAATATGGCATTAAATTCCTCCCCTCTTGCTATTGGGGTAGATTTTATCTCTCCTCCTCCTGAATCAAGGATGGTCTTTAGACTTGCTCTGATCAAGAGAATGTAGCAGAAGTGACACTGTGCCAGTTCTGGGCCTAACCTTTAAGAGGACTGGCAACTTCCTCTTTCTAGGGAATTCAGCCACCATGCTATACAGAAACTTGGGTGAGACAATTGAATGAAGGAACATTACATGGAGGGAGAGAGGGATAGGAGAGAAGAAGGGAGAGTTAGAGAAAGGCCATGTGAAGGAGCACTAAAATGCCAGACATGTGAGTCGGGCCTTCTTGGATGTTTCAGTTCAGTCCAGTAGCAGCTACACTACTACTACTGAGTGAGTGACCTCAGTCAATGGCAGAGAAAGCAGAAGAGTCAACTAACTGAGCCCTGCCCAAGTTCTGAATCCACAGAATCATAAGAAAAAATACATCACCATTGTTTAAAGCCTGCTTTTATAATGCAGTAGATAATTGGGAAAAAGAAAGGCTGAGTTACAAGAATTAAAGAATATAGAATGATTTAAATTCTTAACTACATTCTACAGTTTTGTATGTATATTCAAGGTCTTCAAAGGAGATTAAAATATAATTAACCAAAATTCAGAGGTTACCAAGGGTGCTGCAATTTTCCTCAAATTTTTTTTTCTTTTTTTTCAGTCCTTATCCCCAAATGGGAAGTTTAGATAAAAGAAATTTATAGAGGAGTTCCTGTTGTGGCACAGTGGAAACGAATCCAACTAGAAACCATGAGGTTGCGGGTTTGATCCCTGGCCACACTTAGTGAGTTAATGATCCAGTGTTGCCATGAGCTGTGGTGTAGGTCACAGACGCGGCTTGGATCCCGTGTTGCTGTGGCTCTGGCATAGGCTGGAGGCAACAGCTCCGATTAGACCCCTAGCCTGGGAACTTCCATATGCCTCAGGTGTGGCCCTAAAAAGACAAAAGACAAAAAAAAAAAAAAAAAAAAAGAAATTTATAGGAAAAGACCTTGGGAATTATTTAATGCAGGCATTTAAAATCCAAATTTCTACAAGGACTAGGCAAGTACCACATTTAACAGTTTGCTCAGGTATAGGAAAAGAGTGAGTGAGTCCTGAGAAAACATTAAAAACACTTTTCAAAATGTTATCACCTTTGTATCATTTTAAAAATAAACCATGAAATTGGACTTCCCCTAAATGACTTTGATGTCCAGGGCAAAATACCAGGTTTAAGACTTAGCAAGTTCATAAAGTGTTACTCTTAGTATTTGAATATGTTTAGTTGATAATTCATTAAGAGAATTTCCATTTGATTAAAAAAAAATCTCAGTACTATACTATGCCTGAAATATTTTCAAAGAGTCATAAAGGAAGGTATTTAATTTCGATTAATTATGACCAATTTGCTTATTTAAATAAATGTGTAAGCAGTCAGCTCTTTGAAGCATGGGTGTATTTGGAGGATGAAAAGAATATTTGAGAAGAGTGATTTTTAGAAAACAAAAATCCTATGTAACTGTGCTATTTAGAACCAATTGCCTTAGTGTTCCCGAATAATTGCCAGTTTTCCCAGTGGAGAATTTTATTTAGTATGGATGGTTTGTAATAGTTGGAAGGTCAACCTTGCAATGTGACTTGCATTTCTTCACAGGCAGGTCATGACCCAAATCACCAAAAAAAAAAGGCCCTCTATTTTTCTAAACTTCCCTAGCCTCAAAGAGTTCTTAGTACATGGTAATAGTTTTGAAAGCCTGACTGTACAAATGGCCCAATCACAGCCCTTCTGATTTTCTCCTTTGGAAATGAAGGTGATTTTATAACACTACTGGAAATCCTTGAACTAGTCCCAAACATATTAGAAAATATTAGTTAGTCCAGCATTTTCCTTTGCTTAAGTAATAATTGATGAAAATTATTTTGCTTAACACTAGTTAATATTAAATAGGATTAGGTTTAAATATAGCAACTTTTTTTTTTTTTTTTTTTTTTCTCCTCAAGGTATCACAGCAGAGATTTACAAAGTAATGAGTTAAAGTGCTGGGAGCAGTGAGACTATGCTGGCAAATGGATCAGCCATTATGTGCCCAACAATAGCTCACACATGTATAAGTAATTAATGTCCTTCAGATGTACTTTATCATACTTACTTTTCATGGTGTTAAATTATTACCCTAATTTTTAGAAAAGACTTTCTTATTTATCTGGTATTGAATTATTTTATTGAGCATATTACCACTTATTTAAAAAAATCACTATCATTTCAATTATTCTTGAAGAAGCTTTCTAGTTCATTGCTCTGCACATAATCTTACATGCTTTTCTTCTTGGGTATTATAAAAAATTAAAAATAAGCATGGTATAAAAATTAAATACCCAACTAGAATGAAACCTATTAGTTGCTTTGGTTCTCTATGTGTAGCTACACAAATACAAATAAATAAGTCCCTCATTTCAATTTTGTTTAAGACAAATGTATATTTTTTTATATGTGTGAAATATTTTCTCATTAAGCAAAAACCAGATAAATCTCTATTTTATTACACTAGATACTAGAGCTATGGTATTTTTAAAAAGATATACAAATTGAATAATTTGTTTTGTTAAGTTTTTTTTTTTTTGAATGAAATATCACACTAGCTTGGAGAGGTAAGCCACCAATGTTAATGATTCATCTTTCAAAATGAATGCAAGAGTTTATGCAATCAGCAAATGGCTAAGATTTCACAAAGGGTGTTCACTGAATGCACAAAGTTGAAAACAAACCCCAATACACAGAACAATAAATGCTGTGGCAATGAATAATTATTGGTCTTACACATCCTAATCGTTTTATGGTTTATCTTAATAGCAGTTAAATATGTTCTTTGAATTCCTTTATCTGTAACAATATTTAGATTTTTTTTTTCCAGGCTTCTGTTGGTGATATTTTCCAAATCAAGTGAAGGAAAAGAAAACTCAGTCATTATAAAACATAAAGCAATCTGTAAAATTATAAAGCTTTTTCCTTCCTCTCCCCGACTTGCCTTCCCACATCAAATGTAGACCATATGCCAAGGCTACTCCTTAACTATAACTGACTGTTGTTACTGTAGTAATCAGTCTCTGTCAGAGCAATTACTTAAAATCATCCGTCCTGGTTGTTTTTCACAATCCACAGCACACTGAGCAGAACAATGCAGCTGACAATCCGAATGGCACAGATGGAATTATCATACCTCACACCCCGCCTGACTGACAGTTACCTGCAGGAAGGGGGAAGGACCCTATCATCTGGAGGGGCAGCTTTCTTCTTGCCAAAGAGAGGGAGAGAAAGCCCTTTGCTGCAACTTTGTCATCTAGGGAGTCAGCAGAGACTTCCTCCTGGCGTGTGCAAAAGAAACAATGATATTATTCTTCTGGATGGGCAGTGGGGCGGGCATTGTCCATGTCGAAGTATTGGGTTTAAGATATTAAACAGGTTAATCAATAGTGTTTCAGCCTTTGCAAGATCCTCATTAGCAGACCATATGGATTGAAATTTATTAGCCCCTCTTCCCTTTAACCAGATCAATACTTCCAGGAACTGACCCAAAGTACATTGTTTAGAAACACGTTTGTTTCTTACATTTCCTAACCACCAGTTGTTGGGGTGTATGCAATGTTTGTGTGCCTGTGCCAGTGTGTGACAGAGAATTTCTGGGCAAGACCTTGGGAGGTTCACATAGTGTGACTCAATAGTATCAAGTGGTACGATCACCATTGCACTTGGAGGTGCAAGTTTTGGGACAAAACTTATTTTAACTAAGCAAATATTATTCTCCCTAATCCTGCCTTTTATTCAAAATGAAATAAACAAAAAGACAAACAAACAAAAGGTCACAAGAAAAGTCTTCAGGAAAGGGGGGATTTTGCTATGGTGGAAAACTGAAACAAAGTAGCATTTTCCTGAACTACTGATGCCTCCAAATACCTGCCTTTATCCCAGTGGTTCCAGCTTCTTGGAATTTAAGGAGTCAAGCCCTTTGGGTAAGAGGACATGCTTTAATAAAAGCCACTGCAAGATTTGGGTGCTCCCATAATCCTAAAGGCTAGAAATGTATTCACATTCATTCTCAGTGAATTCAGCTCAAAGTAATTAGAGAAAGAAAAGGGAAAGTAACTTCTGGATTTCCATCTTTTAGTCTTGAATTATCCATGCCAAATTAAGCATCTAGGCACATGAGTTTATGGGGATATGACATATATACATTGAGATATATAGCATGTGTATGCATGTATATTCTTTTCATAAATTTCTTTGACTGGCAAGATTCAAAACACTAACAGGGCAGGAATTCATTTGTTTCAGTAGGGAAAAAAGAAAATTAGAAGAGCTGAATTCTTATGGCATGCTGATAATTAAACCTACACTAATCATAAACATCGATGGGCCACCAACAGGGCTTGTTTAATCATTTTCAACCAATTGTGTGACTCCGTGACTGCCCCTCTGCTAGACTTCTTAGAAGTATTTCCTTATTTGGGGTTGGAATTATTAAAGTTACAAGATACTCCTGGGTAATCAGAATTTATTGCATTTCTATTTAGAAAATTGCCCAATGCAGAGGTTGCTAAAGAGGCACCACCAAATACAGGCCTTCTGGCTGTGTTTGTTTCTTGGACATCAGGGGATTTTAAAGTGAAGAAAGTACAGTTATTTAATTTTGCATTCAGTTAATTTTGAGCTGTGCAGCCTGGGAAATGCTTCATAAAGGAAACCTGGGAAGTACAGGGAGATCCCACTAGAAAGGCAGGGGGTCGTTCTCTATCTGCAGGTGTGGGAAAAGGGCAGGTGACAAGATGTACCTCTACATTGACAAGCAGTTGGTGACCTGTTGGGAACTGAAGGAAAGGAGATAATCTTAGCTCAGAGTCTACACCTGATCTATCCCATACAGTAGCCACAACGGCAGCCACTGAGCACATAAAACGTGGCTGGTCCAAGTTGAGATGCACTGTCATTATAAAGCACATAATTGATTTTGAAAAATTAAAAAGTAGAATGCAAAATCCCTCATTAATGATTTTTGACATTGATTTTCATTTTGAAATGATAGTATTTTGGATATATTGGGTTAAATACACGATGTTATTATTTTACTTTTTTTTAAAATGTGGCTACCAGACAATTTAAACTTTACATGCGGTTCATATTATATTTCTATTGGACAGCATGGGGCTACACACTCTATATCCCATGCTAGTCACTTTGTATGTATTCTCTCTTTAATTTTTATAGCAGCTTGATGACGGAACTATGATTACTTCCTTTTTATTGACAAGACCAATGTTCAGAGACATCAGAGAACTTGCCACAGTTACTAAGTGGGAAAACTGTATACAGAGCAGACTGATATCATTCCAAAGGCCCTCTTTTTTCCAGGATGTCTTGCTTCTTCCATGACCTATTGCTGGCACCTGTGAGTTGGAATGAGAATAAGGATTTTGACTTTTATTGTATACGTTGTTGCCTTTACCTAATCCAGTGGAGATGCTGTGGTCACCAGGGTGGGGAAAATTTTTGTTTAGATGAGACTGCCATAGGATCTTTCATATACCTGGCCAGGATTTACTAAATGCCAGTAGCTCTTTCTGAGTTCCTATGACTGTGATAAGAAGCAAAGCTCCCCCCCATCCATTTCCAAAGACTTTTAAGGAGATGTTACCAGACTGTGTTTAGAAAAATTCATAGAGACCTGATGCAAACTATGGCCCAAGAGCCACATCCTGTTTTTATATATAAAGTTTTCTTAGAATGTAGTCATACCCATCTGTTTACATATTGTCTATGGCTGCTTTGCACTGCAATGGCAGAGTTGAGTTGAGATAGACTATGGGCTGAAAAATTGAAAATATTCACTGTCCAACTCCTTATTAAAAAAGACCCCTTCTTTTCCTTAGGCTGGGTCCAAAACCAAGATTTTCTGGTTCCCTTTTTATATTCATGGATGACACACCTCCATAACTGCTTTCCATTGGTTCCCCTTATCAGTTCTAATATACTTTTAGTGTTGCTTCCATCTCACCATCCTTCAAGGCTGTCATGGTGAGAGTGTTTCTCTCACTAGCATTTTTTTTTCTCAATCAAACAGGTCAATGGCCACTAATACCAGTGATCTAATGAGCAGGGTCACTGAAATAGACGGCTCAGGCAAAGCAGAGGGCATTGAATTCAATTTGTAGTTGACCAGATGCTTGGAAATCAAAGAGGTGTCATGTTGTCTTATTGCTTAAAGCAAATAAATAACCTTGCAAAGAAGTTCAGAATTAATTGGAGTTGAAATAATTATAGATGATGATAAGCCAGCCACCAGAGAAATGCAATAGTCAAACTGTGTGGTAACAAATGCATTGATTAACATATGCCAGGACAGCACAGAATGTAGCTGAGAAACACAGAATTATGAAGGTGAAAAAAATTACCGGCTTCAATAACAGTTTTTGGTTATAGCTCAGTTTTCTATTTCTAATCAGAGAGACTCCATTATTTAGGAAAATCTGTTCCGGTGAGAGAGAATGTTAGCCTGAAAGGCCAACACGCCGCACGACTAACAAAGCCACTGATTTAAAATAAACAGACGTATTTTAACATCCATAGTGATATATTTTGATTGTTTGATCAACTTATTAGTGGACCATCCCCAGCTTCTGCAGTTTGAACAAGGTTCGTAAGGGTCATCTTCTGCAAGTGAGGACCTCTGTACTACTAAAAACATAAAATGACCTATAAAAGAAAAATGCCTTCAGCTGGAGAACTTCAGAGAATCCACTTTAGCTAAAATGAGCTCGGTGCATACAAAAGGCCTGGCATGTGACCCATTTGTAATAACTGAAAAGGAATCCTCAAATAACATGTATTTGTATGGCTCTGAAGTTTTTAAAACACCTTTCCCTCCATTAACTGTCATGTGAAATGACCAGGTGGATTAATTTATTGAGAGAAAACAAGACTGCTCTTTGCAGATCTAAACCTCCTCCTACCCTCTCGATTTTTTCCACAGAATTTAGGACATGACTCAGTTTCTTAACACATTGGGGGAAAATTACTTCAAAGAATGGAGTGATGTGTGAAATTAAGAAACAGAAGGAGCATAAGGAAGACAATATGGTAACACACAGTTAAGTTTCCAAGACTCGAGAATATATCTCTTGCAAAATATCCCTGTATGCTAAAGTGCATTCTGTTTATTCTAGCTCAGTGGCTCAGCTGGTCATGTAATATGTTAGCAAATGGCAGACTGTAAATGTAGAGCAAGGTTGGACTATCAGGGCTTTCATCAAGAGGAAATTCTGGGGCTTGGTGTTAGTTTGTAGAGCCGGAGGGGCATCAGAGAACGACTAAAAATGTGTGTTGGGGAGAAAGAGAAGTGGAAAATGAAGAGAATGAAGGAGTCTCTCAGACTCAGTCAATGGTTAGCAACCATAGCCCCTCACTGAGTCTTCCATATTAGTCAAACATAAATATATCCTCAGAGAATTTCAGCCTAACTGGGACTCATATTATCCTAGCCAATATGGGCTCACCCTAGAAAAGAAGTGTCACGATAATTGAACATTCATTTGGTTTCAGACTCTGCTAGTTGAAAGGAGGATGCTGTTCAACGCACAGTGCTTTCAGGAAAGAGAACGCCGCTTGGCCTGGGCAGTTTCCAAAGAACTGAGCAAGCCACATAATTTTATAGCAAGCGAGTTCTTGCTAGGGAAGTGATTACCAACATTTTACTTTTTGAAAAAAGCTGTATAGCATTTAATGGAATGTACACTCATCACTGTCCTGCTGTTTTTACCTTCATTTATAGATTGGGAAACTGAGGTTCGGTGGCTCGAGGAGACTTTCCGGGGTCACATAGTAATTCAACAGCAAAGTTTCATAATGTCACACAATCGCAATAACAGAAGGATTTTAAAATAGTCTTTCAGTTCATTTACAGAATGAAATTACATCTGCAAGATTTCTTTTGGACTTGAAAAATAGGCATGACTCTCCATGTCCTTTATGACAATTTCTTTACATTTTTAAGGTAATACACTTTTCAGGGAAAAAAAAATCACATTGCTCACAGAAAGAAAATTCCATTTAAAAAACTTTATGAAAAAATATTATATATATTATAATTAATATTCTTATGGCCATAATTATCTTGATATAATTTTCCTATTTAGGTACATTGGCCAGTGTTTATTTGCAGAGTTGTAATAAAATGTCACATCCAACTGCCATATCTTCTGCATTAGAAAACGACAGTTGATTGCTGGTTGTCCCTTTAAGATTTGGAAGATGAATACTCCATAATCTTTCCTCAATTGGTTTTAATATCGTGAACCATTTTTCAAATTTCCCAAGGGCATCTGAGAACTCATAATCAACTTCCAAGATCTCAGCACTACAGGTCACCTGCTAACCAAATAGTCAACTCTCCATTTGTCCAAAAAAGAAAAAACCCTGAATTTTTGCAAGTCTCAAAAGCACTCCTACAACTCTAGATGCGGTTACAAAATAGTCTAGAAAATATTTAGTTTTATACTAAACATACAACTATATTTGCATTGATAGCCACTGGACTACCAATAAGATATGGTTAGATATCTAAATTCTTAAATTACCTGTATCAGATCTCTTAAATTTGTATTCTCTGTTGGTTGTATAAGGGTTATAATAAAAGAGTTTAACAGTGAGTTAATGATCTGGCATTGTTTCTGTGGGGGCATGTGTTTGATCCTTGGCCCGGCTGGGTTCAGTGTATTAAGGATCTAGCTGTCCATAGGTCTGTTGTAGGTCAAAACTGCAGCGTGGATTTGATCCCTGGCTGGGAATTTCCATATGATGCAGGTGTGCCTGGGGGTGGAGGAGAGGGGTTAAAAAAGAGATGTTTAGCAAACTTTCTAGAGCTCTATTCTCAACAAAGAAAATAAAATCTAAAACAAAACTCAGCTGACTAAACTGAACCAGATTATTTCTAAATTAAATTTCGCAAAGAGATAAGAACTCCCAGGAAGGAAGAATATGAATGACAGATCTCTATCAGTATGAATAGCCCAGAATTGTTTTTTTTGGGGGGGGGGTAGTTCAATAGCTTCATAATTAGATTTTTTAAATTTTATTTTCGTCTCTAATTTCCAATATAAATCATTTTGAAAATTAGTGATAAAATGTCTTCCTTAACATTTTACTCTCATTCGTTCTTCTCAAAATCCTCAGTGGTTCCCAGGTCATCAAATTCCTGAATGGATTACTATTTAAGGCCCTCCACTTTCCCATTCCTTTCTGGATAATCCATTTTGGTGATTGTTTCAACTCACCCATTCTTGTTCCAAGAATATATCAATGGCTTCTCAAAATAGCCTTTGTCCAAAATGTTTTTCCGCTTTTCAGCCTGGTCTCATCTTTTCTTCAAGGTCCTGCTTGGGCTCCACCTTTTCTATGAGATCGCTTGTAGAACACTCCCTCTAATAATTACTTTCTCCATGGCAGTCTTGTCATTTCTTTTACCTGTAATATTCACTTGATACCTAATACATACTATATTATATTATTATATATCCTAATCTGTGTACTTTTAGGTTCTGTATATGTCACAGATGTTGAGTTCCTGGGATTCTGCACTTGATAATGCCGATGGTATTGGTGATGATTGCCAACACTGAATGCTATGTATCGAAAAAAAAAAAAATGGCCAGAGCATCTTGTAAGAATTTATGCATTTAATTCTTGCAGTAATCCTAAGAGTGGCCGCCATTATCATCTGCTTTAAAGATGACAAAACTGTGGCACAGAGCAAGTAAGTGACTAGCTGGCAAACGGTGGAGTTGAACTTTGAACCTAGGTGGTTCAATTTGACTCCCATCCCCTTGAAGTAATATGCGATACTAAGGATTATTGAAGAAAATGGTGTGAAATTTTAAAGTTAAGTTTTTCATGAGATGAGCAAATCTAAAATGTGTTAGATTTAAGTCAAAAAGGTATTTCTTTGGAGAACAAAACTGTAGGGATAGGCATTGTTTAATTGTCTTAAATGGATAAAGACATATCTATTTGTATAAAATAGTGTTAAGACTTGAATCAATGTCTAGATGATTCAGATTTTCGAACATCAGTGCTTGACTTAGCTGCTCACTTCTCCATAGATGCCATAGATGTGTACTCTTGCTCTGTTGCTTGAGGAGAAACACGGGGAAACTGGAAGTTAAACAGCAACAACAACAACAAAAACAATCTTGAAACAGCTGACTCATTATGGAATATATCCAATATTTCTTTTTCAAATGGTAATTGTACTTTCATAAAAATACAATAGTTTAATGATGAGAAATGTCAATATTCTTTTTTTTTTCCCTAGTTTTTCAAGGGACTCTAAGCAACCAACTTGTATTTTGCACATACTATGTCAGTCTGGGCCATGCATGGTATGTGAACCTTTTGGTAAAATAAAGCTATCACTTATGAGGCATTTTACTAAAGTGAGAACTCAATGAATATTGGAATTTTGTATAAGTTGGATATCTAGGGATTCCTTAATGTACAAACTAATAAATGACATTTATTAATGTTTAATATTTTTATTTTTAACATACATTTTATAATCAATATTTTCATTAACATTTAATCAGGTAAATTGGTAGATACCACTGTTGTTTGAGAAGCCTTAAAATATTTATACATTGCTATCATTAATTTCACTTATAGGAAGCTACAACTAGGAAATAGTAAGAAATGCAAAATAAAAAGTTAGAAGCAAGAATATTTATTGCAACAATACTTATTCTGTGAAAAATAAAACCTTAAATATCCATAATAAAAGGAAATAAGGTCTGGTAAGTTGCACAATAGAATGTTTATGTAATAGTTAAAAATGTAGAGTGCTTTAAAGACATAAAAATGCTTTTGATAATGAGTAATGTTAAGCAAAATGCAGCACACAAAATTATGAATACAGTACGAATATTAAGAGAATAGATAGGAAAGAAATTAGATGAAGATATGCTGAAATACAAATAGTAGAAGAAGAAACCTATGGAAAAAGACAGGAAGTAATTATGAAACAATGATTATTATTATATCACTGTGCAGGGTGATCGTGGATGATTCATTTTTTTTTCTTTAAGTATTTCTATAATTTACAAATTTTTGAATGTGGGTTAACTACTTTCATTATCAGAAAAATCTTTGGCTTAAAAAAGTTAAATTTAATGGAAAATTGGTAGTGTTAATAGAAATTGGTAGTGTTCAGAATGAAAGATACCAAAATATCAGTTCTGACACCTTATTTTTTGAAATGATTACTGATGTCGTTGATGGTCACACAGTGATCTTCAGAGATAATGGCCAAGCAAAACCTTTAAGTTTCTTCACTGAATGAAAAATATTGGATCTTTTGAGTGTCTTGCTTGTCATACCATTGTTCATATAGATCAACAGTATATGTTTATTAACAGCTAGAAATAGTGTAAAAGTTCTTTCTCAAAATGTAATCATTACTTTGGGCAATTATTTTGTGCATAAACATCATCAGATTCTTTCCAAATATTAACTATGAGGCAGGGGCACACATACTTAAATACTTATAAAGAATACACTAGAGCCTCTGTATTATTTTCTTCCAGTCTAATTCAGTTCACTCAGGAAATTTATTTAGTGCATTTATATTTATATACATCAGAAATATTTTCATGTAGTTGTAGAATCCCAATATTTTTTGTCAACAACTCTGTTTAGAACATAATTCATACAAAAATATTAATTTTTGAACTAAGGCATATGTCATCATCTCCAGAACTCCAGAGGAGAATGAATCTGAAAAGGGGATTGTGTGGATTATATCCTCTGGGCTTATGAATGAAGCACAAGACTGAGTTACAACGATGTCTTATGTGTGTTAGGCCCACCTCTGAAAAATTTTCATACTAGAGAAATAAGTTTGTAATTCATGCCATCATTTCCCCATTTCTGGTATGTTATTAATGCTTTTCATTCTACAGAGGAGCAGTAAAAATAGATTTTTACACAAGACTTTGAAATTGCCCCTTGAGCTTCTCTTCATATGGAAACACATGGAAATATAAACTAAAAGTTTGTGGGAAAGATGTTTTTTGTAATGTCATTTATAAGATTTGAAAAGGATAATCATTCTAAATAATGAGTTGGAAAAAGTAAAGTCTATAAAGACTTTAAATCAGCATTAAAAATATTATGGTAGTTCCCATTGCGGTTTAGTGGTAACAAACCCGACTAATATCCACGAGGATGCAGGTTTGATTCCTGGCCCCATTCAGTGGGTTAAGGATCTGGTGTTGCCATGAGCTGTGGTGTAGGCTGCAGATGCAGCTTGGATCCAGTGTTGCTGTGGCTGTGGTGCAGGCTGGCAGCTCCAGCTTTGATTCGACCCCTAACCTGGGAACTTCCATATGACACAGGCCTTAAAAAGAAAACAAAAAATTATGAAGGTGTTTCATTAAAATGGGAAAATAATTCTAATAAGGAGAAATGTAAAGACCCAAGCCAGCATGTAAACCCATAATGGTAGTGGTTAATTAATATGTGACTTCTCAACTCTCTGTCTCCAATTACTCCTTAATAGGAAAGCAGAGTTGGAGTTCCCTGGTGGCCTAGTGGGTTAAGGATCCAGTATTGTCACTGCTATTCCTTGGATTGCTGTTGTGGTGCAGTTTGCATCTCTGGCCCTGGGAATTTCTTCATGTTTTTAATGCTCTGAATTTATCAAACTATGTTTCTAGATACTGAAATGACTCAAAATAACAATCCCTTAAAGAATTTCTGGATATCAAAAATCAAAAAACAAAACAACCCCCCAAATACCATATAAACTGAAATTACAAATGTAACATTAAATTGTTCTGATTTATTTGTAATTATCCTATCTACCTTTTGTCTTAATTGGACAAAGGCAGTATAAACTTGTTCTATGCAATTAAGAGTAGTTATGTGCAAAGCAAATGGAGTCCTATTTTAAATCTTATTTGAACTGACTCATGGTTCAATGTGTTACATGAAATTAAAAAAAGTGTAATTCTTAAAAGGCTAGTGAGTTTTAGTAAACATATCCTCATAGAATGAAATGCTGGGAAATTTTTATACATTGAACTGGGAGTCCATTAGGTTTTTCAATATATTTTTCCTACATACAAATCAGACTTTGGAAAAAGACTATAGAATATTTTGAATTCCATACCCTTTGAGCTGTCATCTCAAAGATTTACTTAAAAAATCTATGGCAGAATTCTATGGAGCTTTTCTTAGAAGGAACTAAAAGTACATTAGATGTACTATGACGAGAGCACTTTTCCAGGAACTAAAGAGAAATCAGGTCATGCTTACCAAAATCGGGGAGCAATACTAAAGTCAACCAAAATGTTTTGGCTCCTTTTTCTCGTTTAGTTTTTGTGGGAATCTGAATTTGTGGGATTCCTTTAAGAATTTTTCTGATAAGCTCTTGATTTCTAATCCAAAATATATTATGAGCAGTAGAAGTACATACAATAGAAAGGAAACTAACATGTATTAAGCACTTATTTTATGGACAAAAATAATTCTGGGTGTATGTATTATCTCATTTAATATACATTGCAGGAGTTGCTTTTGAAACTTAAACCATACTCAATGTAAATGTAATAGAATAAATTCAATGTTGGTTGCAAGAGCTGCAAGAGTAATGATATATACACATTCTGTGTCTTCAGCTACATAAGGACCCCCATTTGAAAAACTAGGTCTGGGAGTTTCCGTAGTGACGCAGTGGTTAACGAATCTGACTAGGAACCATGAGGTTGCAGGTTCGATCCCTGGCCTTGCTCTGTGGGTTAAGGATCTGGCGTTGCCGTGAGCTGTGGTGTAGGTTGCAGACTCGGCTCGGATCCCGCGTTGCTGTGTCTCTGGCATAGGCCAGTGGCTACAGCTCTGATTCGACCCCTAGCCTGGGAACCTCCATATACTGCAGGAGCGGCCCTAGAAAAGGCAAAGAGACAAAAAAAAAAAAAAAAAAAGAAAAGAAAAACTAGGTATACTTCTAGGAATATAAATTATATATTTTCTGTGTGAATTTGTGATGGAGGGAAAAGAAGAGAATGACTATTTAATGATCAACCCATCTTTATTTATTCAGTTGGGTTTTTATTGAACTCTTAGTATGTGCCAGGCACTTCTGTGGTATTAGAAATAAAGATGTGAACATGGAGAAGTCTTTGTTTTCCTGGGTATTGTAATCTGCTCAGTCGAAGTAAACAGGTAAATCAGCCAACACATTAGGTAATAACAAATGCACACAAAAACTTGAACCAGAGTGATTTACACTGAGTACTGAACTGTCTACTGTAGATGGGATGGGTGGGAATGGTTTTCTTGTGGAAGTAACAATGTAAAACTTTTTATTCTATCATTGCCATAACCCTGAAAATAGTAACGTTATTTCACAAAGTTGGAATAAGTAAGGTTAAGTACATCAAAGGTCATATGGCTTCTATTGTTCTTTCCTGATTTCATTTTGGACTCTCAAGGTTTTTTTTTTTTAATACTTTGAAACTGGAGATTTCTCTTTTTCAAGATTACAATTATTTATTTATTTATTTACTTTTTAGGGCTGCATCCACCCACCTGTGTCGAATTGGAGCTACAGCTGCCAGTCTACACACCACGGCCACAGAAATGCAGGGTTTAAGTTGCATCTGTGACTTACACCACAGCTCACGGCCATACCAGATCCCCAACCCACTGAGCAAGGCCAGGGATCGAACCCAGACTCATGAATACTAGTTGGGTTCATTTCCTCTGTGCCACAACAGGAGTCCCAAGATTCTGATTTTTTTTAAAGAAATCATAGTTTATGGAGTGCAGGGTGAACCTCCCCCAATAATCCCAGAAAAATGCCAGGACAATATGGTGGTTTCTCTCTTTTTTTTTTTTTTCTATAAAACAATTAATGGAGGAAATGGTGCCTAGCACTACTCTCAAACTTTTCAGCAGATATCTTCCCTGTGGTAAACACTTAAAACAAAGATTTATTTTCTGGCTGGCTGATTGTTTGTTTGTTTTGAAAATTTTTGCCTCTCTGGAAAGCATGTTTGTCCTAGAATGTAGTATTTTTGCCAAAGTCCCACACTGAGGACTGCTCCTCAGGATGGCCTCGTACAGAATGTGTGAATTTCCATCATCAGCTAAAATGTGAACTTGAACAATAGACAGTTGGCTCTCCTCCAGTCCTAAATAAAGCTGTGTGGGAGCGATGGAAAAATCTCCCTGTATCCGCTGGGGAAGGCAAGGCAGAAAGCTTGCCGTTCTTCTGACGCTATTTAGAGGTGGTCTTCTTAAGAAAAATTCACCTATTTCACCCATACCAGAGAACGTCAGGGCCTCTTCCTTTCCCAGTGACCTCTGCTTACATTATACCTGTGGTACCTAAACAACAAGGTGCTGAAAAGTGGTATGTCTTCCCTGTGGGCCCAGCTATAGCTTCTATACTTCTATGCCTTGAGTTTCCATTGCAAATTCCTATCCACTTGGTTCCTTTCTAAAATGAGCTTAGCATAATTTGTGTGAAATGTAGAGACTTTTTGTTTTTTTCTTTTTAGGACCATACGCAGGGCATATGGAAATTCCCAGGCTAGGGGTCTAATCAGAGCTACAGCTGCCAGCTTGGTTAGAGCTGCATCTGCAACCTACATCACAGCTCATGGTAATGCTGGTTCCCCGTCCCACTGAGTGAGCCCAGGGATCTAACCCACATCCTCATGGATACTAGCCGGATTCATTTCTGATGAGCCACAACAGGAATTCCGACTAGACTCTTTTGTGATTTCTCTCTGTCATGTTTCAAAGTTCAGTATTTTACCTGCTGCTTTCCTGTATCAAACAAGCACCAACTTATGGCAATTACTTTTCATTCACATTGTAATCATTCATTGTAGCATTTCAGTTACTATGCTTTGAGTGGGGGTTATTCACCTAATTTTAAGATCTCTAAATTTCTCCTGAATTTCCATCTTGCATCTTCAACTGCTATAGGACATTTCCCTCTCATACAACAATAACCACTCTCCTCACCTATTACCTAAATAGTCTTCCCCTGCAATTTTCTTGGTTTTCTGTCAATGGCACCATCATTCTTTTAATCATTCCTTCCCATTACCAACCCTCTAATCTTTGGTCTTTGATCTTTCATAATGTTTGCTGCTGCCTTTCCACTCCTGTGCAAGGATCTTAGTCACAGACCTTATCAATTCATCAACTGGACTACTGCAATAATCTCTTAATTTGTCTCCTTGCCTCTGAATACTTTCTCTTCCATTCATCTAGACACAAGCCATTGTTATTTTCAACTTTCCCAAACACCAGGTTATTTAACATGGGACTATTTAGAAACCTCTGGGGCTGCTCACTAGATTGGCTTTCAATATTTCCCATATTCAGATTACCTGCTCTCTAAAGTTTTCTCCCTAATTACTCTTGCACTGGGGTTCCATGTCCATGCCAGCCAGATTGGCTGTATGTGCCTTTCCACTTTTGCTTGTATTCTCCCTTATTTCTAGCTGCCCCCTTCCCCCCGCCAATTATTTGTCTTTCCACTCATGTGCATATAGCTTAATACTTTCTTATAAAGTTTGGCTCAAATCTGACTTGTTCTCTGAAACTTTTGTAATTATGCCAGCTGTCTGTGATTCCTTTCTTATCTAGATTTACCCTGATGTGCCTACTTGGGATTGCTATACGTTATGGACTGAGTATTTGTGTCCCTCCTCTCCACAAAAATCATATGTTGAAGGCCTAACCAATGTGATGGTATTTGGAGGTGGGCCTTTGGTTCAGATTAGGTTATGAGGGTGGGATCCTCGTAATGGGATTAGTGCCCTTACAAATAGGGAGAGAAAGAGAGATATTTCTTCATGCACATGCACTAAGAAAAGACCATGTGAGGACACAGATATTGAGTGTCTGCAAGCCACTTAGTGGGTCCTCACTGGGAACTGAATCAGCCTGTACCTTGATCATGGGCTTCCCAGCCTCCAGAACATGAGAAATAAATGTAGTTTAAGCTGCCCAGTCTATGGCATGTTGTGAGCCCAAGCTAAGACATTACCTAAAGTCACTTGACCATTGTCTTTCCTACCACTTGATCAATTTTTCTAGTCATTCTTGTGACCTGCCTATTTATGGAACACATTGGGCAAGTTTCTACAGGAAGGATGGTTTTTGTACTTAAAGTTGCCTCTGCCTGGGACACAACTTTTCGAGATATGCAAATGCTTTGCTCCTACACTTCCTTTAGGTTTCTGCCCAACTTTCATCCCTCACCATTCTAGCTAAAATAGCAACTTCCATCAGTATCTTCCCCCCTTATATTGTTCTATTTTTCTTTGTTGCACTTTCAGCTTTTGACCTTATATGCTTATCTATTTATCTATTGAATATCTCCTATCCTACAATGAGGGACTTGTGCAGGCAAGGATTTTGCCTACTTTGTGCATTATTCTGTCCTGGTACTTAAATAATATCTGGCATATAGTTATGCTTAACACATATTTGTTGAATAAGTGAACTTTTTGCCTGCCTAGTTTCTCCATGGTCAGAAAACTTTGTAAGAGCCTCATTGCTCTTTCTATAATCGGCACAAAGCAGGGATCCAGTTACTTCGGCTGCCATTGTCCACACAACTGAAACCATCCCCATTAAAGTCAACATGGTAGAAGAAGCACATCTAAACCCTATTTTCCGGCCTCATCGATAGTTTGCAGCCCTGCCTGTGTCAGGTGCATCCTATTTCTCTAATCTCTCCCCTTCCTTGGGCTCTTCATCTCCCTGTCCCTGCGCCTTCACAAGCTCCTCTTCCTTCCTCTACTCTGGGGGTCTTACTCTGCTGATATCTCTAGCTCTCTTATCCTCTTGAATGACTTAAAGGACTATTGATTACTTGTTGATTTCACATTTGGACATTCACTTGCTTGCCAGAATTTATTTATAACCCCCAAATTTGAGTCACTCCATGCCCATGTGTGTGTGATGCTCTGCCTTCTTGACTCAGCTCTCATATTGTGTGTAAGTGTTCTTTTTGCAGTCTAATTAGTGCCATGTTCTTTGCATTTCTTTGTGTGTGTGTTTTTTGTTGTTGTTGGCTATTGCAATGTTTATAATGGCAACAAGCATAAAGTTCTATGTGGTATTCCTAAGCACAGGGAGGCTGTGGTGTACCTTGTAGACAAAATGTATGTGTTAGATAAGCTTTGTTCAGGCAAAAGTGATAGTGCTGTTGGCCATTCAATCTTCATAAATCATCAATACATATTAAATAAAGTATCATAAATAAGAGCAACATCTTAGTATTTGTTAGTGTTTGCTGTGACTTTATAGACCATAATAACCATGAATAATGAGAATCAACTGGATCGCCTTCCTTTCTTTATTTGATGATGACTCTCAAAGCTGTATCCAGTCAGAGTAGTTTCTCAAACATCTCCCTCATATATCCACCTGCCTAATTTCTAGCTTTTCTTTGCCTTCATTCTGGTACCAAGTTATTAGCTCTGAAATAGTGCACCTGATCATATCATCACTCCTCTGTTTTAACCTTCCCCTTTGTTTTGCCTAGGATCATCCAACCCTCACAGCATAGAACATAACCCCTAGGAGCTGTACTGCCTCATCTCCCACAATTCCTCCAACAACTTTGCTCAAACCAGACTTCTCACCCTGCCTCAAATAACCCTGTGCTTTTTTTACACTTTTTTTGGCAGTATGGAGTTCCTGGGCCAGGATTCACATCTGAGGTGCAATTGCAGTTGTGGCAATGCTGGACCCTTAACACGCTGTGCCAGGCCAGGGGTTGAATATGCATCCCAGCACTGCAGAGACACTGACAATCCTGTTGTGCTACAGCAGGAACTCCACATGCTCTTTTCTATACTTGAATGTCCTTAGAAACCTTTCTTAGTGTGCAAATTCCTAATCATCTATCAAGAGGTCATTCAGGTATTAACTCTCCTGGGAAGGTTTCCCAATTTGCTTAGATAAAGTGTTGCTTCCATTTCTGGCCTCTGACACCTTATTGGAAGATTTGCATTTAGGTGTGTCCTTGTCTTCTTGCATTCTGTCTTTTACACTAGTCTGTTTTGTGTTTTCTAGCATCACCAAACAGTTTTTCCAAGGCTCAACAGACACTGACTGGATGCCCTATAATGTAACTCTAATCTTACACTATCTACCTGGAGATAAAAGCCAGATCCTACAGATTAAGGGCTCAGTCCTACAAGATTCTTCCCCCACCTCAGGTGCCAATAGCAAGTTCAGATTATTATCTGTGTTTCTTTCCTACCAGCTAAAAGTTGGAGGTTCCCACAACCCCTTCATCAGGTTTGATTAACTTTCTAGGGAGGGTCACATAACTTAGAAAAATTTATTTATTAGTTTACCTATTTATTTAAAAGATACAACTCAGGAACATCCAGTTGGAGAAGATTCATAGGGCATGATACTGGGAAGGGTATGAGAGCTTCCATGCTTTCTTTGAGCACCACTCTTCCAGGATTGCCATGTGTCCACCAACCCAGGTGCTAGCCACATCACCTCCTTTTGGGTTTTTATGAAGGCTCCATTGCACAGGCATACTTGATGAAATCATTAGCCATGGCAGTTGATTTAACTTCCAGCCTCTCTTTCCTTATCTGAGGTGAGAGTGTGGGATGGAAAATTCCAACCCTTTAATCATGGTGTTCCCCTGGCAATCAACCCCCATCCTTACATGTTTTCCAAAAGTCACCTCATTAACATAAACTCAGTTGTATTTGAGGGGGGCTTGTTATGAATAAAAAGACACACCTTTTATCTTTTTAGGAACAGATGAGGAAAGACCCAATATTATAACAAAAGATGCCTCTATGGCTCTTACACAGAAAATAACTAAGGTTTTAGGAGCTATATGCCAGGAACCAAATGTATATTTCTTATTATAAATCACAGTATCATAGTAAGATTCCAACACATTCTCATAGGAAGGCCCAGCTCACTCTTCACATATAGACATCTAGCTCTAGCATCAAGCACCTGTTAAGCACTTACCAGTGCTTGTTGAATGAATTGAAAGAAAGAATATTTTTGAGTGCTGCTCAGATGTATATCTGCCCTAAGAAAATTCCTTGGATTTAGGTAAGAAAATTCTATTTCTAAATTATAATTAATGATATAATTACTATTATTTCTCTTTCTCTTTATCCTCAAAGTTGGTCATAGATAAAATACTCTGTGAATTCACCTGTTATGATCACAGCCATTAGAAAGCCTCACTAAATTTTGATTCCATTAACATTCTATAGAACATGTTTGTTCAAGGGGTGGAAGAACAAATGCATTTTTAAAAAAGGAAATAATTGAAAGAATGTTTGTGATTTTAATTTAAGAAGAGTTAATTGTGATTTTGGATTTAGAATATTTTAATTATAGAACCATCACTTAAACTCCCTGGACCTCAGTTTCTTCATCAAGAAAATGGGCTAGTAATGCCCACATCTGAGGGTTGGTGTGCAAATTTAATGATACCATGCTTAACATGCTTAAGAATTCTCTTTGCAAACAAAAGCAACACATACCACTATAAACAGGGAAATAATTACCTCAGCATTTAAGTTTATTTATAAGGGACAGTTCTACTTTTGGTGCAATCAAGATATCTTTTTCATTCCAGTATTTTTGTGGTTGCTCCATAACTTGGCTCAGAGAAACAATTCCCCCAAAAGAGCATAGCCTGTGTTTTGTTTTGCAGAAATATCTATAAGAACATTTCATAGATGTTTTATACAATGACAAATATTCATAGACAGATGCTGGCCATGTGTTTTCCAAGATCAATGAAAAATGCCAGCAAATGGGAAACTGGAGGGAGGGCAGAACAGAGATTTCCTGAAGAAGCACACCTCCCACTTGGAAACCTCAGAATCTTTGTGAGTTTCTACAGCAGTGTGTGGAGCATGCCAGGGCTCTGGGTGTGGTTCTATGCAGCTGACTTCAGCATAATTCAATTAGGGAATTCTCAATGGCTAGTCATCTGGGTTCTAAATGGTTGTTTATGTTCTCCAGATGGTCATGGACAGCAGAAAAAATACATTTAAAAGGAAAGAACACAGAGGGGGAAAAAGAGTTTGAAAAGTAGCTAAGCTGCTTTTGTCTTTTCCTTATTATAATCTGATTTTGTGGGTAGGGTAATAAAGCAACTGTTCCAGAAAAAAAATGCTTTTCACTCATTTAAAGTTTCCTAAACATCTTGAATGGTTTCCTTGTCATAAAGGAAGCTCTTTTTACAGGAACATCTGCAACCTAAAGTGAAGATACTGGAAACAATGCCTTTTAGAGTAACAAAAATGTTTGGATTGCACAATCATGTTTTGTGTAAGTCAACATATATTTAATATTGTTGATAAAATATTCTTCCTAATGAGAAAGGATAGTGATTAAATATCATAGAGGCATGGTTGTTTTTGTTTTTGTTATTGTTTTTTTGCCACACTTGTTGCAGGCAGAAGTTCCCAGACCAGGGATAGAATCCACACCACAGCTGTGACAATGCCAGATCCTTAACTGCTATGCCACCAGGGAACGCCAAGACATCTTCAGAGAATATATGAAACAAAATTAAACAAAAACAAAACACCAGGAAATGTTGGGACATGCTTGAGATGGAGCTTTATGACCTTTTCATTATAGCTTCAGCACCAATCATGCTGAAAGTCAGAGGCCTTCAAAGTTGATGGAAAGTTTGAAATGAGGCATTCTATGATTGGACAATGTGTTTCTCTGCTATATCCAGTGTTATTTGAGGAAATTGATTCTCCCAAAATCAGTGTTTAAAAGAAATGCTGTCCCTTTTGAAATGATCATTCATTCATTCATTCACCAAATAGCCACTGGTTTCCTACTACATGCCAGGCACTGTTTTAGGTCCTGGAGGACAAAACGGAAAAGATTTTTAATCTCAGATAACATTTATTCCAGTCTAACTATAATAATAACAGCTCCCCACATTGAGTTCTTACTCTACACCAAGGTGTTTTTGTAGATTTTCTCTTATTCTTTTAGAACTCCAGCAAGGAAGGTGCCATTATTATTCTAAAATTGAGAAAACAAGCAGAGAGATGTTAAATGATTCTTCCAAGGTCATGCAGTAACTTGAAGAATTCATATGTGCTTTCAGGTCTGTCTTATTTAAAGCTGTACTCTTTCCCCTATATGCTACTTCCCTAGAGGAATCTAGGGTATGTCTCCAGATGTGATTTGTAACAGTACGATGAAGAGGAGGACATATATTCCTGCTAAATACTATCATGATACATGCTGCTGCTGCCACTGCCACTGTGACCGTGACCACTTCTTACACCTTTATGCTGCTATAAGTAACCTGTGAACCTTGGGGAGGGTAAAGTCATTCAGCTCTATTCAGGGGTTGCGGTTGTTCCCAGAGGAGATGGGTATAACCAACTGCACCCATTCCATGAGTTTTTCTCCATATGCTTTGTTTATTCTGCTGAAGGCTCCTGTAGGGTAGGATCATGACTTATCTTTTTTTTCATTTCAATAAAAGACCTATTACATGACAGTCAGTGCGCTGGGTAGATAAAATGATAACTAAGCTAGATAGTTTATTGATTTAATTTTTTATCAATATAAATATACATGGTTTAAAAAGCTAAATAATACTAAAACATTAATAATAAAGTACGGTTATTCCCCACCTATTGTGCTTCATCGCAACTAGACCCCTGGCAACCAATTCTGTCTTTTTTAGTTATTTCTTTGAGCATTTCACACTATTCTATTTCTAAATAACGAGTGTATATTACTATCTCAGACTGACAACTCTATTTCCCCATCCTCCCAATATAGTTATAGTTGTGATTAAATATTATTTATTTTTATTATTCATTTTTATACCCATGCAAATATTATTCACAAATGAATGCTGTCTTATGATTATGTTTTCTATTTTCTTTTTTTATTGTTACCAAAGTTAGTAATTTTTCATTTGCGTTCTTCCCATACATTTCAGCATAATTTTCACAACATTAGGGCATGCAGAGTTGTGTTTTTTTTTCCTTAGAGATTCCCTTTACTTTCAAACTTGGAATTCCCTTTACTTTTTTTTTTTTTCTTTTCTGAAGTTGTTTACCTATTTCCTGGACTTTATACCTTTTTTCTTCCTGGATTTATTTTCTTGCTCAAAAGAGCACACCAATCAGTGGTTTAGTCAGCTTGAAAAGATAGTTAAATGACAAAGGGTATAATGACAGCTCCTTAAATCTTGTCTCCTGATTGCACTTTTCAGTCTGAATAAGTGGGTTCTGTGGTGCTTCTCCCTTCACTAAAGAAGCCCTTCCTTTTTGTCCAGTTTTGGATTTTCTCTCTCTGATATCTTGGTTTATTCCTACATTTTGGTGACAAGCATTTTCCACTCTCTTAGTAAGACAGGTACATTATATTTTGTTCTTTTTTTTTTTTTTTCTTTTTTGCTTTTTATTCTTTCCACCTTTTTTTTTTTTAGCATGTTGAATATCTAAAAATGTCCTTTACTACTGACAGTTGATTGAGCATTTGGCTGGGTATAGATTTCTAGATTAGAAATAATTCTACTTCAGACTTTTGAAGGCATTTCTCTGTTGCTTCCAGTATGCTATTCAGACTGCTATTCTTTATATGTTCCTCTTTTTTTTTTTTTTTTTTTTTTTAAAGGCCATACCTGTAGCATATGGAAATTCCCAGGCTAGGGATCAAATCAGAGCTGTAGTCATGGGCCTATGCCGTAGCCTCAGCCATAGCAATGCAGGATACATGCTGCGACTGTATGGTGTAGCTCTCAGCAAAGCCGGATCCTTAACCCATTGAGTGAAGCCAGGGATCAAATCTGTATCTTCATGGATACTAGTTGGTGTCTTAACCTGTTGAGTCACAATGGGATCTCCCTGTTTTTTCTTTTGATAAGCTTGTAGAACTTTGTTCCCATGTTTCTGAAATTTCACAATATTTTTTCCTGGTATGGATCTATTTTCATCTATTTTTTTGGGCAATCCATGGGCCTTTTCAATCTGGATATTTATGGTTTGCAATTGTGGGAAATTTCCTTGCATTCTTTCTTTGATGATATTTCCCCCAAATTTTCTTTGTAGTTTCATTCTAATAACCTATTATTTGAATGGAGCTCTTGAAATATTCACGTTTTCCATCTCTTGGGTTTTTAAACTACTTTTGTGACAATTTCTCCAACATTTTCTTTCAGGCTTCGAGTTTTTGTTTTTGTTTTTTTTTTTTGCTATTATATTTCTAACTTCTAAAATTTTTTTTTATAGCATCAACTTCCTGTTTCATGGGTGAAATATATTCTATCTTTTAGAGGATAGAAACAATAGTTGTTGTCAATTTTTTTCCCCCTGCATAATTTGTTTTTTCCAAGTTGCTTTTTTTTTTTCGTTTTTTTCATTTTAGTTTAGTCTTCATATCAGAGGCTTCTCTTAGGTATATGGTTGTTCTTGATTTTCTGTTCATGATTGTGATTGGAGCATTAATAAACTGTTTGTAAGCTCCAAGAGCATGAGTAGTGCTCTCTGACTTTAAGCTTTATTGTCAGGTAAGCTGAGTGAGACATTTCTTGAGGAATTAATGGTGTCAATATCTTTATTTTATTTATTTTTTATTTTTATTATTACTTTTTTTTTTTTTTTTTTTTTTTTTTTTTTTTTTTTTTTGCTTTTTAGGGCTGCACTTGCGGCATGTGGAGGTTCCCAGGCTAGGGGTCCAATTGGAGCTATGCTGCCAGCCTATGCCATAGCCACAGCAATGCAGGATCCGAACTGAGTCTGTGACCTACACCACAGCTCATGGCAACACGATATCCTTAGCCCACAGAGCAATGCCAAGGATCGAACCCACAACCATGACAGGAACTCCTGGTGTCAATATCTTTAGGTCCCTTTGTCAGGAGGGAGGGCTGTCAGAACCTCCAGAGAAGTCACATTTTCTCTCCTGCCTAGAGAGTAAAAGTCTAGCTGAATAGGCCCTAGGAGTCAAGTGGAGAGAGATGGCTAGGGGCTTCTTAATTTAGCTCCAACATATATATGGACACTTAATTTCTCTCTTTTCAGTCTGGCATCTATCTGTTTTACTTTGTAAAGATCCTTTACTTTCTCCAGAGAATAAACTCCTAGTCTCTTGGCAGGGGTAGTGGTGATGGTGTGAAAGTGGGAGTAAAGAAGGGTCTAACTACATTCTGAAAGATTTTAGCATCCCTCTTGGGGAAAGACAGATTTTTGGTCTTTCTGGCTCCTTTCTAATTTCTAGGATTGGGCAGGGAGATGGTTCCATAGGGATGATTCAGCTCATTAAAACACAGGGAAGAGGAGTTCCCGTCATGGCTCAGCGGTTAATGAATCCGACTAGGAACCATGAGGTTGCAGGTTCAATCCCTGGCTTCGCTCAGTGGGTTGAGGATCTGTGTTGCCATGAGCTGTGGTGTAGGTCACAGATGCAGCTCGGATCCTGCATTGCTGTGGCTGTGGTGTAGGCCAGCAGCTACAGCTCCTATTAGACCCCTAGCCTGGGAACCTCCATTTGCTGTGGGAGTGGCCCTAGACAAAGACAGAAAGACAAAAAACAAACAAACAAACAAACAAAAACAGGGAAGAGCTACACTCCAGAGCCAGAATACCTCTTTGTTCCACAGAAAGAATGATATCTTGTCCTTCTCCTCAGTCAAGTCTATGAAGTCAAGTCTGTTCATGCTTCATTTGGAATATCAATGGAGGATCTTATATATGTTGTGTTGTTCTCAGGCTCCCCATTGTCAGTTTCAGATTGAGCTTGACTTCTAGGTCACTTACTACTGGTCTACATTCTTTCTGACTTCCAAAATTTTATTGCTCGTATCTGAGCTGCATTTTCATGGCTTATGTCTGCTATTAGAAAAAAAAAATATTTGCTATTATTTTAGTGAGATTTGGGGCATATATATTTAAAATTGCCCTCTCAACACAGAACTGAGCATATTCTCTCTCATAACTGCATCTTCAGCATATAGTGCCTTTACTGATTCAGTAAAGGTTTTCATAACCTCAATCAACATTACCTGTGGTACTAATACTGTCACTGGCTATCCTAGCCATCTCCTCAGAGATGCTGTTAGCTTCAAATAAATAGCATGGCTTCAAATAAAGTGGTACATGGTATCTTAAAGTGTCTTGGAATTTGGATATACAATTATGATGAAGACAAAGATGGTGGCAATCCTCATCTCTCTTCTTTCTCTTTCTAACTAGAACTTATATACCTGGTTATAAGTTAGTTCTTTCACATGCATCATCACTAACATTTGTCAAAAACATAAAATTGTTATTGCTGTTCCTATTTTCTTTTTCTCCTCATACTCTATTCTCTCTGTCCCTCTTGCCAATCTCAAAGAAAAATTGTTTTTGTTTTTAAAGAGCAAGCCCATAAGGGAAACCCTTTACATTGCTGGTGGAAAAGTAAATTGGTGCACCTACCGAACAGGTGTTTCTCAAATGACATTTCAGTATGGCAGTTTCTCAAAAAACTAAGAATAGGATAACCATGTGCTCCAGCAATTCCATTCCTGGTTTTATATCTGAAGAAAATAAAAACACTAATTCAAAAAGATACAGCTACCCCAATATTCATAGCAGTGCTATTTATAAAAGTCAAGATATGGAAGCAACCTAAGTGTCCATCAGTAGATGAACAGATAAAGAAGATGTAGTATATGGATACAGTGGAATACTACTAACCCATAAAAGAGTGAAATCCTGCCATTTGCAACTACATGGATGGAAGGTGAAAGACACATACTGTATTATTTAACTTCTATGTGGAGTCTAAAAAGTAAAACAAACTAGTAAATATAAGAAAAAGAAACAGACTCACAGATATAGAGAACACACCAGTGGATATCAATGTGGAGAAGGAAAGGTAGGGGGCAAGACAGTGGTAGGATATTAAGCGGTACAAACTACTATATAAAAATAAGCTACAAGGATATATTGCATAGTACAGGAAATACAGCCAATATTTTATAATAGCTATAAATTGTATATAATATATAAAAAATTTGAATCACTATGTTGTACTCTGAAACTAACATAATATTTTAAATCAACTATACCTCAATACAAAAATAAAGACCAAGCTACATAAAGTATGAATTTTTCTCTAAGACACATAACGTTCCTGTGCATAGATATGGCTATCGAAATGACAAGGTCAGCTGCTAAACAACTATAATTACACCAAACTAATTTTACTTCTTCACTAAAACACACACACACACAAAATGAGAAACATTACTTCTCTTGTGTGCCTGGCCTGAAATTTTATCTTGCTTTTGAAAATGCTTGAGGCCTGGAACACCAGCCTGGGGATATTAATCCAGATATTAAGTTCTCATTTAGGCCCCAAACTCACATCACTTGGTTCAACTACTACTTTAAAATAAAGCTAGTCCTAAATTGAATTTATTTTGCAGAGAATACATGTGTACCTACAAGGCCTCTGGGCAAAATGAATAGGAAAAAAAAAAACCAAAAACCACAAACCCCTATACTATAAAATAAATACACATGTGCTCCCATATGGAGTAACTAGGGGGTTCTAGAGCAGTGTGAAAATGCACACGGCTTTCCTGTGCTGCCTGGGTTGATTACAAATGATGAAATCAGGCAGAATTCTAGATTCAGAGGAAAAAAAGCATCTCTACCAGTTAGAAGCTTCTTGCCCCCTGTGTGACTGCCTTAGCATTCATTTCTAAGGCTCCCAGGCAAATAGTGTCAAGGTAATTACATTTTTGTATAATCTTAGCAAAACTGAAAGAGCAATATACTCAATTCAAATGCAGTGGGGGAACACTATACATTGTGATAGCACTGGGCTTTGTTCCTCTTCAGAGGCACTTTCATAACCCACATCAGAAGAGAGAGGTGAGATTTTGGCAGAGTACATCTGCAGCTCTGAGGGGTATTTGAGAAGAGGTCATGCTCTTGCTGTATGGGTCACTCTTCAAATCTTAAGCACCAGCACCTGGAAGCGTTCTCCTTAAACCATTTCTAAATTACTTTGCTCAGGTTGTGCGGAAGGATACCATAGTGTGGTTCCTGTAAAATCAAAAGGAAGCTTAGACCAAACTAAGCAGGTTGACTCTATCTCTTAATACGTAAAAAGCAAAATCCTGTGCCTGTGTTAATTGCTACTCCCAAGACGGTGAACTGGGGACTGGAAAATGAGCTGAGCTTTAAAAGTGCAGTCAGAGCAAAGACCTTGAGAGACAAGGTTAGCCAAGAAAGATTAAAAAAAAAAAATCATCTAGTTAAAAACCTCACCAGTTGAATGGGATGACAGATGAATGATGGATGCAAGTGGGAAAATGGGATTCCCTTCAAAGAAAAGACTGTGATGTGCAAGGCAATGAGGAAACGTGAGGTCCTGGTGCGGATGCACAGGGAACAGATAATGCCTGTCTTGTGTGCTCACTGCATTGTCAGAGGCTCCTGGAATAAATCCTCTGGGGAGCTGATATAAAAGAAGGCAAAACCAAGCGCAGTTTCCCATTCTGATATAAATTTAGAGGCATTGTAATTGTCATTGTGCTACTCTTTAAGGTCAAATTTTTATGAAAGGAATAAAGTGAGTAAAACTCCAAAGAATAGTGGCTTTTGAGCCAGATAAGTTAAGATCCTGCTCCACTATTAACTAGTTTTACAGTTATTACTAACCTCACTGAACCTCAAGTTTTCAGTCTGTAAAATAGGAATAATAATAATTTCCCTTCTATTTTGTTGTAAGGAGAAGCCATGCTGAATTTAAGGTAGCAAGAACAGGAGTTCCCTCGTGGTTCAGCAGATTAAGGATCTGGTGTTGTGACTGCAGCAGCTCTGGTCACTGCCATGGTGAAAGTTTAATCCCTGGTCCAGGAACTTCTGCATGCCGCAGGCCCAGCCAAAAAAAAAAAAAAAAAAAAAAAAAAAGAAAAATCAGTAACTGAATAGATCTCTAGAAATTGTAACATTTTTTTTTTTCTTTTTAGGGCCACAACTGTAGCATATGGAGGTTCCCGGGCTAGGGGTCAAATTGGAGCTACAGCTGCCAGCCTACACCATAGCCATACAGGAGCCGAGCTGTATCCATGACCTACACTACAGGTGTTAGGGTTAAGGCAATGCCAGATCCTTAACTACTGAGTGAGGCCAGGGATGGAATCTGCAACCTCATGGTTACTAGTGAGATTCGTTTCCCCTGCGCCAACGGGAATTCCTAGAAATGGTAATTATTATGTTTGGCACTAGAAATAACAATATAAGAATAAAACCTTTGGTGATATGTTTTATTTCTTTAGTCAATGAGTTCTATTGATCTTTCAGTATACAAGGAAGAATCTTTGTGTATGGATGATTGAACATAACTGATCATACCTGAGAAACAAACAAATGAAAAGAGCGAAAAAAACAACAAATATGTAAACAACCCCAATAAGCCAAAACAAGCAGAATCACTTTCTGATTTAAATACAAATCTGTAGGAATTAGGAAAATATTAGAGTCAATATTCTGGTTCAAATGTTCATTCTTTCAAGTTAAATTACTGAAATAGTTTCCCATGCTAATACTTAAAAAAATGTGTGGCACTCTGTGGCATTTGTGAATGAATGAGTGAATGAATGGACTCCTCCTCATTCTCCCAGATTAACTTTCTTAAATCATTATTATCAAACCATCACACCCTTGTTCTAGAACCAAGTGCTGTCTCTCTCCAGGATGTCAAAGGGTCCCCTATAGTCATAGAAAACCATGCTATGACAATTGGAGCAGAGTGAAGGAAAACTCCCCAAGCTAGTGACTTTCGGCTACCTTTCTTATTACCAGTAACATTCTTAAAACATCTCCTAGGAAAGAGGTCAAATTATGTCATTAGCATCATTTTTTCCTTTGTTATCATCCTCCTTAAATTATTTCTAAATTTGCAGCTATGCAGTTCATAACCACTTGGCTGTCAGCTCAGAGTACTTTGTCTTCTTTCTCCTTAATGTACACACTTGACTGTCAGTAGAACCAGCTGAATAAAAAGCTGTCAGGAATTGCCACAAATAATTAAAGCATAAAATAAATAATACATGACTAGTGTGAAGGAATGTTCTTTTTCTTTCTGTAATATACTTGGTGTAGAAAGAACACTGGAGACCCAAGGTAATCAAAAGCCCACTGCTGGTTTTCTCATACACATTTACATTGCTTCTTTATTTTTCTGCTGAAGTATATTGACATAAAAACAGTAACAGTTTTATTTCACTAGTGTATCTGTAGAAACACTGTAGTTTGACCTGATTTCATATAAAGGAAGAATGAGGTATAGATGTTAAAGTAATCAGAATTCAATTTTGGAATAAAAAAAATTGATCTCAGAAATATTCTGGCTCAATTCTGGACAGCCTGTCTCCCTTTCTCTCTTGTCTCTCTGCCTCAGAAACATCTTCTTTCCATCTTTTTCTCCTGTTTTACATGTATTTGCTGTTCACCACAATAAAGAAAAAATAAATGGAGTGGAAAAGAAGATTGACAGATAGGATAGAGTAGCATTAACTTAGCTTCCAAACATGGCTTTGAAGTTATTTGCTGCTTTTTAATGTCATTTCCAACTGAGAACCACAGACTAAGGAACATAGTGTCTTTTGGGGGAATTCCTCTCTGGTTGTCAGTTCAGACACTCTCTTGGAATGTGTAGAGGGATAGGAGTCATAAAACATCAGAGGAATGGAATAGCTCTCCAGTTAAAACCAACACCAAAACAAAACAAAACAAAACAAAGCAATAGTCACTTGATTCAGGAATATGTTTTGTTTTCTTATTTATTTGCAATTTTTTTGTACTGAAAATTCCATAAAGGCAGCCATCACATTTGTTTTGTTCATTAAGTATATTCCTAATGTCTATCCAATAAGAGATGTTTAATATATGGTTGGATAAATCACAATAGCTCACATTTATTGATAAATTTCTTTGTGCCAACATAGTTGTAAGCACTTTGCACACGTTAGCCTGTTCATTCCTTGTGTTGTTACCATTGAAGTTCCTGACACTTTCAGTGAGAGATGGGGATTCAGAAATGAGATACAGGGTAGATGATTTACCAAGATCATTGGCTGGAGAAGCGCAGAGCTGGGAGTCAGACTCAGGCAACCTGACCCCAGAGCCTTATTGGTAAATATGTGTTTGGTGATTAAAACATTAAGATCATATTTAAATAGAGTTACATCATATGTCCTAAGTAGTTCAGCAGCCGGGGGTGGTGAGACCTCAGATTTCTGTGTTCCCTTGACAAAGTCAACAATCTAGTTCAACCCATAGTTCAGATTGCAGGTATGGTATCCGGCCTCAAAGTGACTTGGTCTATTTCATACCAACTACATAAGTATTAGTTTAATCAAAAAAACTTGGGAATTCTTGGGAATACTCACTCAAGTGTTGAAGCTATACTCTGAACTATGAGCTGGTGAATTTTTTAAACTGTAAACATCTTGGGGATATCATAATGAATAAATTTGTTCACTTAAATTTTATTGGATGCCTATTGTATTCCTAGCACAAAGCAAAAAAAAAAAAAAGTACATTGTATATTAAGCATCTTTAAATATTCAGAGTCTAGCAAAGTATTCTGAGAATATACTTCAAGCATAGTATCCAATTAGAATTTAAATTAATGAACAGAAGTTCCTGACATGGTGCAGTGGGTTAAGAATCTGACTGAAGTGGCTTAGTTTCCTGTAGAGGTTCGGGTTCCATCCCCACCCAGCACAGTGGGTTAAAGGATCTAGTGTTGCTGCAACTGTGACTTAGGTCACACCTGTGGCTCAGATCCAGTCCCTGGCCTGGAAACTTCCATAGGCCACTGGCACAGCCACAAAACTTAAAAAAAAAATAAACAAATTCAATGAAGTAGGGTCTACAGGAAGAAGGAGAAGATTGGACTTGGGAGATGATGAATTTAGATTGTCCTCTGTTGTTCTGAGGTAAATTCACAAGTGTTTATTAACCACAAATTATCCTTCTTTGTTTAGAGCATTTAATAAATGATGGAGAGAGGTGACGGGATTAAGAGGGAGGAATAGAAGGACTTGTGCTGAACTTCTCTCCTAAAAACAACAAAATTTACAACTAAATGCTGAGCAATCTTCAACCAAATGGATGGAAACTTTCAAAAAGATATCCTACTCCAGAAGACAAAGAGGAGGCCACAGCAAGAGGTATGAGGGGTGACTACATGATATAAACAAACCCATAACTCCTGGGTGGGAAGCCCCACAGACTAGAAAGTAACTGGTTCACAGAGACTCACATACAGGAGTGGGAGTTCTGAGCCCCACATAAAACTCCCACATGTGGGGATCTGGCACTGGGAGAAAGAGACCCCAGAGCATCTGGCATTGAAGGCCAGTAGGGCTCATATGCATGAGCTCCATGGGACTGGGGTAAATGGAGGCTGCATTCTTAAAAAGCTCACACAGACTTTCATGTGCACTGGGTCTGAGGGCAAAGCTAAGTCTCCACAGGAATCTGGGTCAAACCTGACTGCGTTCTTGGAGGACATCCTGGGAAAACAGGTGTGAATGTGGCTTGTTGTGGGGGAAGGGCATTGGAAGCAAAGCTTTTGGGAATATTCATCAACATTCGATTCTCTGGAGGTGGCAATTTTGGGAAAATCTGGCCCCACCCCTCAGCTGCTGAGAAGCCCCAGGCCAAACAACAATCGAGGTGGGATCACAGCCCACCCTCTCAGTAAACAGGCTGCCTAAAGACCTCCCCCCAGGCACACATCTGCCTCTAATCTCACCTGGAGACAGACCCACCCACCAGAGGGATAGGAATCAGCTCCACCTACCAGTGGGCGGGCATCAGTCCTTCCCATCAGGGAGCCTACAGCAAGCCTCCATACCAACTTCAGCCACAAGGTGTGCAGACACCAGAAATAAGAGAAACTACAACTCTACCATATGTAAAAAGTCACCACACCAAAAACATATACAAATGAAAAGACAGAGAACTATAACTCAGATGAGGGAGAAAGAAAAAAACCCAGAAAAACAGTTAAGTGATCAGGAGATTCTCAGCCTCCAGGAAAAAGACTTTAGACTCTTGATGCTGAAGATGATGCAAAACATTGGAAATAAACTGCAGGCAAAGGTGGATAATTTACAGGAAACACTGAGCAAAGAGGTACAAGATATGGAACATAAGCAAGAAGAGATGCAAAATACAATAACTGAAAGAAGAAATTCACTGGAAGCAGCCAACAGCAGAATACAGGAGGCAGAAGAACCAATAGGTGAGGTGGAGGAAAGATTAGTGGGAATAACGGATGTGGAAGAGAAGAGAGAAAAAAGATTGAAATCAAATGAAGAGAGTCTCAGAGAGCTCTGGGACAACATTAAAAGCACTAACATCCATATTATAGGGGTGCCAGAAGGAGAAGAGAGAGAGAGAGGGACAGAAAAAATATTCAAAGAGGTAGTAGCCAAAAAATTCCCCAACACGTGAAAGAAACCACTCAGTCAAATCTAGGAAGCGCAACAAGTACCGTATAATATAAAACCAAGGAGGAACACCCTGAGACACATATTATTCAAACTGACCAAAATTAAAGACAAAGAGAAAATATTGAAAGCAGCTAGGGAAAAGAAACAAATAACATATAAGGGAACCCCAATAAGGTTACTGGCAGGTTTTTCAGCAGAAACGCTGCAGGCCAGAAGGGAGTGGCATGATATACTTAATGTGATGAAAGGAAAAAATGTCCAACCAAGATTACTTTACCCAGCAAGGCCCTCATTCAGATTTGAAAGAGAAATCAAAACCTTCACAGATAAGCAAAAGCTAAGAGAATTCAGCACCACTAAACCAGCTTTACAAGAAATACTAAAGGAACTTCTCTAGGCAGAAAAGAAAAGGCAACAACAGGAAACAAAAACAGCACGAATGACAGGCTCACCAGTAAAGGTATATATATTATAAAGATATGAAATCATCTACACACAATTATGCCACCAAAAGCAGAAATCGTGAGAAGAGGAGGGTACAAGTGCAGGACACTAGAGATGCACTTGCAATTAACACACCAACAACTTAAAACAATCTCGAATATATATAGACACTTATATCAAAACCTCAGGGGAACTGCAAACCCAAAATCTGCAATTGATGCACAAACAAATAAGAAAATCAACTCAAATACAACACTAAAGGTAGTCATCAAACCACAAGAGGAGAGGACAAGAGAAGGAAGGAAGAAAAAAGAGCAACAAAAACAAATCCAAAGCAATTAATCAAATGGCAATAAGAACACACAGATCAATAATACCTTCAATGTTAATGGACTAAACGCCCCAACCAAATGACATAGACTAGCTGAATGGATACAAAAACAACACCCATCTATATGCTATCGTTAAGAGACCCACTTCACTTCTAGGGACACATACAAATTGAAAGTGAGAGGATGGAAGAAAACATCCCACACAAATGGGAATCAAAAGAAAGCTGGAGTAGCAATGCTCATACCAGACAAAATGCACCTTAAAACGAAGAATATTTTAAGGGACAAGGAAGGTCGTTTCCCAATGATCAAAAGATCAGTCCAAGAAGAAGATATAACAATTTTATATATCTATGCACCCAACATAGGATCACCACAATATATAAAGCAACTGCTAGCAACCTTAAAAGGAGAAATTAACAATAACACAATAATAGTGGGAGACTTTAACACCCCACTTACAGCAATGGACAGATCATCCAGACAGAAAAATCGATAAGAAACATGGGCCCTGGATGAAGCATTAGACCAGTTGGACTTCATAGATATTTATAGGACAATCCATCCAAAAGCAACACAATACGCATTCTTCTCAAGTGCACATGGAACACTCTCTAAGACTGATCACATCCTGGGCTACAAATCCAGCCTAGGTAACTTTAAGAAAACTGAAATCATATCAAGCATCTTTTCTGACCACAGCACTGTACGACTGGAAATCAACAACAAGGAAAACAATGCAAAAAACACAAACACGTAGAGACAAATCAACGTGCTGCTAAACAACCAATGGCTCACTGATGAAATCAAAGAGGAAATTTAAAAAGACCTAGAAGCAAATGACAACAAAGGGACGACATGCCAAAACCACCTATGGGAAGCAGCAAAAGCCACTCTAAGAGGAAAGTTTATAGCAATACAAGCCTACCTCAGGAAACAAGACAAAGCTCAATTACATCTAAATCATCTAGAGAGAGAAGAACAGACAAGACCTAAGGTTAGGAGAAGGAAAGAAATCCTAAGATCAGAGTAGAAATCAATGAAATCGAAACAAAGAAAACCATAGAAAAGATCAATGCAATGAAAAGCTGGTTCTCTGAAAAGATCAACCAAATGGACAAAACCCTTAGCCAGACTCCTCCAGAAAAAAAGAGAGAGGATGCAACTCAATGAAATTCGAAATGAAAAAGGAGAAGTACCAATGGACATCACAGAAATACAAAGGATCTACATAAGATCTACTTATGTAGATCTACAAAAGAGACTACTACATGCAACTCTATGCCAATAAAACGGAAAACCTAGAAGAAATGGACAAATTCTTAGAAAAGTACACTCTTCCAAGACTAAGCCAAGGGGAAACAGAAAAGATGAATGGACCAATCACAAGTACGGACATTGAAACTGGGATTAAAAAACTTCCAACAAACCAAAGTCCAGGACCAGATGGCTTCACAGGAGCATTCTATCAGACATTGAGAGAAGAGCGAACACCTATGCTTCTGAAACTGTGTCAAAAAATTGCAGAGGAAGGGACACTCCCAAACTCATTCTATGAGGCCACCATCACCCTGATCCCCAAACCAGACAAAGATACCACACAAACAAGAAAACCACAGGCCAATTTCACTGATGAACATAGACACAAAAATCCTCAACACAATACTAGCAAGCCGCATCCAACAATACATTAAAAGGATTGTACATCATGATCAAGTGGGATTTATCCCAGGGGTGCAAGGATTCTTCAATATCCACAAATCAGTCGGTGTGATACGTACACCGCATTACCAAACTGAACAATAAATTCCATATGATCCTCTCAATAGAGGCAGAAAAATCCTTTGACAAAATCCAACACCCATTTCTGATAAAAACCCTTCAGAAAGTGGGCATAGAGGGAACCTACCTCCACATCATAAAGGCCGTATATGACAAACCCAGGGCAAACATCATCCTCAGTGGTGAAAAGCTGAGAGAATTCCCGCCGAGATCAGGAAAAGACAAGGATGTCCGCTCTCACCACTACTCTCCAACATAGTTCGGGAAGTTCTAACCACAGCAATCAGAGTGGTAAAAGAAATAAAAGGAGTCCAAAGTGGAAAGGAAGTAGTAAAACTATCACTATTTGCAGATGACATGATCCTATACCTAGCGAATCCTAAAGACTCTACCAGAAACCTGTTAGAGCTCATCCATGAATTTGGCAAAGTCGCAGGATGCAAAATTAATACACAGAAATCAACGGCATTTCTATATACTAACAACGAAAGATCAGAGAGAGAAATTAGAGAAGCAATCCCATTTACCATTGCATCCAAAAGAATAAAATACCTAGGGGTAAACCTACCTAAAGAGGCAAATGGCCTGTACTCTGAAAACTGTGAGACACTGATGAAAGAAATCAAAGATGACACAACCAGATGGAAAGACTTACCATGCTCGTGGATTGGAAGAGTTGATATTATCAAAATGACGGTACTACCCAAGGCAATCTACAGACTCAAGGCAACGCCTATCACATTACCAAGGACGGTTTTCACAGAACTCAAACAAAATGTTTTAGAATTTGTTTGGAAGCGCAAAAGTCCCAGAACAGCCAAAGGCATCCTGAAAAAGAAAAATGGAGCTGGAGGAAGCAGGCTCCCAGACTTCAGGCTGTACTACAAAGCACCAGTCATCAAAACCGTATGGTACTGGCACAAAGACAGAAATATAGATCAGCGGAACAGGACAAAAAGCCCAGAATTTAACCCACACACCTACAGCCAACTCATCTATGACAAAGGAGGCCAGAATATACAATGGAGAAAAGACGGCCTGTTCAGTAAGTGGTGCTGGGCAACCTGGACAGCCACATGGAGAAGAATGAAATGAGAACACTCTCTAACACCACACACAGAAATAAACCCACAGTGGATTAAAGACCTAAACATAAGTCAAGGTACCTTAAAACTCTTAGAGGAAAACATAGGCCAAACGCTCTCCAACATAAACCACAGCAATATCTTCTCAGATCCACCTCTGAGAGTAAGGACAGTGAAAACAAAACTAAACAAATGGGACCTAATCCAACCTAAAAGTTTCCGCACAGCAAAGGAAACCCTAAACAAAACGAAAAGACAAGCCACAGAATGGGAGGAAACCTTTGCAAATGCATCGGCTGACAAGGGATTAATCTCCAAAATCTATAAACACCTCCTTCAGCTCAATACCAAAAGAAAAACAAACAACCCCATCCAAAAATGGGCAGAAGATCTAAACAGACAGTTGTCCAAAGAAGGCAAACGGATGGCCAAAAAGCACACGAAAAGATGTTCAACACCACTCAGGATCAGAGAAATGCACATCAAAACCACTGTGAGGTACCACCTTACACCAGCCAGAATGGCCATCATCCAAAAGTCTACAAACAAGTAGTGCTAGAGAGGGTGAGGAGAAAAAGGAACCCTATTGCATTGTTGGTGGGAATGTAAATTGGTGCAACCACTGTGGAAAACAGACGGAGATTCCTCAGAACACTGAAACTAGAAGGACCATTTGATCCAGCAATTCCACTCCTGGGCCTCTATCCAGAGAAAACCATGACTTGAAAAGACACATGTACTCCATGTGTCTTTTGCAGCCCTCTTTGCAGTAGCCAAAATGTGGAAACAACCTAAATGTCTATTGACAGAGGTGTGGATAGAGGAGATGTGGTACATATACGCAATGGAATATTACTCAGCCATCCAAAGAAATGAAATAACGGCATTTTTAGCAACATGGATGGACCTAGAAATTATCACGCTAAGTGAAATCCGTCAGACAATGAGACAACAACCTTAAATGCTATCACTGACATGTGGAATCTGAAAAAAGGACACGATGAACTTCTTTGCAGAACAGATACTGACTCACAGGCTTTGAAAAACTTATGGTTTCCAATTGAGACAGGGTGGGGGAGTGGGCAGATGTGCTGAGCGTTTGGGATGATAATGCTATAAAATTGGGTTTTAATGATCTTTTTTCAACTGTAAATGTAATAAATTCATTGAGTAAAGAATATAAATTATGGAGTGGTTAATGAATAATAGTATCAATTTTTGCAGGAGACCTTTATCTAAAACATTTTTGTTTGTTTTTGTCTTATACTTTTAACACTGTGAAATATAACATGCACACAAAAGTGTACAAAAAAGTACAGCTTAATAAATATTATAAAGTGAAGAGTCATGTAGCCATTGACCAGGTCAAATTTGGCAAGATAATTACATCCCAGAAGCCCCTTGTATGGCTTTTTGTGTCACATCCCACACCTTCGCCTGGTGGATGTAGCCCCCATCCTGACTTTTATTATACTTGCTTCTTTGCTTTTCTTTAATTTTTTATGCCAGAGTATGCATCTCTAAACACTACAGTTGCTTTTGCTTATTTTCAAACTCTTTAGAAATAATGTGTTTTTTGTGTATGGCTTCTCTTGCTTAATATCATATTTATGACATTCACCTATGCTGCTACATATTGCTACAGTTAATTTTCCATATGGTGTTTAATGGTGTTCCATTGTATAAACATAGCACCATTTTATGCTGATGGACATCTAGATGTTATAAGTAATCCTGACATGAACATTTTTGTAAATGTCTCTTGGTTCACATTTCTTTAGGTATCTACCTAGGGTAGAATTGCTGGTTCATAAGATTTGTGTATATTCAACTTTAATAGACACCATCAAACACTTTTCCAAAGTAGTTGTAGTAATTTATACTTCCACCTGTATGAAGGTTTCTGTGGCATCAGGTTTTCTCCAACACTTGTTATGATCAGTCTTTTTAATTTTAGCTTTCTTGATGGGTGTATCATGATATCTTATTGTGCTTTATTTGCATTTCCATGATTACTAATGAAAAATGTGTTATAGAAAATATTTTTTGTTGTTTGTGAAATTTATACATTGCATATACCTCTTTCACACCAGTTTGCCTTTCCATTCCCACAATGAACACCTAGATGAGAAGACATTTAAAATGTTAACGTTGGGAGTTCCCATTGTGGTGCAGCAGAAACAAATCTGACTAGCATCCATGAGGATGCAGGTTCAATCCCTGGCCTCGTTCAGTGGGTTGGGGAATCTCTCCTTGCTCTGAGCAGTGGTGTACGTTGCAGACGTGGCTCAGATCCCGTGTTGCTGTAGCTCTGAATCAATCTCTATCCTGGGAACTTCAATATGCTGCAGCAGGTACAACTCTAAAAAGCAAAAAAAAAAAAAAAAAAAAAAAAAAAAGCGAGAAAAAAAATGTTAATCAAAATTCACCCATTTGAATAGTTATGATTTAAAAAATATTTTTGACCCTGAAATCATAAAAATATTCCTTCATAACTATTTTATAAGTCTTAGTTTTGTTTTTTCACTTTTTTATCTAAAATAGTGTTAAGATTTAAGAATGGTCAATTTTAATTTTTCTATATGAATATGAAATTATCCCAGTATCATTTATTGTAAAAAAAAACAAAACAAAACAGTGACCATATTTTCCAGGGTTCTGCAGTGGCATTTCATCATAAATCAAGTTTCTTGGGTATCTATTTTTTTGCTTGTTCACTGGTAAATAAAAGAGATGTATTTATCTTGTACCAAGACCACAATGTCTTAAATGTTGTAATTATCATAGTTTTATAATGTCTTGTTATTTGTTAGAGTAAGTCCACTACTCATTTCTACAATATCTTGGTTATTCTTGGACCTTTGCATTTTTTTGAGTATTTTAGAAACAGCTTGTCAAACTCCCTCCCCCCCACCAACACAACAAAAGAAAAACCTATTGTTAATTTTTTGGGATTGTATTGTATTTATCAAATTGGAAAGATGTGACATTTTCACAATATTGAGTCCAGTTTCTGAAATGATATATCTCTCTGCTCATTTATACCTCTTTAATTAGCCTCAATAATGTAGCTATATAGTTTTTTTCACATATCTGGTGGATTTAATAATTGGTATTTGATATTTTGGGTACATTTCCACCTCTTTGTGGCAAGTATATGGAAATATTATTAATTTTGAATTTTAATTTGTATTTTATTTTTGCTTTTTAGGTTCATGCACACAGGATTTGGAAGTTCCTAGACTAGGGGTTGAATTGGAGTTGCAGCTGCAAGCCTATGCCACAGGCACAGCAATGTGGGATCTAAGCTGCATCTGCAACCTACACCAGAGCCCATGCCGATGCCAGATCCTTAACCCACTGAGTGAGGCCAAGGATAGAACCCACATCCTCGTGTTTACTAGTCGGATTCTGAGCCACAAAAGAAACTCCCTAATTTTTAGATATTAAACTGTATCTAGTAATTTTTCCAAGCTCACATACTTGTTTTAATGATTTATCTGTACATCCTTTTATATTTTTAATGTATACAATCTGCCTCTCTTTCGTCACACACACACAGATTATAGCCATGGTCTAATTTGTGCTGGGTGTTTAACTCCTAGTATTAAATGGAACAAAATTCTAGACCAGTATTTCTATAATTAGGGTTAGGGCCTTTTTCACCAAAACATTCCTCTATCTTACCTGGTCCCATACGTTTGGGCTAGGGTTTGAGTAAATCTCTTCTGAAAAATTTCCCAAATTGTTCTGATGTAAAAACCTGGGTGAGAACCACTGTTCTATACCAATGAAATGATGTGAAATGTAAATTTTCTGTATAATTCAAGCCCTAATTATATTTTGCTCTTAACTGTCTGAGTAACTGAGGCAAAAACATCAATTTTTTGGATTATTTGCTTGAATTTCCTACCCTTGATTTGATAAACATATATTCTTTAAAAAATACATTTAAATGTTAGATTTGTTTGTAAGAATAAATAGGGATTTAAAGAGATCTTTTGAATCTTTTAAAAGAATCATGGTAGAGCAAGATAAGAAATGGATGTCTGGAGAAGAGGTGCCTGAATGTTTTCTCTTTTGGCTGAAATCTCAACAAACAACAAGCTACAATGAGTAAATCATTTTTAAATGGATGAGACTACGAATCCAGATGTTTGGAAGCAAGATACTAGCTGGTAATGTGCTGTAGCCCATCATCCAGGCCCTTCCTGAGGGAAATGATAGCAAAGCCAGACTCTCTGCTTTCTAAATATCCTCTGGAAACCAATCTTGTTGTCACCAACATCACAACTTTGTTTCAGCTGGCAATTTACCAACATCTGCTTGGCAAGGATATTTTTTCCCTTCAACTCTTAGATATATATTTTCCCATTTTGAAGCACTGAACCCAATACAGAGCAAGAAAAGAGAATTGAAATATCACAAAGGCTATATTCCAATTCATTTTCAGGAAAACCTCCAATCTTCTTATTTAAAGTATTATTTTTACCTTCAAAATCTTGGCAGCATAAATTATCAGTGTGTACATTGGTGTTTGGAGTAATCCAAAGGAGTGAAACATACATGCACACACAGCTGTGCAGGTTAGTCTTTCACAGTTATTTGGAGTTTTGTAAAGAAATGGGTTGGATGCAGCAGTTTTAAACTACAGAATATTGAAAACTGAATTTTACCAGCATTTTAACCCCCAAGGGCTTATGAATTTTAAAAATGAAATTGTTGGCAGGGGGAAGATTTACTAAACATACAGAATCATCAAGTACATTTTGGATGAAACCAGGTCAAGTACACGTTTTTGTTTTTTTGATCACTTTAATGATTACCAAAATTATCTGATCATTTGTTGAGTGTACAAGTTGTATTTATTAAGAAAAGAGACAGCACATTTCTTTGGTTGCTCAGAGGCCAAGTTGGACAGATAGACTACTTCAGGGTTGCACAAGCCAGCTGAGAGATAATTAAGTCATTTGAATGTGCGCTTTCTTGGCTTCCCTTTCCCATTTTTTTTCCCCTTGTCTCTTCTTGGAAACAAACCATGGCTCTTGTCCCATGTCCCTCCCCAAGTCTTTTTAACATTCCCTCCTCCTGCCTGAGGTGAGGGTATAGTTTATTCTTATTGAGGAAAAAGTGTTGAGAAAAATTACTAACAAAGATTCATAAGAGAAACCTTAGATTCCTATAGAGCTTTGTGAAAATGTTTCCCTTAACCCTGTGTTACCTCAAAGTGATCTATTTATGTATCATTTTCCCTTTAGAGTGTAAATTCCTACAGGGCAAGATTATGGCTTATTCATCTTTACAGTCCTAGCACCTAATATAATAGGTGATGGAGAAATGCTTCTTGAACCCAACGAGATCATCTAATTCAATTTTTTTATTTTGTGGAGAAAGAAACAGACCATAAGGTAAAGGGATTTGTCCAAATTTCCAAGATAGTCAGTGGCAATGTCCTACTCTGCAGAAGAGTATTTAAAACTAGAATTTAACTTTTTTTTTTTTTACTACAGACTATTTGTTTACTCTGTGCTGTGCATGTTCAGCTAGAGAGGCATACTTTAAAGCATATAAGGCCACTTGGAGACATGATAAGAGATTTTGGGCAATGGGGCCATCATTTGGCTGGTGGTCCTTGGCTCTCTGTATTTTGTTCTCATAGTCCCAGATGGTAACATGATTTCACATGCCCAGTGCTTGGCTAAATGATTTTGTCCAAACTCAATATCAAAAAGATAAAATGATGCCACTTGGGTGGAAACAATGATTTGGAATCTACAGCATAAATAATCTGGACTTGGGAGTTCCTGTCATGGCTCAGTGGTTAACGAATCCAACTAGGAACCATGAGGTTGCAGTGGGTTAAGGATCCGGCATTGCCGTGAACTGTGGTGTAGGTCACAGACGCAGCTCACATCTGGAGTTGCTGTGTCTATGGCGTAGGCCGGCGGCTACAGCTCCGATTGGACCCCTAGCCTGGGAACCTTCATATGCCACAGGTGCAGCCCTAAAAAGACAAATAATAATAATAATAATAATCTGGCTCTTTTACTTAACAAAATACATTTGTATCTTACTATAAAAAGGTGAAGTACAGATAAATTTTATATTTTTATATCCTCAAATCTGAGTAACTTTTAAAAGTTTAAAAGCTTTAGGTACTTAAAAATCTTTTTTCTTTGTCCAGCAAAATTCTGTCACTTCCCTATAAGTACATAATGCGTACTTATATGTAAAAATATTAATCACGTTAATGTCAAATGTCTTAAAATTAGTGATAATATTTTTTAAATTCATGTATTAGAATGTTAATGTTTCATTATTCTTTGTTTCATAGGTGACATTATCTTTTAAGAAATTATTTTGGAGTAATTCATTACAAGTTAATTCCCCTTGAGCATTTAAAATGGTTTTCCTGCATAACTAAAGGTTTGACTTACTTTCTATAAAAATAGGGTGTATTATTCAAAATAAAAGACGTTGGTTGTTTTCCAAAAAACTGGTATCAACTACTTAGTTCACCTCTGCGGTATAATACAGCATTGTTCGTGTTTTGACTGCTGTTTTGACTTAAACAGAATCATTCCCTATTTAATGGCCAACAAATGTTGAATTTGGAGATAGAATTACATACATTGGATTAAATGCCATATACAAATAAATACAGTATGCTGCTGTTTAAGGACTGCTGGTGCAATCTACTGCCAAGTCTTGAAACATTAAATCCTACTTCTCTTCCACTAAATAATAACATAGGCTTGAGGTGTACTGGAGAATAGGAGGTGATTCAGCTATTGAAATCAACAGCATCAAGCACCCAGTCACCAATTTGGGTTGGAAAGTTGCCAAGGCAGATTTTATTTTATTTTTTAACTACCATTGATGCTGGCAGAATTAAAATGTACACATACACATACATGCACACTACAAATAGGGACAAAAATGAATACCAGTCAAGGGGTCAGGGACTTTGGGATTTCAGTTTCTTCTCATGTAGCTCATCTTAAGTTACTTGCGTGATCATTTCTTTGTCCCTCATATCAAGATACCTATTTGGATGCAATTAAATGACCTTTAAATACTTTATGCAATGTTTCTTTTTCTGGCTAAAGGCCAGTGTCTATACTTAGGTCTGTATTATAATTTCCCAGTTGGTGAAGCTAAACTTCAAATTTTAACAATTTAAAATCAAGAAAAACTTTATAGAAGTAAAAACCTGCAAAAATATGTCTTTTTTTTTCTCTTAATAAGCAGGGTATAATAGATTCAAAAGGTATATCACCTTGGTGCATTGTGGTATTTGGATAGGATTTAGCAAGAGCAGAAATTCTTGGCATTTCTATGCGTTTTTATTTCTATTATCTCCAATACTTTCAAATTTCAAAGAACAGTTTTGGTGCTAATTACCAGATTTTGACTTTTATGAAAACCCCACACCACATGTCCTGATTTTATAGTTGCATGTGGATCTGAAATGTGGTTTTATCAAAATAAACTCACACTTTGGTGTGTGGAATTTCACTTGTAAAGTAGAGATCATAATTTGAAAAACAAACACAAATTGCACTTGGTTTTGCTTGAAAAAATAAAACGCTTGGCTGTGATGAGATGAAAAATATTTTACTCAAGTACTAGCTTTTCTCTGAAAAATATTTCTGGCCAGAGCCACGTGGTTGTTCTCAGTATTATCTTTCATGAAAACACCTTGGCATTTCTTTATTTATTTAATAGGTGATGTAAAAGAGGAGGTCCCCCCTGCAGCATTATTTGATTCTTTTTGTAACCCCAAAGATCTGTTTTAACATTTTTTTGCTTATTTGTGTAAAGAGAATTGTTTGTAAGTATCAGTTGTTGGGAGAAAAGAAATTCTTAAATTACTATTAAGTCTAAGAAAAAAAATTAATACACTGCCGTCTAGTGCAGAAGTATCCAGTTATTTCTTGGGAGGCAATTACTGTAGCAGAAGGCAAATCTGTATTTGAATTCTGGCTCTGCCATCTAAAAGCTCTTTTACCTTAACCAAGGTACATAATCTCTCAATGTCCAAGCTTCCTCATCTAATAAATGGCAATAATTAAGAGAATAATTCTGAAAGTGAAATGAGAAATAAGATATGCAGAATATCTAGTTAAGTGCCTGGAACACAGTAGCCAGTGAAGCTGCTAGTTCCTATGATGGCATTTTAAGTTCATGGAATAAAATCAAATGTCATCAGAACACTTAAGTTTTATAGGGGAAATAAGAAAACAATTGGTGCTAGTTTTACCTGTCATCAACTCTATACTTCTTAATTATGTTTTACATTAAAACTCTTTCAAAATAACTAGCCCCCATGATGAAACAGGCCCATAGCCTAACAACAGAATATAAGAAAAGTTCCTGTAAGAAAGGGACATACACTTGAGCCTTGTTTTGTATGTGTTTACAAGGTACACGTATATCCCTGGAGGACTCTGAGGGGAGTACAATGCATAGAGAGGTGGAGAGTGTGGTACTATTGTCAACAGGTTTGGGTTGAGAACCACTTCTACCACTTACTGCTATAAAGCTTTCAGCAGGTCAATTAACATTCCAAAGATGAGTAGTGACATTTATCCCAAAGAGTTATTTTGACAATCAGATGAGATAATACCTATGAAGTTTTAGCAAGGTCCCTGGCAGGTGATAAACATTCAAGAGATGATTTAACATGACTGTTAGTCCTCCTTTCCTTTTAGACTCTTTCTTGATGGCATCTACTTAACCTTTCTGGAAGGAATACAAATAAAATAGAATATACAATTATGCTTTTAAAGTTTCTCTTTCTATCCAAGACCTTCATCATTTATTTAGTTTTATTTTGTCAACATTGCTTCAGAGAGCTCATGGCTACATAGAGTTATCTTCTGTTTCAAGAAGAATTATTAGAACTTAAGTATTTGAACCTGATGATTATCCTCCAGTTTCTTTATTTTTTCATCTTAGATATCCTAGAGAAAGACGTACACAAGTGACTGGAGGCCTTTGGACTTCATCATGAGCAACCTTTTTATGAGTCTGTTGTTAAACTCTTTATCTTTATGAGATTTATCAAAGTGAATAATGCTGCTAGTTCTGTAAGAGTCTCTTATTCCATGAATGATTTATAACAAAAAGGAGCTATTTTATTAAAAGGATCTTGTGCTCCAGAGGCACTTGTCAAGACCTAACAGTTGCCATTATTGCATTAGGAGAAATACATGTTTATTCATGAGAAATAAAGCAGTTTATCAATTGATTGGGTAGTCCCAATTTTTTCTTCTATTCCTCTTCCTTTGTTTCTTTGCCCTAACTTATTTCATTTGGTAATTCAAGAAATATTTCTTGAATGTTATATGTTCTAGGCCTTGCTAAAGAGGTGAGTAAACCCAGCAGAGCCTCTGTTGTGAATCAGCTGCTAATGGTTCTCACAATGGGCTGCAAGTTAGAATGATTGGGGACTTGGTTATAAAAAATCCACCCTCAAGATTATATCTGAATCATCTGGAAGTGAATCATCCTTGAGACAAATGAAATCTATTGCTTTGAAGGGTCTGAAAAGGCCAGAGGGTTGGACTATAGTGGTCATGAGATAGGGGATAGGAAATGGATGTGGTGGAGAAGCAGGAATCTGAGCTCAGACCAATATCCCCTTATTCAGAAACTTACTTAAAAATAAAACTAAAACATTTATTCAAATTATCAAATTCAATCCTTTTCCAATTTTGCAATGAGAGTACGATATTAAAAAGAGACTTTTTTTTTCTTTTTTAGCTGCACCTATGGCATATGGAAGTTCCTGGGCCAGGGATCAAATCTATGCCACATCTGCGATCTATACCACACTAGGGTAACACCAGATCCTTAACCCACTGTACTGGGCTGGGATTCCTACTGGTGCCTCCACAGGCGGGCACAAACCAGATCATTAACCTACTGCATCACAACAGGAACCCCTAAAAAAAGATTTTGAAGGCTTGTGCCTCATTCCAAATACATGCTACAATTGGAAATCTGCATAACATGGTCTTCACATTAGCTTTTTTTAAAAAAGCTAAAAATGGGCCTCAAATATCTTCAGTAAAATTTTCTTAGTCACTTGAAATACAGATGCCAATTCTTTCATCTCCCTTCTCTTGCAACATTTTGCTAGTAGACTATTTCATGTATCCAAATGACATCAAATATTCACTAAAGGTTATGAACACATACTTCCTTTTCACTTTTCTCTTTCTACATAGTTTTCCAAGTCCACTGGTTAATTTATCATGTGAGCTCAATGTCATCACTTAGCCACTACAAAGTTGGGATGACAGAGTAATGTGATAGTAGTAAAAGTGTGGGAAATTTGGAATTCAACAGTATCATTGGTATGTGCATTTTCCAAACCTTACTTAAAATTATATCTGGATGAATTATTAGTTGTGATACTTTAACTTTGCAGCCATGATGTGGATCTGACTTCATTTGATTGCATATTTAGAAGGATGGGTGCATGCATGAAAAAGTCATCTAATGGTCCATTAAAACATTGATTTGTTTGATTCATTAATGCATAATGAAATGTATATTGTAAGGAACTACTGAAATATATTTCTTTGGCTATAATTCAAGAATGCTTATGTGATTGGAGAGAATTATTTTTCCAGGAGAATAAAATTTAACAGCAATCATGTGTTCATTCTGGAAACACAAGGATAGTAATAATATCATTGGAAATGGTATTCAAATGTTTGCCTTATATTGACTTATATTGCCTTATATTTGCCTGTTCTTTTTGTTAGTGCAGAACCATATTAATAAACAGAATTATAGAGAAGTGAATATTGCTATTTTGTGTCTTTTTAATTAAACTTCTTATAGTTTCAGTGGTACCTCTAGAAGTCATAATGAAGGCCCATGGGGAAGCCTAAAGAAGTCCTGGTAATACTTGTTCATTGTTCTAGCAACTTGAATACAAGTGTAGGGCTACTGTATCATACAGCTCCATTAATCTGTGTTTGAGTGTTGCTCCCATTTGTGCAACACAGCAGTGTTACTTAAGCCAAAGAACTTGATTTCTCTGGTACATTCAAATCTATGAGATTTTCACACTACTGAGAAGAGTGGTTTTAAAGATTTTTGAATGTTGTACCATAGTGAGTGGGCCATTAGGTAAATATATGAGCTATGTAAACTGGAGATTGGGACTTGCCATCTGCCTCTACAAGGATTGAGTCATAAGCTGCTACAGCTGCTAACTTTCAACACCCCTTGAAAGGAGTTCAGGGTGGAGATCAGGAGTGAGGCACTCTGTACTCTGGGAAAATTGGCAGAGCAGGTCTTCAGATAGATATTTTCAGGAGAAGATTTTATGAATCCAATTCTTACATCTCTTCATATTTAGAAAAGCACTAAAATCCTTCACAGTGACATCCATCCTTCACAGTGACTAGTCTGTCCTGTGACTAGCAGTAACCTTCAAGAGATGAGTAGCAGCATTCTGCAAATTGTGTGCTTAATTGCATGTACATCTCTCCTTCACCAAAATCACATATACTGACCTTCCCCTCTACATCTTTGAACTAGTTTTCCAGAGCTGTCTGAAATGCTGCCTCCCTGGCTAGATTCCTCATTTTGCCCCAAATAAAATTTAACTCTCAACTCTCATGTTGTGCTTTTTGTTTTTGTTTTTATTTTTTTCCGCAGTAAATACTATATTTCCTTCATTTAACTGAAAGAAGTGTAAAAGAGACATACTTGATAATAGAGAGGTTTGGTTTTTGTTTGTTTGTCTTTTTTGTCTTTTTGTCTTTTAAGGGCTGTAACCATGGCATAAGGAGGTTCCCAGGCTAGGGGTCGAATCGGAGCTTTAGCCTCCAGCCTATGCTCCAGCCAGAGCCACAGCAACGTCAGATCCAAGCCGTGTCTGCGACCTACACCACAGCTCACAGCAATGCTGGATTCTTAACCCACTGAGTGAGGCCAGGGATCGAACCTGCAACCTCATGGTTCCTAGTTGGATTCGTTTCCACTGCACCGTGATGGGAACTCTGAGAGGTTGGTATGTTTTAGAAAAAATAAGTGAAAAAGAAAGTCAATGAAAAAGAATATTCTGTGTTGAAAACAGAGAAGGCAGAAGAATGAATGAAATATTGTTAATTCTGTCTCTTTAAATCTCTTGATTCTGTCTGTCTCTTTCCATACCTCCTCACTGCCATTGTTTTGGTTCTTTCATATTTTTACCATTTTCTGTAGTTGCTCTTGTAACCTCTAGTCTTAAATCAATCATTACCTTTAATTCTGCTTCCAGAGTGATCGTTCAGGATTAAATCCCAACACATTTGGGCTACATTCAGATTCCTTAATGACTTTTCCAGCTTCATTTGCCCTTGGCATTCTAGTCTTCAAGAATGCTCTTTTGGACATAGTCCCTAACCCTGATATTCCTTCTTCCTCCCATCCCTTTGCAAACTTCCTACCTTTAGTTAACCTGACTAGAACTTTAGACCTAGCTTTGATAGGACTTCCACCAGCGAGAGTTCTCCAACAATTCCCATACCTTCAATAAGAGCTCTATACTTGTTGAGCTCTTATTGTAACAAGAGCTCTTACTGTAACTCTTGCTAAAGGGCATTTTAATCAAGTATTAACTCGTGGATCTCACTAGATTTAATCTCCTGAAGACTTGGATTGTGTTGTTGTTTTTTTAATCTTATATTCCCAGGATCTGACATTGTTCTTGACTCCCATTAATTGCTTAAAACTCATTTGTAGAATGAATGAGCAGGTAAGTAAGTAAATAACTAAGGACTGAATGAAGGAGCCAGACAGGCATAGGTAGATTTGGGGAAGCAAACAAACAACACAATCAAAAGCCACACACACAGGTTTATTTTTAAACTTTACATTTTTTCCTCAATTTTTCAGTTTAAAATGTCTTGATGGTTTTGATTCTGCCATGCCAGTGTCTTCCCACTTGACTCAAGATGATAAAGAACACTTCATATATGTATGAATCAGTATTCCTCACTTTTATCTTATACTATCAGAATCCTAGAAGAAGATTATTAAAGCTTTACTGGTAAAAATTATGTTCTGAGGCTAGCAGCCTATGAAAAGGTGTATGAAGGAGTTAAACATGCCAGAAAATATTCTTGGGATATAAGTCACAGTGCTATCTGCCTAATCATCAAATATTGTTCTTTAAAAAATAGAACTCTTGAAAGGCTAGGGTCAAGGAAGATCCTGCTGGTAAGAACATGCAGCAAATCCATTTATTGGAAATTGCATGACTCGAATATGATCATGATGTCCTACAAAACCTCCACAAATGGCAGATTCATGCAATTGGGTAGATCCATGATCATGGATTCTACCTTGATCAATTGGCTTAGCTCTGTTGTAACATTTTGCATGTGCTAGGCAAACTGTAAGGGATGGTTCTAATAAAAGGTTGACAAGAAGGAACTCAGACTCAGATAAACATAATTTTCATGTTGATTTACTCTTAAACTAGTAAGCAAGAAGACTAAAAAAAAGCAAAACAAAACAGACAAAAACACATAGCTTTTCAAAATCTTCCCAGTTCCTCTCCTCTCAGAGGCATAGCTAAAACTTAGGGATCAGTGTTTTTATCATAGAGAGGAATTCACTGTGGAGCTTTGGATCAAGATGGCTGACGACTTCCTATAGTCTTTGGATGTAGCCATACTTGTGCACAAGTACTCATCTTATTACTCTATAAGGCAATTTCTACTACTCTTCAGTTATGTATTTCCAGAGATCATGTTCTTGCTGTATCACCAAGGCTGGGATAAGTCTGAATATGGCTACACACCTGCCCAGGTATTTCATTAATATATTTTGTTGTTCAAAAATTATGCCCAAGCCTAATGAATAGGACAGATAAGCAGAAATTGACCTTGGCTCAAGGAAAATGAAACAGGATAAGGGAAACTCTACCCATTATACTTTTAACTGGGTTTTTTGGCCACCCAATATCCTTAATTCCCAATTTTTACTTGAGTATCTTGTTTTTCCAAAGTCTTGTCCCAAGCTCTCTGGTGAATGCTTTAGAAAGGAACCTGTGATTCTGTTTGATCAATAGAACATTAAAATTCAATTTTGGACCCTTTATTGGTGCTGCCATCTCATTCCCTCTTTTGTTTCTTTTCTTTTCTTTTCTTTCTTTTTTTTTTAGGGCCACACCCACAGCATATGGAAAGTCCCAGGCTGGGGTCAAATTGGAGCTGCAGCTGCTGGCCTATGTCACAGCCACAGCAACACCAGATCAGAGGTGCATCTGTGACCTACACCACAGCTCACAGCAATGCCAGATCTTTAACCCACTGAGTGGGACCAGGGAAAAAACCCACATCCTCATGGATACTAGTCAGGTTTGTTACTGCTAAGCTACTCCCTCATTCACTCTTTTCTTTCTAGCTTTGTTCAGGGTGATGTGAGGCTGGAACTGTGGTGGCCAGTTTGTCAAGAGGATGAAATTTTTGGAGAATGAAGCCAGTATATTAGAAGAAAAGTCCACAAAAATAGTATCTTGGTAACAACCTTTGGGTCTTTATCCATTCATTTCTACCCATGTGTTTGCAGTTGCCTAAGTTACCTAAGCCTGTTGGTTTAAGAAAGTTTGGGTGGAATTTTTGTCTTTTGAATCTTGTAGAGTTCTGATAGTAGAGTATGCCCTATTGGAGGAGAATTAGTGGGTCTCGTTCATGCATGAATACATTATATGCTTATTAAATACTTATGTGTACATCAAATATTGTCATCCTATCTGTGACCTTGTCCATGGCCTTCCAGGTAATACAGTAGTTGTATACATCCGTCAACCATAATCATATACATACACTTCCTAAATGATATTAGCGTGGCTTGTAGTCTTTGTAACGCACAGATCTTGCTGGTCTGCTGCTTGAAAATGTTTTAGGTGGCCCTACCTCCTATTTACTGCTGTGGCCAGCAATGAAGGCCTCAAATACCCCACTACAGAGGCAGGGAAAATATTAGCATGTGAAAACTCCAGCAATCATATTCCGTGAGAGTCAGAGATGATCCGAGTCATCTGAACAGTCCTCCAGTGCATCTGGCTCATATGCTGCATATTATTTGTGAGAAGTATCCCTCCAGTTTTCCTATAAAACTAACATCAGTGTTTACCTATAAACAGACACAGAAGTCACTGCCGACTGTACTCTGCTTTGTATACAATCCTATTATATAAAGAGCTCAAGCAGCATGTCTGTCTGCCTAGATGTGTGTGTTCTCCTTCTCCAGCTGCCAACCACCTAAATTATTCAGCAAGCCCTGATCATGCCAAGTTTTTAGTCAACAATGGAGATCCTGCCAAAGAGCTAATAATGTTAAAAAAAAAAAAAAAGGAATGTTTGTGACAATTAACAGAGCCTGCAGCCTGCAACACGCATTGGACTCATTTGTAAAGGAAAATTTAAATGATATGCTTCATTATAAATGGTCCCATGCAGCACATTGCTAATCAACCAAAGCAGCTTCTTTTCTCCCCCCTGCCGCCCTTCTTTCCTATCTGATAAACCCAAATGGTAGCACTTTGTCAAGCCTCTTGGCCACTGCTTGCTATAGCTATAAACGTGGTGTGGTTATCTATCAGGATTCTAATCAGCTTAGATCTAACTGAATAATTAGCTCTAACATGGATGAATAGAGCACTAGGCTCTTATCTTGTCTATTAATAATCACAAGTATAACTTCACGGCCAAATCAAGAGGTATGTTACTGTTCCCCTGGGAGTCTGTTTGGGTAAAACCCCCTGGGACTGCACCAGTCTAAGTAGTGCAGATGGGACAGTGAGCCCATAATGCTGGTCTGACAGCTGCCAAGCCCAGCAACTCCCCCCAACTCTTGGCAGAGAGAGAGAGAAAGAGATTGATTGGGGAAGTGGGGCTGATTCTCCATGCTAAATAACTATTATTTCTCAAATAATGGTTTGAGATAAATGGAGAGGAAAAAGGAGGAAAGAGGGCAGAAGACTGTGGCTGGATATCCAAATTCCAGACTCAGTGAAATAAACTCCACAGCCCAGCCCAGCCCAGCTCATGGGCAACACAGGAACACCACATACCTTCAGTTTTAAAGGTAATACCTGTTCCTTCTGCTAAGACCCCTCATATAGCTAAATTCTTTAGGCCATAAAAATGTTTCCTTTGATCCCTCTGTAAATTTGCCTTTTTAACACAAAGAGTCAAAACAGTTTGTGAGAAAGAACACAATAATATTTTTAGTATCTTACATTTTTTTCTTCTAATTTTATTGAGATGTAATTGACATACAGCTCTGCATAGATTTTTTTTGTTTTTGTTTGTTTGTTCTTTTCTTTTCATTTCTTTTTTCTTTTTCTTTTTTGGCCATGCCTGTGGCATGCAGAAGTTCCCAGGCAAGGATTGAATCCATGCCACAGCAATGACCTGAGCCACAGCAGTGACAATGCCAGATCTTTAACCCAGTGTTCCACAGGAGAACTCCCTGTGTAGGTTTAAGATGTAAAGCATAATGATTTAACTTACATACAGCTTGAAATTATTGCCACAGCAGTTTAGTGAACATTTTATTATCTCACATAGATACAAGATGAAAAAATTTTTTTCTTTGTGATGAGAACGGTAGGACTTACTCTCCTAACAACTTTCATATATAACATAACAGCAGTGTTAATTATATCGATCATGTTGTAGTCATTTCATGCCCTATACTTATCTTACAACTGCAACTTTGTACTTTTTTACCACCTTCACTAATTCCCCCTCCCCTGCCCGCCCGCTTTCTATTTGATAACAACAAATCTGATTTCTTTCTCTATAGGTTTATTTCTGAGGTAGAATTGACCTATGACTCTATGTTATTTCCTGGTGCACAACATAGTGATTTGATATTTCTATATATTATAAAATGATAACCCCAATTAGTCTACTTATCCTCTGTCACCGTACAAAATTACACTAATATTGCCTATATTCCCCATGCTGTATATTTCACCATGACTCATTAATCTTGCAACTAGAAGTTAGTATCTATTAACCTCTTTCATTGCAACTCCCATCTGGCACCCTGTTGTTTGTTATTCGTATCTATAAGCCTTCTTCACTTTTATTACATTTGTTCCTTCATTTTGTTTTCTACATTCCACATATAACTGTGTCATTCAATATTTGTCTCTTTCTGTCTGACTTATTTCACTTGGCATGAAACCATCTAGGAGCATCCATGTTGTCACAAATGGCAAGATTTCATTTTTATGGTTGAGTAGTTTTCCATTTTTCACACATGCATAGGCACGTGCACACCCACACACACATCTATTTTTTGTTGTTTTTTAGGTGTACAACAATCATCAAAACCCAATTTTATAGCATTATCATCCCAAACGCTCAGCACATCTGCCCACTCCCCCACCCTGTCTCAATTGGAAACCATAAGTTTTTCAAAGCCTGTGAGTCAGTATCTGTTCTGCAAAGAAGTTCATCGTGTCCTTTTTTCAGATTCCACATGTCAGTGATAGCATTTAAGGTTGTTGTCTCATTGTCTGACGGATTTCACTTAGCGTGATAATTTCTAGGTCCATCCATGTTGCTAAAAATGCCGTTATTTCATTTCTTTGGATGGCTGAGTAATATTCCATTGCGTATATGTACCACATCTCCTCTATCCACACCTCTGTCAATAGACATTTAGGTTGTTTCCACATTTTGGCTACTGCAAAGAGGGCTGCAAAAGACACATGGAGTACATGTGTCTTTTCAAGTCATGGTTTTCTCTGGATAGAGGCCCAGGAGTGGAATTGCTGGATCAAATGGTCCTTCTAGTTTCAGTGTTCTGAGGAATCTCCGTCTGTTTTCCACAGTGGTTGCACCAATTTACATTCCCACCAACAATGCAATAGGGTTCCTTTTTCTCCTCACCCTCTCTAGCACTACTTGTTTGTAGACTTTTGGATGATGGCCATTCTGGCTGGTGTAAGGTGGTACCTCACAGTGGTTTTGATGTGCATTTCTCTGATCCTGAGTGGTGTTGAACATCTTTTCGTGTGCTTTTTGGCCATCCGTTTGCCTTCTTTGGACAACTGTCTGTTTAGATCTTCTGCCCATTTTTGGATGGGGTTGTTTGTTTTTCTTTTGGTATTGAGCTGAAGGAGGTGTTTATAGATTTTGGAGATTAATCCCTTGTCAGCCGATGCATTTGCAAAGGTTTCCTCCCATTCTGTGGCTTGTCTTTTCGTTTTGTTTAGGGTTTCCTTTGCTGTGCGGAAACTTTTAGGTTGGATTAGGTCCCATTTGTTTAGTTTTGTTTTCACTGTCCTTACTCTCAGAGGTGGATCTGAGAAGATATTGCTGTGGTTTATGTTGGAGAGCGTTTGGCCTATGTTTTCCTCTAAGAGTTTTAAGGTACCTTGACTTATGTTTAGGTCTTTAATCCACTGTGGGTTTATTTCTGTGTGTGGTGTTAGAGAGTGTTCTCATTTCATTCTTCTCCATGTGGCTGTCCAGGTTGCCCAGCACCACTTACTGAACAGGCCGTCTTTTCTCCATTGTATATTCTGGCCTCCTTTGTCATAGATGAGTTGGCTGTAGGTGTGTGGGTTAAATTCTGGGCTTTTTGTCCTGTTCCGCTGATCTATATTTCTGTCTTTGTGCCAGTACCATACGGTTTTGATGACTGGTGCTTTGTAGTACAGCCTGAAGTCTGGGAGCCTGCTTCCTCCAGCTCCATTTTTCTTTTTCAGGATGCCTTTGGCTGTTCTGGGACTTTTGCGCTTCCAAACAAATTCTAAAACATTTTGTTTGAGTTCTGTGAAAACCGTCCTTGGTAATGTGATAGGCGTTGCCTTGAGTCTGTAGATTGCCTTGGGTAGTACCGTCATTTTGATAATATCAACTCTTCCAATCCACGAGCATGGTAAGTCTTTCCATCTGGTTGTGTCATCTTTGATTTCTTTCATCAGTGTCTCACAGTTTTCAGAGTACAGGCCATTTGCCTCTTTAGGTAGGTTTACCCCTAGGTATTTTATTCTTTTGGATGCAATGGTAAATGGGATTGCTTCTCTAATTTCTCTCTCTGATCTTTCGTTGTTAGTATATAGAAATGCCGTTGATTTCTGTGTATTAATTTTGCATCCTGCGACTTTGCCAAATTCATGGATGAGCTCTAACAGGTTTCTGGTAGAGTCTTTAGGATTCGCTAGGTATAGGATCATGTCATCTGCAAATAGTGATAGTTTTACTACTTCCTTTCCACTTTGGACTCCTTTTATTTCTTTTACCACTCTGATTGCTGTGGTTAGAACTTCCCGAACTATGTTGGAGAGTAGTGGTGAGAGCGGACATCCTTGTCTTTTCCTGATCTCGGCGGGAATTCTCTCAGCTTTTCACCACTGAGGATGATGTTTGCCCTGGGTTTGTCATATACGGCCTTTATGATGTGGAGGTAGGTTCCCTCTATGCCCACTTTCTGAAGGGTTTTTATCAGAAATGGGTGTTGGATTTTGTCAAAGGATTTTTCTGCCTCTATTGAGAGGATCATATGGAATTTATTGTTCAGTTTGGTAATGCGGTGTACGTATCACACCGACTGATTTGTGGATATTGAAGAATCCTTGCACCCCTGGGATAAATCCCACTTGATCATGATGTACAATCCTTTTAATGTATTGTTGGATGCGGCTTGCTAGTATTGTGTTGAGGATTTTTGTGTCTATGTTCATCAGTGAAATTGGCCTGTGGTTTTCTTGTTTGTGTGGTATCTTTGTCTGGTTTGGGGATCAGGGTGATGGTGGCCTCATAGAATGAGTTTGGGAGTGTCCCTTCCTCTGCAATTTTTTGACACAGTTTCAGAAGCATAGGTGTTCGCTCTTCTCTCAATGTCTGATAGAATGCTCCTGTGAAGCCATCTGGTCCTGGACTTTGGTTTGTTGGAAGTTTTTTAATCCCAGTTTCAATGTCCGTACTTGTGATTGGTCCATTCATCTTTTCTGTTTCCCCTTGGCTTAGTCTTGGAAGAGTGTACTTTTCTAAGAATTTGTCCATTTCTTCTAGGTTTTCCGTTTTATTGGCATAGAGTTGCATGTAGTAGTCTCTTTTGTAGATCTACATAAGTAGATCTTATGTAGATCCTTTGTATTTCTGTGATGTCCATTGGTACTTCTCCTTTTTCATTTCGAATTTCATTGAGTTGCATCCTCTCTCTTTTTTTCTGGAGGAGTCTGGCTAAGGGTTTTGTCCATTTGGTTGATCTTTTCAGAGAACCAGCTTTTCATTGCATTGATCTTTTCTATGGTTTTCTTTGTTTCGATTTCATTGATTTCTACTCTGATCTTAGGATTTCTTTCCTTCTCCTAACCTTAGGTCTTGTCTGTTCTTCTCTCTCTAGATGATTTAGATGTAATTGAGCTTTGTCTTGTTTCCTGAGGTAGGCTTGTATTGCTATAAACTTTCCTCTTAGAGTGGCTTTTGCTGCTTCCCATAGGTGGTTTTGGCATGTCGTCCCTTTGTTGTCATTTGTTTCTAGGTCTTTTTAAATTTCCTCTTTGATTTCATCAGTGAGCCATTGGTTGTTTAGCAGCACGTTGATTTGTCTCTACGTGTTTGTGTTTTTTGCATTGTTTTCCTTGTTGTTGATTTCCAGTCGTACAGTGCTGTGGTCAGAAAAGATGCTTGATATGATTTCAGTTTTCTTAAAGTTACCTAGGCTGGATTTGTAGCCCAGGATGTGATCAGTCTTAGAGAGTGTTCCATGTGCACTTGAGAAGAATGCGTATTGTGTTGCTTTTGGATGGATTGTCCTATAAATATCTATGAAGTCCAACTGCTCTAATGCTTCACTCAGGGCCTGTGTTTCCTTATTGGCTTTCTGTTTGGATGATCTGTCCATTGCTGTAAGTGGGGTGTTGAAAGTCCCCCCCTATGATTGTGTTATTTTCAATCTGTCCTTTTAAGGTTGTTAGCAGTTGCCTCATATATTGTGGTGATGCTATGTTGGGTGTGTAGGTATTTAAAATTGTTATATCTTCTTCTTGGACTGATCTTTTGATCATTGGGAAACGACCTTCCTTGTCCCTTAAAATATTCTTCGTTTTAAGGTGCATTTTGTCTGGTATGAGCATTGCTACTCCAGCTTTCTTTTGATTCCCATTTGTGTGGGATGTTTTCTTCCATCCTCTCACTTTCAATTTGTATGTGTCCCTAGAAGTGAAGTGGGTCTCTTAACGATAGCATATAGATGGGTGTTGTTTTTGTATCCATTCAGCTAGTCTATGTCATTTGGTTGGGGCGTTTAGTCCATTAACATTGAAGGTATTATTGATCTGTGTGTTCTTATTGCCATTTGATTAATTGCTTTGGATTTGTTTTTGTTGCTCTTTTTTCTTCCTTCCTTCTCTTGTCCTCTCCTCTTGTGGTTTGATGACTACCTTTAGTGTTGTATTTGAGTTGATTTTCTTATTTGTTTGTGCATCAATTGCAGATTTTGGGTTTGCAGTTCCCCTGAGGTTTTGATATAAGTGTCTATATATATTCGAGATTGTTTTAAGTTGTTGGTGTATTAATTGCAAGTGCATCTCCAGTGTCCTGCACTTGTACCCTCCTCACGATTTCTGCTTTTGGTGGCATAATTGTGCATGGTTGATTTCATATGTTTATTGTATATATACTTTTACTGGTGTGTCTTTAGGCAGTCTGTTTACTTATGGGCAGGGCTGTTATGCCACCTGGATTGTTTTTCAACCTGGAGCTTCTCAATAGCTGATGGGTGGGGCCAGATTTTCCCAAAATTGCCACCTCCGGAGAAAGGCAGCTGCTGAGTATTCCCGAAAGCTTTGCTTCCAATGCCCTTCCACCACAACAAGCCACATTCACCCCTGTTTTCCCAGGAGGTCCTCCAAGAACTGCAGTCAGGTTTGAGCCAGATTCCTGTAGAGACTTAACTTTGCCCTCAGACCCAGTGCACTTGAAAGTCTGTTTGAGCCTTTTAAGAATGTGGCCTTCATTTACCCCCGTCCCATGGAGCTCCTGCACACAAACTCCACTGGCCTTCATTGCCAGATATTCTGGGGTCTCTTACTCCCAGGGCCAGATCCCCCAGCACTAGGGACTTGATGTGAGGCTCAGAACTCTCACCCCTGTACGTGGGTCTCTGTGAACCAGTTACTTTCCAGTCCGTGGGGCTTCCCACCTAGGAGGTATGGGGTTGTTTATATCTTGTAATCACCCCTCTTACCTCTTGCTGTGGCCTCCTCTTTGTCTTCTGGAGTAGGATATCTTTTTGAAAGTTTCCATCCATTTGGTTGAATATTGCTCAGCATTTGGTTGTAATTTTGTGTTTTTTTAGGAGAGCAGTTGATCTCCAGTCCTTCTATTCTGCCATTTTTATCCCACCCACATCTCTCCTTTAGTCATCTCTCAGTGGGCCAATGGGCACTTAGATTACTTCCATATCTTGGCTGTTGTAAATAATGCTACAATGAACTTAAGAGTGTATATATTTTTTTGAATTAGTATTTTTGTCTTTCAGATAAACGCTAGATTTGGAATTGCAGGATCATATAGTATTTGTATTTTTACTTTTTTGTGGAATTTCCATAGTGTTTTCCATAGTGACTATACCAATTTATATTCCCAACCAAAGTGCATTTGAGCTCCCCACATTCTCACTTATTCTTGTTCTCAGTAACACTTGTTATTTGCTGTCTTTTTGATGATAGACATTGTGATTGGTGTGAGGTTATATCTCATTGTAGTTTAATTTTGCATTTCCTTGATGATCAGTGATGTTGAGCATCTTTTGAGGTGTCTGTTGGCAATCTATATGTCTTCTCTGGAAAAATGTTTATTGAGATCCTCTGCCCATTTTTTAATTAGATAGCTGCTTTTTTATTTTGAGTTGTAAGAGGTTTTTTTTTTTTGATATGTCCCCTTATTAGATATATATTATACCATTCAATGGTGGCCTCTTTGTTTTGTTGATGATTACCTTCACTATGCAATAGTCTTTTAGTTTTATGTAGTCCAATTTTTTAAAAAAATATTGAAGTATAGTTAATTTACAAGGTTGTGATACTTTCTGCTGTACAAAAAGTGACCCAGTTATATGTATACACAAATCCATTCTCACTCAGATTCTTTTCCCACAGAATACTTCTATCACAGAATACTGGGTAGAGTTCTCTGTGCTGTGCAGCAGGTCCCCATTGGCCAATCATTCCATATATCTCAGTGTTCATATGCCAATCTCAAATCCCCAGTCCATCCCTACCACTCCCTAACCTGTCCCCTTTGGTAACCATAAGATCTTCAGAGTGTGTGAGTCTTCTTCTGTTCTGTAAATAAGTTCATTTATATCTTCTTCTTCTTTGTTTTTTTTTAGATTCCAAATGTAGATGAAATCATATGTTTATGGCTGCAAATGCCATTATTTCATTCTTTTTAATGGCTAAGTGATGTTTCATTGTATATATGCATCACTTCTTCTTTATTCATTTCTCTGTTGATGGACATTTAAGTCACTTCCATGTTTTGGCTGTAGTAAATTGTGCTGCAATGAACATTGGGGTACATGTACTTTTTGAATTATGGTTTTCTCTGGATAGATGTCCAGGAGTAGGATTGCTCTATTGTATGGTAGTTCTATTTTTGGTTTTTGAGGAACCTCCATACTGTTGCTTCAATGTATATGCCCACCAACAGTGTAAGAAAGTTCCCTTTTCTTCACACCCTCTCCAGCATTTATTATTTGTAGACTTTTTAATGCTGGCCATTTTGGCTGGCAAAAGGTGGTACCTCATATTGGTTTTGATTTGCATTTCTCTAGTAATTGGTGATGTTAAATATCTTTTCATGTGTTTTTGGCCATCTGTGTGTATTCTTTGGAGAAATGTCTATTTAGATCCTCTGCCCATTTTTTGATTGGCTTTTTTTGATACTGAGCTGTAGGAGGTATATGTGTATTTTGGAGATTAATCCCTTGTCAGTTGCTTCATTTGCAAATATTTTTTCTTATTCTGTGAGTTGTCTTTTTGTTTTGCTGTACAAAACCTTTGAAGTTTAATTGGTCTCATTTGCTTATTTTTGTTTTTATTGTCATGATTCTAGGAGATGGATCTGAGAAGATATTGCTTCACTTTATATTAGAGAGTGTTCAACCTATGTTTTCCTCTAAGAGTTTTGTAGTATCCTGTCTTACATTTAGGCCTTTAATCCATTTTGAGTTCACTTTTGTAGTCCTGGTTGTTTATTTTTGCTTTTTTTCTTGCCTGAGGAGACAGATCGAAGAAAAATGTATCTAAGATGAATATCAAAGAACACAGTACATGTGTTTTCTTCTAGAAATTTATGATTTCAGATCTTACTTATAAATCTTTAATCCACATTGAATTTATTTTGGTATGTGGTGTGAGAAAGTTGTCCAGTTTGGTTAATTTGTATGTATTTATACAGTTTTCCCCACATCATTTATTGAAAAGGCTGTTTTTTCCCCATTGTATATTATTGCCTGCATTGTCATAGATTAAATGTCCATAGAAGCATGGGTTCATTCCTGTTCCATTGATCTATGTGTCTGTTTTTTGTGCCAGTACCTTACTGTTTGACTACTATAGCTTTGTAATATAGTCTGGAATCAGGGAGCATGGTATATACAGCTTTGTTCTTCTTTCTCAAGTTTTTTTTTTTTTTTTTTTTTTTTTTTTTTTTGCTATTTGGGATCTTTAATGTTGTCATATAAATTTTAGAATTTGATCTCATTCTGTGAAAAATGCCATAAGTATTTTGATAAGGATTGCATTGAATTGAATCTATAGATTGCCTTGGGTAATATGGTCTTTTTAACAATATTATTTCGTCTAACACATGAGCACTCTATATTCTTCTATTTTTTTGTGTCATCCTTAATTTTTTCCTCAATGTCTTACAGTTTTCTGTTTATAGGTCTTTTACCTATTTTGTTAGATATATTCCCTGGTATTTTATTTTATTTTTTTGATGCAACTGTAAATGAGATTGTTCTCTTAATTTCTCTTTCCAATAACTTGTTAATGTATAGAAATGCAACAGATTTCTGTATATTAGTATTGTATTCTGTGAGCCAAGGGACAATATGGCAGAGTAGAAGGACTTATGCTCACTCTCTCTCACAAAAACACCAAAATTACAACTAACTGCTGAATAACTATCAATGAAGTAGATTGGAAACTACCAAAAAAGATATCCTTCACCCAAAGACAAAGACAAAGAAGAAGCCACATCAAGATTGTAGGAAGGGGATTTTTTGAAATAAACAATCCCATACCCACTGGGCCGGTGACTCACAAACTGGAAAATAACTATATCACAGAGGCTGTCCCACAGGAGCGAGAGTTCTGAATCCCAAATCAGGTTGCCCAGCCTGGGCATCTGATATTGGGAGGAGGAGCCCCCAGAGCATTTGGCATTAGAGGCCAATGAAGCATGTCTACAAGATGGGGAAACAGACTCCATCCTTGGAGGGTGCACACAGGATTCCATGTGCACTGGGTCCAAGAGCAAAGCAGGGACTCCATAAGAATCTGGGTCAGACCTACCTGTGGGACTTGGAGAGTATCCTGGTAATGTAAAGGGTGGCTGTGGCTGATAGGTGGGGGAGGACATTGGAGGCAGATGTCCCAGGAATATTAATCAGCATGAGCTCCACTTGAGACTGCCATTTTGGAAAAATCTGCCACCACCCATTAGGGCTGAGAAGCATCAAACAGGGTGGGAACACAGCTCCACCCACCAGTAAATAATTTACCTAAAGTCCTCCTAGGCACACAGCTGTGCCTAATCACACCCAGAGACAAAACCCCACCCACAAGAGGAATAAGACTCAGCTCCACCTATCAGTGGGAAGGCATCAGTCCCTCCCATCAGGAAGACTGTAACAGCCCCTGTAAAACATCCCCTACAAGGGGGCAGACACCAGAAGCAAGAGAGGCTATAACTCTCCAGTCTGCAAAAAGGAAACCGGATAAGAGCCATTACAAAATGCAAAGGCAGAGGAATATAAGCCAGATGAGCGGACTAGACAAAACCTCAGAAAAACAGCTAAGTGAACTGGAGATTAGCAGTCTCCATAAAAAAAAATTTAGAATAAAGATAGTAAAGATGATCCAAGATCTTGGAAAAAAGCTGGAGGCAAGGATTGATAAATAAGAAAAGTGGAACAAGAAATAGAAGATTTAAATAATAAAAAAGCAGAGATCTAAAATTCAATACCTGAAATAAAAAATTCACTAGAAGGAACCAATAGCAGATTAGAGGAGTCAGAAAAATGAACAAGCAAGGCGGAAGAGAAACTGATGGAAATTGCTGATGCAGAAAAGAAAAAGAAAAAAGAATGAAAAGAACTGAGGACAGTCTAAGAGAACTCTGGGACAACATTAAACACACCCACATTCACATTTATAGGGGTGCCAGAAGGTGAGGATAGAGAGAAAGGGCCAGAAAAACATTTGAAGAGAGCATAGCTGAAAACTTCCCTAACATGGGAAAAGGAATCACTCACTGAAATCCAGGAAGCACAATGAATACCATATAAAATAAACACAAGTAGAAACACCCTGAGACATAATAATCAAATTGACCAATATTTATGACAAAAGAGAAAATACAAAGCAGCTTTGGAAAAGAAAAAAATAATATACAAGGGCATCCCAATAAGTTTATCAGCTGATTTTTCAGCAGAAACTCTGCAGGCCAGTAGGGAGTCACACAATATACTTAACGCGATGAAAAGAAGAAAACTCCAACAAAGAATAATCTACTCAGCAAGGCTCTCATTCAGATATGAAGGAGAAATCAAAAGCTTACAGACAAGCAGAAATTAAGAATTCAGCACCACTAAAACCAGCTTTACAACAAATACTAAGGGAACTTCTTTAGATGAAAAGAAAAGGCCACAACCAGAAGCAAGAAAATTATAAATGAGAATGCTCACCAGTAAAGGCAAACATAAGGTAAAAGTAAGAAATCATCCACACACAAATATGCTACCAAGCCAAAAAACATGAGAAGAAAAGGGTACAAATGCAGGATACTGGATATGCATTTCCAATCAAGAGATCAGCAATTAAAACAATAGTGTGTGTGTGTGTGTGTGTGTGTATGAGTGTGTGTGTGTGTATTCCTATATCAAAATCTCATGGTAACCACCAACCAAAAACTTGCAATAGATACAAAAAACAATCCATACACAACCGCAAAAGAAGAGAATTGGTTTTGTATTCTGCAACTTTACCAAATTCATTTATTAGTTCTGAGATTTTATTGATGGGATCTTTAGAATTTTCTATGTATAGTACCATGTCATCTGTAAATAGTGAGTTTTATTTCTTCCTTTCCAAATTGGGTTCATTTTGTTTATTTTGCTTGTCTGATGGCTGTGACTAGTAGTATATTATACTTAAAGAATAAGCTCTCATGCACTGTGGTACTTCCCCAACCTTGATTTAAATCATGTATGTCAATTTTTTTTTCTTGTTTTTTAGGGTCACACCTGTGGTATATGGAAGTTCTCAGGCTATGGCTCAAATCAGAGCCACAGCTGCCAGTCTACACCACAGCCACAGGAACGCCAGATCCCAGCTGTGTCTGCAACCTATGCCACAACTTGCAGCAATGATGAATCCTTAACCCACTGAGTGAGGCTAGGGATGGAACCAGGTTTGTTAACCACTGAGCCGTGATAGGAACTCCTACTAATAAATTTTTAAGGGGTTTATAGGCACCAGCTTAAAAACACCTGGCTTAAACACATAAACTGAACAATAAAATCTTCAAGAATAGAAGTAGAGTCCCTAGTTGTGAAATGAACTATGTTTTCATAGAGGTCTTTTGTCCATCAAGCAGTATTAAATCTCTGTTTCTATAAGAGGATGAAAAGAGGGCTGGACCTTCCTATTCTGCCATTTTGCTGACAACATTCCCAATGAACTTCTCAAAGTGACAAGGCTAAGTTTATCTCAGAAAGATTATTTTGAAAACTCTGTGGTGTCTGTGGGTCTTTCAAGAGGCTATCATTCCAGGTTATGCCTACAGAATTCCATTTAAACCCAATGCATCCTAAATATGGTATAAATCTTATTGAATATGTAATCATGCTTGTTAGGCAAAAGGGTAGGGTGTAACCAGCAGACAGATGATTATATTTGGGAAGATGGAAATGGTTGAAGACATTAACAGAGAGTTTTCAGTGGTTTGGTGAGACAAAAATCTGACAAGTGGATTGAGGAGAGCAAGAGAGATAAGAAAGTAAAGAAAGATGGGAAAAATGACAATATGTTCTAATGATGATGAAATGACCTAAGAACAAAAGAGATGATGCCAGGAAAAAAAAAGTATATGTGCAGGAGCACACACCTTGAATATAAGGGAGCGGGCTAGACTTCAATATAGAAATATACGGATTTTTTTTTTTTTTAAATAGGAATAGACATGTTGTGACCACTCCTTAAAACCAGCATGGGAAAAAAAATCTGTCTGAAATTACATGTGATGGAAATGGAGAGAGAAACAAGAAGATTTAACTTAAAAAAAAAACAGAGCAAGAGGGAAGTTCAGACCCCAGAGGTGACCCTGACTTACACAATGGCTTTCTACCCCTCAGACTCCCATTTTATTGCCCCATACTCTCTGAGGGCCTTCCCTGGGCAAGGGGAATTACCATTAGTTTCAGCGATTACACTTTCTCTGAAAACTTAAAGGCTTTGTGCCACTCATTTCTAGGTTGAATTTTATTGTGGAGAAATCTGAGGCTAACCTGGATTTTCCTCCCTATAGATGATTTGACTTTTTGCCAAGATTATCAAGAGAAACTTTCTTTATATTTAAAGCTTAGCCTCTTCACTAGACTGTAATCATTTTTAGCATTTTATCATTTGTGTCATTTCTCCCCTTCTAGAACATAGTGGGTTTTTTTCTATTTGAAAAGATTTTTTCCCTTGAAAGCTTTCTCTTATTAAACTTCTGAAATTTGTTTTTCTATTTAATACCAATTATGCTGAATCTCCTTTGTCATACTTCATATCTATTATTATTTCTGATACTCTTTTTTTGGTTGCATCTGTAGCATATGGAAGTACCCTGGCTAGAAATCAAATCCGAGCTGCAGCTGTGACCTATATCACAGTTGAAGTAAGGTGGGATCCTTAACCACCTACACCAGGATGGGGATTGAACTCATGCCGTAGCAGTGACACAAGCTGCTGCAGAGACAGTAACTTAACCCAATGTGTCACAGTGGGAACTCTATCTGTAATAATTTTAAAATCTAGGTTCATCCCCATTTATTTTTGTTCATTTTCCTCATTCCTGACTTCCCTATGTCTACCTGTATCATCAGCAGTATTTCTTTAGTATTGCCTATAGTGTGACCTTTGATTCTTGTTCTCCCTTCCATTTCTTATTCTAGGTTTTGCTGCATTGTGTTTATATATCCTCATATATTGTTTTTTTTTTTTTAATTTTATTTTCCCACTGTACAGCAAGGGGGGTCAGGTTATCCTTACATGTATACATTGCAATTACAGTTTTTTCCCCAACCCTTTCTTCTGTTGCAACATGAGTATCTAGACATAGTTCTCAATGCTATTCAGCAGGATCTCCTTGTAAATCTATTCTAGGTTGTGTCTAATAAGCCCAAGCTCCCGATCCCTCCCACTCCCTCCCCCTCCCATCAGGCAACCACAAGTCTCTTCTCCAAGTCCATGATTTTCTTTTCTGAGGAGATGTTCATTTGTGCTGGATATTAGATTCCAGTTATAAGTGATATCATATGGTATTTGTCTTTGTCTTTCTGGCTCATTTCACTCAGTATGAGATTCTCTAGTTCCATCCATGTTGCTGCAAATGGCATTATGTCATCCTTTTTTATGGCTGAGTAGTATTCCATTGTGTATATATACCACATCTTCCGAATCCTCATATATTGTTTTATTCTACCTTTCCTAAACTCTTCTACTGAGTTTATGGCAAGATATTTAATCATGGCTTTTATCAGCTCAATGGTAATTTTTTGTTTATATGTGTGTGTATAGTTGATTGTTCTTTGCCAGTTATTTATCCTTTTCTTTGTAATATTTTTATTACAAAGAAATACTGTAATTATTATTATAGATACTGTCCTGATAATTTTTGATAATTATTCACTTTAGAATCATAATAATTCTACCTGAATCTTTTGTTTATAGAAGCTTCATGGAGGGGAGACACTAATGGGGTGTTCTGTGCTAGTACTCTTATCTCACACTCAAGATTCTTGTGTATGTGTCTGTGTATTGGGGGAGGCAGTTGTCGTACCCTTTTTTTTTTTTTCCAGCCAGTTAAAATATGAAACTCTTGGGCTGCTTGAAATTTAGAGTCAGGAATTTCTGTTGAGGCTTAGCAGGTTAAGAACCTAATGTTTTCTGTGTGAAAATGCAGGTCTGACTCCTGGTCTCGCTCAGTGGATTAAGGATCCAGAGTTGCTACAAGTGATGGTGGCATAGGTTGCTGATGCAGCTTGGATCTGGTGTTGCTGTGGCTGGGATTCAACCCCTACTGTAGCTCCGATGCAACCCCTGCCCTGGGAAATTCCATTTGCCAAGAGTGTGGCCATTAAAAAAAAAAAGAAATTTAAATCATTTTCCTCTATAATGTCTTATGTGTAGACTGCTTCCTGCAGAAGTAGCCTGACCATGCATTTCCTCATTCTGCTAAGCATTGCCTGCTGCTTTTAATATCAGTGACGTCCTAAACATATTATCAACTGTAATCCATGCAGTCTATATCATTAGCACAGTAAATATATTTGCTCCTTGTTTTCATCTTCTCGGTATGAAAACTTAGATCTTCTTTCTTTGAGATCAATAGTTGCAAGTGATTTTCCATACCTCTGGTTGATCTTTACTTTTGTCATTTTTTTAGATTTGGATGCAACAGACAACACTCTATTTTGTTTAAGGTACAGTTTGTCTTCTTACTCCCAGAGACCGTTAATATTATAAAAATAAAAATTCCTTACCACATACAAATGAAAAAAAAATCTTCTAATTGTTTTAGAGGATTTCCAAGAGGATAAGATGATAAAATTGTGTTAATTCTGATCTCAAACCAGAAGTCGGAAAGCGTTTCTTTTGCTTTTTTTGTTTGTTTGTTTGTTTTTTTGGGCTGCACCTGAAACATATGGAAGTTCCCAGGCTAGGGGCTGAATCAGAGCTGCAACTGCCGGCCTACACCACAGCCACAGCAATGCCAGGTCCAGGCTGTGTCTGTGACCTACACCAAAGCTCATGGCAACACCGGATCCTTAACCTTTTGAGCGAGGCCAGGGATCCAACCTGGATAGTCCTCATGGATACTATTTGGGTTTGTTACCTCTAAGCCATGATGGGAACTCCAGAAATCATTTCTTAATGCTTGTTTATTGTAGGGGATATTTACAATTGAACTAGAATATCAAGGCTCTCCTAGTATCATGAAACACTTATGGAAGATAAATTTGGGCCAGGTTCACCTTAAGTCTTTCTAAATGGACATCTGACAGAACCTAATTATATTCATCCATCCACTGTTCAGAATTCTTTTTGCTGAAAAAGAAAGAAACCCAAGTCAAAATATTTTAGCTAAAATGAGGGGTTTGTTGCCTCACATTATCAGATTGTGGGAACATGAGGAGTAGAGCTGGTTTTCTGGACAAAAGGAAGTAGAGACTTAAACGCTTAGACTTTCTTTTGCTTCATCTCTCATCTTTGTTCCTTTATGTGTCAGCTTGAATTTCCTGGACTGGCTGAAACTACTGTAGAGGATTCTGTGATTTGTAGCTCTAAGCTTTCATCTTTATAGTGTCTTAAACATCCAAAAGAAGGGAGATTTTGTCAGCACCAGGGTGAAAAATCCCCCAGGGAATAATTCTGATCAGGCAAGATGAATACTGGTGCCTGTCCCTTGCAGCTCTCATTGAGCCAGGCTTTGCCTTGCCTGTGTGCTTAATCCATGCCCAAGAGAAGTAGTGCCTGTTGTTGGGAGGAAGGATGTAGAAGCCTACAAACAATAGTCACCACACAAACCTAATCATGATTATAAGGCACAATAGAGATGATTTCCAAGAGCCATGTTATATCACTTATAAAATATCATAGTCAAACTGTCTCTGTAATACTTACACAAACACACTTCATGGTTGTCTCACACAAATGTGATATAGCTATTTTATTGTGAGCTGACAGAAAAAGCATAAAGAGATAAATGTGTTCCCTTTCTTATACTTCTCTATCACTTTTAAAATTATTTAGACAGGGTGGTTTCTAGCTAGACTGACCATTAATTAATGGAGACAATTCTAAAGAGGATCCTCTGTGAAAGGGCTCCTTGGTTCCTAAATACTTAGGGAAGTACTTTATGAAATACATAGGTTTTATTTAGTTTATCTCAGTAGACAAGAATTGAACAGGAATAAAATGATTATATGATTATATTAAAATGATTATACCACTCTGGGATGGAGGGAAGAAAAACACTAATGCACAAACTGACTAAGTATCCAGGATGATTGCATTTCACTGAGTAAACAAGTGTTCAATGCTATTTGTACTATAAGAAAAAAACATGGGAGTTCCCGTCGTGGCGCAGGGGTTAACAAATACGACTAGGAACCATGAGGTTGTGGGTTTGGTCCCTGCCCTTGCTCAGTGGGTTAACGATCCGGTGTTGTCATGAGCTGTGTTGTAGGTTGCAGACGTGGCTCGGATCCTGCCTTGCTGTGGCTCTGGCGTAGGCCAGTGGCTACAGCTCCGATTCGACCCCTAGCCTGGGAACCTCCATATGCCGCGGGAGCGACCCAAGAAATAGCAAAACAAACAAACAAACAAACAAAAAAAAACAACAAAAAAAAGCACATGACCTGTGGAATTTATAAGCCATCTTACCTTTCTTTAATCTCTTTGGTACATTTTCAAAGTATTGATGTTTGTATGAAATACTTTGATTTCAAAGTGTGTGACAAATCAATCAGCTGCTAAAAAGAAGAGATGATTGCCAGCTCCAAAAGAAAAACATTTGAATTTTGTTTTATTTTGCTCTTTTTTTATCTTGCTATTGCAGTGTAACTTCTTCCCAATCAGTCTCAGAGTAGTTTCATTCTCTTTATCAGGATAATGAAAGACAAAATTTCTTCTTTGAGGGGAAAGCAGCTGGAAAGAAGTAAAATGAGCAATGTTTTCTTGTTCTTTTGTGAATTTTATAGGATGGTAACTTGGCACAGACCCATGTTTCTAACATCTTACCCCTAAGGAGCTAGTTAGTGTAAAAAAAGAGAAAAAGAAAAAGAAAAAGCCCACTTGGGCAAATACAGGCACCAGTTCCCTCTCTCAAAAAACAAGAGGAAAGAAAACAATCCATGTTTTATGGTGTATTACCTGCAAGTGCAGACGTGACTGTGGTAATCACGCTTTTGTTGCCCACAGACTGTAAAATATTTATGGAGACAATGTGATTTGGGTCAAGACATTAAATAAAGTAAAAGTTGCTTTATTCAATATGTGATGAACAGTATCCATATTAAAAACCATTGGGAAAAGTGTTCAAATGAAAAAATATGCTTAAAACAAATTCATCTGTTCAATGTTCATAAATGTTTTAAGAAATGCAGACAAACAAGTCTTGAAATCCATATTTATTGCACACAGTTGGAAAACTAATAGTATTTATTTAATCCAGAGGGGGAAGCGACTCAGAATTTGGCTTTTAATGATCAACAGGAAATACTTTTCCTAAGAAATTACCAAAGTGTTTGTTGTCAATCAAGCTACAATAGGGTTATCACTCTTCTCTTGGCAAATAGCTAATATTGTTAGTCTAACATCGATTTACAAAGAATAGGTTTCTTCCAGACCTGCAGAAAATCTTAAGTCTTGACTGAAAATACTGTCTAGGTTGAAGGAATGTGAAAAATGCAAAGCCAAGTGTTGATCTGAGACTTGGATATTGCTCAATGGTTATTATGTAGCAAATTAGGTAATATGTTCACTCAGGGATATTATTGGGTACTGATTAGGGCCAAACTGTGGGGTCTTGTTCTACTGGGTCATTGTCTAATGTGTGTTCACGATGAAAAAAAAAAAAGCTTGGTAAATTAAACAGAAATGTGAAAAGCAGCTACTTAGTTTAACGGTCTTTAGGATATCTGTCCTCTGAAGACTATGCTCTAAGTTAGCCAGTGAATTTAAGATCGGATTGATTGTGACAGTTTCGCATACTTATTCAATGTTTGCTAATTATTTACAAATTCCTTCCTTGAGAAGAAACAGAGTTATCCATTTTCACCAAAGCAAATTTTATATGTGTGAATCTAAATTCAACCTTAAGTATTACATAAATCAGTGCATACTTTCTATTCTTGTTTGTATAAATAAATGAGAGATGTGAAAAATCCTACATGACTTAGTTCAGGTAAGTTTGAGTCAAACTTCAAGATAATAATAATACAGCCAACATTTAATAATAGCCAACAATGTAGTACATATTGGGCCTACACTGTTGTAGGTGCTTTCTTTGATTTATTTAAAGTGGTTTAAATAATTTTTGGTTTTGAGTAAATCATAATGTTTAATATAATATTACATGGCAAAGAAATCTTCTATATGTTTATTTTGTCCTTTATGGGCATAAGGATTTGCGAGGCATCACAAACTTATCGAAAGTATGATGTGAGAATGTTTCAAGAAGACTAAGGTGAAAGAGGCCTAACGAAAAATGCAAAAATAATTAAAAGCATTTCAGTTAAAAGAAAACTAAATATTAAATGCTAATAATTGTCCTTTTAGTGGTACATTTCCTTAGCATTTATATAGCATTCATACAGCATTCTAGACAAAACAAACAGACTGAACACCATTAGAATCTGGGATTGGAAAGTGAGGAGTTAACAGGCAGTACATTTTTATATTCTACTTACAAAATCATTTCCTGTCCAAAATGCTTCATATGCCTGTGTTTCTTCCAGACAAATTAGAAGAGAAAGAACAAAAATAAACTAATATGTTTACCTTTTTTTGACTTTTTTTTTCTATTCTGGTTGTTGGTTCAGGGACCAAATTCATCCTTATATTTGCTTTTATACAGCATGTGAGCTACAGTGGTTTTAAAATTTTTAAGCGGTTGTAAAAATTTTAACAAAAATATTTCATTACATGTGAAATGATAGAAAGTTCAAAGTTTAGTATCTCTATATGAAGTTTTATAGGAATACATCCATGCTTATTCATTTATATATTATCTAAGGTGCTGTCTTTCCATAACAACAGAGTTGAGTAGCTGCAACAGGGAAGGTAAGTCCTGAAAAGCCTAAAAGTCTTACTAACTGGCCCATCAAGACAAAGTTGGCCACCCCATTCTGACCCAATAAAGTAATGGGTTCATTACTAACTTGTACTAAGTGCAGCTAGTTTTTTGAGACCCATCCTCAATGCAATATGCCTGGTAACTCTGAAGTTCTGATATTTTACCTATAAGCTCAAAAGTTTGCCTGACACATTTCATGTTTGCAAGTAGAGGACATAAGATTCCAAAAAGGCAGTTTACTAACTCACGGCATTGTCAGTCACCAGAGTATCAGCTTTTTTGAGCTGCTTTTCCAAGTCCCAAACAGTCAGCATGCATGATGGGTGTGTTGAATTGCAAGAAAAGAGCTCTGAGCTTAAGGACCTAGAATCTTTAATAATTGGTGTTAAGCATTCTTCCGTTCTGCTACAGAGAAGGAGGCTACGTGTATCTTCCAAGACTATTCACGCTACAACCATCATTGAAAACAAAGGAACAAAGTCAAAGGCAAAGTGCCTTACTTGCAACACCTGAAGAAATACAAAAGAGCTATTCTGAATTATTTCTTTTTTTTTTTTTTTTTTTTTTTTTTTTGGTTTAGTTTTCCAACATGTAAGGTTTTTTTTGCTATTTCTTTGGGCCGCTCCCACGGCATATGGAGATTCCCAGGCTAGGTAGGGGTCTATTGGAGCTGTAGCCCGGGGCCTACGCCAGAGCCACAGCAACGCCAGATCCGAGCCGCATCTGCAACCTACACCACAGCTCAGGGCAACATCGGATGGTTAACCCACTGAGCAAGGGCAGGGACCGAACCCGCAACCTCATGGTTGCTAGTCGGATTCGTTAACCACTGCGCCACGACGGGAACTCCTGAATTATTTCTAATGTTAATTATTTTGTTACCTTCAGTGATAAGACCAAATAAATATTGTAAAACTCTTTAGGAAAGTAACTAAAAATTCAGAATTGTATTTGACAATTTTCCACAAGGCAAATAGTTTTAATTTTTTTCTATAAATGTTTAAAAGTTATTTAGAGAGGTGGTGCATAATGGAAAATGGATGTTTTTATCAACATAATTTGGTAATACACATTCAGGCCTGTATAGCTCATAATCAAATGCCTCACTTTCAGATATGTAGTAAACTTTACTGTTTACATTGTAGTGGAATTGTTTAACCCTCTCTGTGGTTTAATTTTCATAGTGGAATTTTATTATTTTGTAGATGAGTAGTCTTCCAAAATTGTAGTTTTAGAGATTACTCATACTATTGTGTCTTCCTGTGGCTATTAGAATCCTGATGAAAATGTTTCATTTCCTTATCTCCAAAGTAGAAAGTCATTGTTAACTCACCACTTACCAGAAGTCTGTGAGAGTACTAAAGTATGGCCCCATAATAAGTAGCTAAGTGATACACAAAATAAAAGGATGTAAAATTTAATGTCACAAACAGTAAATGGGGGGTGGTGGCAAAAATTCAGGGTTGTCAAAATGTATTTGAACTTAAGAGATCAGCAAATTAACCATATGGATATATAGATACAGACAGATATAAATGGCTATATATAACCTCATAGTAATCACAAGCCAAAAATCTACACTAGAATATATAAACACACAAGAAAAAAATCCAAACATATAACTAATGGTAGTTATTAAATCACACGGGAAGAGAGCAAAAGAAGAAAGGTGGGAAAAAAAGAACCAAAAAAACAATTTAAAAAATGGCAATAAGCACATACCTATCAACAATTAAATGTAAATAGACTAAATATTCCAGCCACAAGACATAGATGATTGGATACAAAAGCAAGCCTCATATGTATACTGCTTATAAGAGTCTTACTGCAGATCTAAAGAAAAACAGATTGAAGATGAGAGGATTTAACAAATGTATTCTATACTTCATCTTTTCAAAGAAACAAGTCTTGGTTTCATTGATCTTTTCTATAATTTATTTTTGGTCTCTAGTTCATTTATTTCTGTTCTGATCTTTATGATGTATTCATTTTATTAATTTTGAAATTTTTTGCTTTTAGATATAAGGTTAGGTTGTTTATTTGAGTTTTTTCTTGTTCCCTGAAGTAAGCTTGTGTTGCTATAAACTCCTTTTACTCCTTTTAGAACTGCTTTTGATGCATTTCATGGATTTTGGATAGTTGTATCTGATTTTTATTTGTATCCAGATATTTTTGGATTTCTTCTTTTTATTTAGAGGTCCAATTTTATTTTTTTTTGTATCACATTATTTAGCCTTCACATGTTTGTGATTTTTGCTTTTTTTTTTCTTGTAGTTGATTTCTAGTCTCACAGTTAGTTAGAAATAAAGCTTGATATAATTTCAATATTTTTAAATTTATAGAAGTTTGTTTTTTTGCCTACCATATAATCTATCCTGGGTAATGTTCCATATGTAATTGAAAAGAATGCACATTCTGCTTTGTTTGGAAGGAGTTTTCTATATGTGTCTATTAAGCCCATCTTGTCTAATGTGTCTTTTAATGTCAGTGTTTCCTTGTTGATTTTATATTTGGATGATTGCCCATTGATGTTAAAATCCCTTACTATTTTGTGTTACTTTCAGTTTTTATCTTTATGACTGTTAATATTTCCTTTATATATTTAGGTAGTCATATGTTGTGTGCATATAGATTTACAATCATATTTTCTTCTTGGATTGATTCCTTGATCATTATCTAATGTCCTTCTCTGTCTCTTGTTACAGCCTTGTTTTAAAGTCTAGTTTGGCTGATACAAGTATTGCTACCCTGGCTTTCTTTTCATTTCCATTTGTATAGAATATCTTTTTGAAATCCCCTGACTTTCAATCTGTGTTTTAATTCAGATCTGTAATAAGTCTCTTGTAGGCAGTATATATATGGGTATAGAACATTTTACTAATTTTATCTTTTAACTTTCCTACTAGCTTTATAAGTGGTTGATCTACTACATTTACTATATATTTACCTTTACCAATGAGATTTTTTCTTTCAAAATTTCATGTTTCCAGTTGCAGCCTTTTCTTTTTAGCTTAAAAAAAACTGATTTGTTGATGTTGAGTGCTTTTAGCTTTTGTTTGTCTGTAAAACTGTTGATCTCTCCATCATATCCGAATGAAAGTTTTTTTTCATCATTTTCAAAATATTATGCTACCTCTTTCTGGCTTGCAGAATTTCTATTGAAAAGTTGCTGATAACCCTATGTGAGTTCCCTTGTACTTGATATTGCTTTTCCTTGCTGCCTTTAATATTCTGTCTTTATCTTTAATTTTTGCCATTTAAATGATGTTGTATCTGAGTGTGGTTTTCTTTGGATTGATCCTGTTCAGGACTTTCTGTGGTTCTTAGACATGGATGTCTACATCCTTTCCCTGGTTAGGAAAATTTTCAGCTGTTATGTCTTCAGATATGTTTTCTGCCCCCTTTATTCTCTCTTCTCCTTCTGGGACTTCTGTAGCACAAATTTTTGTTCACTTGTTCCTACCCTTGAGCACCTAAAACTGTCCTTACCTTTTAAAATTCTTTTTTTCCTCTTCAGCTTGAGTGATTTCCACTATTTTGCCATCCAGCTCCCTGATCCATTCCTCTGTATCGTACAATCTAATATTTATTCCTTGTGGTGTATTTTTTAAATTTCATATTGTCTTCTTCAGCTCTGATTGGGTCTTCTTTACCTTTTCTAACTCTTTGTTAAAAAGTTATAACTTCTTTTTCTCTTAATCTATTCTTCTCTTATATTCTTTATGATCATTGCTTCAAACTTTTTATTGGGCCATATGCTTTAAGGGTGACTTTTTGTGGGCTGCATGTGTCCTTTTGCTGTGGCCAGGCTGACAACTGTGGGCATGCTGGTAGGCATGGCTGGGCCCCTACCCAGTTGGTTGTTAGGCATTATCTTATATGGATATTGCCAGCTTCAGGTGAGTGGGGCTGAGTCCTGGCACTAATAAACTAGAGGAAGGATTTCAAAATGTCACTTAAGAGCATTAGTATCCTTGTAGTAGGATGAGTTCTCAACATGGCTGCTTCCAGCATTATGGTCTCATGGTGAATTTTAACTGCCTCCTGCCTCACCAGGAGGCTTTCCAAGATCAGCAAGTGGCATTGTCCCAGATTTGTTTGTTTGCTTGTTTCCTTCACTGCACCAGCTGAATATGGAAGTTCTTGGGCCAGGGATCAAATCTGAGCTATGGCCTGACCTACACCACAGTTGCAGTAATGCCAGATCCTTAATCCATTGTACCTGGCTGGGAAACCAAACCCACACCATTACAGAGACAATGATGGATATTCTACCCACTGCACTACAGTAGGAACTCCCCAGTTTCTTTCAAATTACTTCTGCTCTGGATCTCAGGGTGTGAGAGATTTTTGTGCATGCCCTATAAGAGTAGAATTTCTACTACTTATAGCCCTTTGGCTCTCTCAAATACTGGCTTTTAATGTCAAATGTTCTGGGGGTTCCTTTTCCTGGTGCAGGACCTCTGGTCTGGGGAGACCAATATGGAGCCTTGGTCCCTTGTTTCTTGGGGGCATGCTCTACAACTGTAATTATACTTTTAGTTGTGGATTGCCTACCCAGAGGTGTGGGTTTTGACTATACTGTGTCTCCTTCCCTCCTACCTGTCCAATTGTGGTTCCTCCCTATTCCTTCTAGATAGCCCTGGAAGAAACTTCTCAACCAATACTTTCCCTGTAGAGCAAAGAAGCCCCTGACATTCATTCCCTCTTCTACCTCCCTCTGGCAGAACCACAGTCCAATTAGTTTCGGATTTCAGTGTAAAAAGGTGACTCTTGGATGGATACACCATGGGTGATAGCAATATATAATTTCCACTCTTTGTAAATCAAATGCATTATCGTGTTCTCAAGGTCCCCTGTGCTTTATCTATTAGTGTCTGGAAGTGACATTTCATGTAAGGGGAGGCTGGTCTTTACATAGTGAGAAGAGAATGATCTTTGTGGTAAGAAGTCCTGTGTTTGAGCTATTTGACAACATGGACAACTTGTTTTATATCCGGAGTCTCATTATCCTTATTTAGAAAGAAAAGGAATAAAGGAATAATAATCATATCATCTATATATTACTACCCAGAGGGACAAATGTGATATCATATGAAAAAGTCCTTTTTAAATTGTAAAGCTCTCAAAAACTTTTGGTACTACCTATTACTTGAATTAAACAAAGACCTTTATATTGTCCTCTTCTAAAAGTCAAATAGCTCTGGAATTCCCGTCGTGGCACAGTGGTTAACAAATCTGACTAGGAACCGTGAGGTCGCAGGATTGAACCCTGGCCTTGCTCAGTGGGTTAAGGATCCGGCATTGCCATGAGCTGTGGTGTAGATAGCAGATGCGGCTCGGATCCTGTGTCGATGTGGCTGTGGTGTAGGCCGGTGGCTACAGCTCCGATTAGACCCCTAGCTGGGAACCTCCATATGCCGTGGGTGCAGCCCCAGAAAAGGCAAAAAGATAAAAAAATAAAATAAGAAATAAAAAAAATAAAAGTCAAATAGCTCTGGAAGTTGTAAGATCTTATGACGAATGCTCCTATATGATAATTAAGTCTTGCTATCAAAGAAAAAAAATGTGCCATAACACATTAAGTTCAAAAGTTGACATGAGAAATAGTGGAGGCCAACTTTATATGTGTTCAAGTTTGACTAAGACTAACATCTATTTTCTTGATCAAAACCTTGGGTCGTTGAGAGGAGCATGTGCAAGAAAAGGATTATTATCAATTAATTTTAAATTACTTTTGAGAAAATTGTTCTTGGTCAATGTTGTCTTTCCTTGTAGTTAAAAAAGATAGATGTCAATGTGTTTAGTGACAAATAAATAATCTTTATATAATAGATTCTGTTAAATATATTTGAAGGCAGTTAAGTCAAACAAGAGCATTTTATATTTTGACCTTGTTTTAGGTGGAAAGGAAACTCCAGGAGCCCGGCTATTCCCCATCAGTTCAGATGAAGTGACTGATTTCTTTTCAGTTGAAAGCTTGTTTTAATTATTTTGAAAATTGTCCAGACAATTATAACTTTCAAGCTAGCAGAGAAAGCAGAACAGTGACAAGAAAAATAATACTTAATTCAGTTATTCTATTGAATGTAACTGTGTGCACTCTTGTTGTCAGGGAGCAGGGGGGAGAACAGAAATAATTCTGATAATCATACATGTGAACTGTTGATCTAAACCCAAATGAAAACCCCTCAGTTCAGGTTGCAGGAAAGTATAGACCTTATGGCAAAAAATTAATTCTCCACATGGGAAATTCACTACCGCCTGCACTAAATGAATGTAGTGTCAGCACATTGTTCTTGGTCACTTGGTATCCACTGAGGTCTCTTTTTGGCCCTGTTATTCATAAGCTTTATGACCTAGGTTCAGTATTTAATTTCTAGACAACTCAGTTTCCTCTTTTGCTAAATGTACTTTATGCCATTACAAAAATACATTTTTTTGAGTGCACGCGTTACATTATTACTTTATGTATTTTAGTTCTCATAACTGTACTATGATTGAAACTGTGGCAAAACAAAAAAATATACAACTTGCCCAAATATCACATCACTGATAGGTGGAGCAATCTAAACTAAATCTTTTTTTTTTTTTTTTTTCCTGGGGCCACACCCATGGCATATGGAGGTTCCCAGGGTAGGGGCCAAATCAGAGCTGTAGTGGCCCACACCCCAGCCACAGCAACGTGGGATCTGAACCATGTCTTTGACCTACACCACAGCTCACGGCAACGCTGGATCCTTTACCCACTGAGCAAGGCCAGGGATCGAACCTGCATCCTCATAGATGTTAGATTCATTTCCACTGAGCCATGAAGGGAACTCAACCTAAATCTTATAGTACCCTACAACTTCACACTGCCCATTAGGATATGGAAGAAAATAAACACTCCCCAAATGTTATTTCTCCTTTCTTCTCTCCTCAAAGTATTACTGTTACTGAGGTAGGATTCTCAAGAAGATTTTCTATGAATAAAATTTCTGAGGGTAAAAAACAAAACCCAAAAAACTTCCAGTAGTCTCTCCAGGTTTCCTTCCAGAATAAGCATGTGAGAATGATGGTGGGAGGAGTGACTATATATTCCAAGTGTCCTAGAGTGGTCCACTAGGCAGGTTGGTGGATGAAAAAACCTTTAGTGATAGGAAGGGATGACAGGAGAGATGAAAGAAACAAAGGGTGGAGAGAAAGGCAATAGAAAGACAACATGAAGATAATGGGGTCAGGGAATGGTCAAGAATGGAAAAAGGTTTTAGCAAGAGCTTTGAGTTTGAAACTCTAAGAGAAAAATCTAAGAAGGTTTTCTATGTAAAGAACTGTGTCATACCACTACAACTCTCTTTAAAGAAACTCAAAACAAGTGTCTGCCTTATTGTCAGAGAGTATGGATGTGAATTGCTGTTTGAGGGGGGTGAGATAGGAAAACATTGGACTGGGCTATTTATGCAATCTTCCTGCTTCAGCAAAGGGTCATTGCATGGTCATAACCATTATCCACAATACCAAAAAAAGCATCATCAAGAAAGAACTATGGGGAGTTCCCATTGTGGCTCAGTGGTTAACGAATTCAACTGGGAGCAGTGAGGTTGTGGGTTCGATCCCTGGCCTTGCTCAGTGGGTTAAGGATCCAGTATTGCCATGAGCTGTTGTGTAGGTCGCAGATGTGGCTCGGATCCCACACTGCTGTGGCTCTGGCGTAGGCTGGTGGCTGCAGCTCCGATTAGACCCCCTAGCCTGGGTACTTCCGTATGCCATGGGTGGCCCTAAAAAAGACAAAAAGACAAAAAAAAAAAAAAAAAGAAAGAAAGAACTGTGGGATAGTGGAAGAGCAGTGAGGAGGAGTAGAGTTAAGTAATACACTCCTTTGTATTTGGGGATTGTAATATCTCTCTCAAAGAGATGTGAGGCTCAGGTAAGGCTTTCTAAATTGTAAAACCTTCATGAATATAAGTTATGATTATTATACAGTGCCTAGATTTGTTTTTTCCCAAGTCATTCTATGGTGAAAAGGACCATCTTACTTGAAGCCACATTTGGATTTTTCTTTTTCTTGTAATTTAATGGCTTCTGTCCTAGATGAGGCTTGGAAAATCAGGACTTTTGGGGAATTTACTTTAGGAGTATGTTCTAATGGGTAAGTCAGACAGCAGTGATCATATTTTGCCAATTAAAATTAAAGACATATGATCAGACAACAGGACATAATATTTGAAACAGGTTATATATGGAAAAATCTAGGATTTCTGTCAGTAGAATTATAAGCTGGCATTTCCAGCAAAGGCTCTCCAACCTCATATTTTTCAAGGTCTTTGTTGAAGGGCAAAATTCCAAGTTTATAAAGTAGGGCACTACAAGGCTTTTAATTTCCCCTTCTGCACCCAGGGGGACAAATAATTAGAGCTTTCCTGTGTCTAAATAGGAGACCAGAGCCCAGAAATTCCACTATCGATGCTAGCTTACTAGGAAAAGACATGCTTGTGCCATGCATCACTAAGGATTATAACAGATTAGCAACTAAATTTGAGTTAATTAAAAATAATCAACTATAATAAGAAGAGAGTTTCCAGAAAATTACCATATTGATCAAGTTGCTGTCTAAACAACTTGGAAAACACTGAACAAATTTTAGAGGCCCACTGCCAAGTATCTGAAGAGGCTCATTAAAATTTACTTAAAAATGTTACACAATTCAATTAATTTTATTAATAGTGATCATAAAAATACATAGCAAACAAACATCAAGCTTAAAAGCTTGATAGCCTGTATAATAACGCAAAACTTAGAACATAAAATGTGACATGACTTTAAGAAGATTGAATGTGAAAGGTGAAGTTTTTCTTTCTTTTTTTTTTTTTTTTGTCTTGTTTTGTCTTTTCAGGGCCACACCCGTGACATATAGAGGTTCCCAGGCTAGGGGTCTAATTGGAGCTATAGCTGCCGGCCTATACCACAGCCATATCAATGGCAGATCCGAGCCGCATATGCGACTTATACCACAGCTCACAGCAAGGCTGAATCCTTAACCCACTGAGTGAGGCCAGGGATCGAACCTGCAATCTCATGGTTCCTAGTTGGATTCGTTTCTGCTGTGCCATGACGGGAACTCTAAGGTGAAGATTAAAAAAAATAAAAATAACAAACGTTCAACAATAAATAAAAGTGTGATGTGTTCTGGAATACTTGTATGGTGACCTACATTTTGAAATAGAAAACATTGTATTTTGAAAAACAGATTCTCTTAAATCAAGGGGCCACAAAGCTTGCTGCTAATTTATCTAGAGGGAAAATTTATTAAAAAATGCATCTTAGTGTCTTCTATAGTTAGAGCTTGGTTGGATTTAGATCTAGTTATAATCTACTTTAAAGATTTTTAAGTCTTCTTTTAAATCATTGTCACTTGAGAAACTCCTAATTTATCATAGTAAGTGTCTCAGAAAAATAAAATGTTTATCACATGAAGCTATCAGGGTCTTCAGATAGATGAAAATAGATTTGGTAAAATGGATTACCTGGCCTAGTTTCCAAAATTGTCATAAAACACATTGAATGACACAAGTTAATCAAAGTTAACATGTTTCTGCTGGAGTAAAATTTATTAATCTGTTTCATTTCTCAGATTTACTTATACCCAGCTATTTCCCAAAAGAATTTATGGTAGTTGTTTCCTTTCTTTATAGGTACTTCTTGAACAATGTTTTTGGCTCTCTTATTTCATTTCTGTGATTCCAGTTCTCCTGTTCAATAAAAACATACCTACGAAAGGCTGATTGAGAAAACAACCTGTCTAGGAAATAAAGGCAGAATCCAGACTTGGAGGATAGCCTCTGCCAAAAGTCATCAGCAAATGTTTCCTTCACCCCAGCAGTTCTGAGCTCACTTAAAACCCGTAAAGTAAAGATATCCATCACTCAGCTAGGCAGTACCTATACCAGTGGGAAGATACGAGCCAGCAGTTGCTATGCTGGCTGCTGAGCTCTGACAATAAACTCATAACTATAATGGGAGTTAGGTGCCCAAAGGAGAAAAAGACAAATGCAGGCCCAGGGCTCCTTAGTAAGTTATCTCAAAAATAGGATGAAGAATGATACAGAAATTAGAACTCAATATCATGAACAGATAAACAGTCAGTTCTTATTCCTTCCAAGTTGTCTAGGTGATGTGCAGAAGACTAGGGAATTACTTGATTCCCCTTTACTTTCAGAAATAGATGAAGTAATTAAAAATCTCCCCCCAGAGAAAGTTCTTGGCCCTGGTGGAGCTACAGGAGATTTCTATAAAACCTTTGGCTTATCCCTCTCTGTACATTTGCTTGACGAGCTCAATCATTTGAGGGACTCAGGTGGATTCTTCCCTGCCAGCCCTTACCTCCAGATTATCTTAATTGCTAAAAGGGATTAAGAAACAGAAAACTGTACCACATCTAAGTTGAAACCCCTGATTAAAGTGGATATCAACTCTTGGAAAGGATTCTCACAGTTCTCATCATTATTTGATATCTGGGGCACAGTAATTAGGCTGTTGTTTAGGGATGGGTCACTCTTTGCATAAAATGATTATTTTTTTTTACTTGGATACTAATTCTGTTAGAGTCACAGGGCACTAATGACCCTATTTATTGTTTCCCTATTAAAGAACAGTTTTTATTTTTTGGCAGAGCAATGAGTATTAGGGATACACTATAGGCTCAGCAACCCCAGATCTTCCATTATTTAATAACATGTATTTTGTTGCTGTTTCAAATGAGTAGGATAATCTCTATTTAGCCATTTCTCAATGTCCTCAGGGCTGAAGTAGAGAGGCTGGTGTTATATTATACTTTTATCCTATTGACACACATGCACACACAAACACAAACACACACACATGTGTAGGAGGGATAAATTACAAAACATCTTGCAGTATGATCCCAGCTATATGACATTCTTGAAAAGGTAAAACCATGGAGAGAATAAGAAGATTGGTGGTGGCCAAGGACTTGGGTAAGGGATGGATAAAAAGACAGAGCACAGAAGATTCTTAGGGCAGTGAAAGTATTTTGTATGATAAAACGATGGTGGATTCATGTCATTATATATTGGTCTAAACCCAAAGAAAGTGCTACATTGAGAGTAAACTTTCAATGTAATGTAAACTATGCACTCTGGGTAATAAAGATGTGTCAATGTAGGCTTATCAATTGTAAAAATGTACCATTCTGGTGGGGGATATTGATAATTGGGGAGGCTATGCATGGGTGGAGGCAGAGGTTATATGAGAAATCTTTATACCTTATGCATTGAGCATATAATTATAAGTAAGCATACAAGTATTGAACTGATATGAACCTTAAACTGTTCTAAAAAATCAAGTCTATTAAAAATACCTTGCAGGAATAATTTTGGGGGGCTTTCTTAAAAGTAAAGTAGAGCCCCCAGTCAACTTTCTGGGTAAGAAATGTCAAAATATATGTTTGCCAAGACTATCTAGATGAGTGAAGTAAACTTTTTATTTTTCATCATGAAGTGGAAATTTCTCAGAACGATGCTCCAGCCAAGACATTCTATAAATATTTCCTTTACTAGAGAGGTGTCTCTAGATGCCTGCCATGCCTGTGGCTTCTTCTGAGAGAAATTGTCCCATCTACCCCCTAGAGAAGCCATGCTAAGCAACTTCTTCCATATGGATTTTCATCTTCTATACCAGGTGACACCAACATTCTAACTACAGGTCAGTTGATCAAGGAATGGCAACTGACCCAAGGATATTCAATGGCAAGTGGTATTTAAAATATCCTAGCATAAAAGTTTTATTCAACAATGACATTAGGGAGATTTGAATGTAAGAAATCAGAGAGAAACTAAGATGGTTGTTCTGGGAACATAAGATTTATGGAGAAGCCAAAAGAGAATAGTTGAATCAAATTAACAGCTGACATTTGAGATCATTAAATTTCAGCTGTTTATAAGATGAAAATAACTAAGTTTCTAGTCATGGTGGATTCTCAATGATCTTCTAAAATATGTCTAGGTTTTTATAAGACCTGGTGACGCTGCAGTTCTTTTTTCTTTTTTTTCTTTTCTTCTTTCTTTCTTTTTTTGAATATAGTTGATTGACAATGCTGTGTTAGTATTAGGTATACAACAGAGTGATTCAGTTGTACATGTATATAATTTGTTAATATTCTCCTCAATTATAGATTATCATGTGATATTACGTACAGTTTCCAGTTCTTATTCCTTTTAAAGTTATGTCTACATAGCTATTCTGAGCTCTTATGCAGTCTGGTCCTTTACTAAGACATTCATTCAACAAATAATTATCAAGCACCTACTGCATCCCAGGTCCTTTGCTAGTAGCTAGGGGAAAAGCAGAGAGCAAAGTAGATATTGTTCCTCTGATATAGAGATTTTAGTCTAGTAAGCTTGAAGAAGATACATTATTAACTAACAGATTTGGGATGGGACTATGAAGGAGAACTACAGGTGTTGTAAGACCTTAGGTATGATACTATAGCCTAGTCATGGGAGAGAGAACTTCCTGGTATTGTAATTCTTGTCTCCCTCATTTCTACAGGCTTCTTAGAATAAGCTCTTCATAGAGTGCTGAGAAACAATGCAAAACCATTATATCTGTGAATAAAGTCATCAAAAAATATAAAAAAAAGTAAAAATTGGCATTTAGAAGGACTTAGTGATAATACGTCTGTCTTCTGAGAAAATCCTTCCAAGGACATGAGAGGAATCTTTTTATTAGACATCTGCTTTCATGGCTCTTCAAAATTACCATGAACTTATTTTAAGTGAAAAAAAATTATCTTTCCTCTAAAAAGCACTTCAACTCTTGTTTTATTTAATGTATCACTAACACTCTCATTCTGTAGTACTTCAAACACATCACCACCCTCATACTAGACTCTGTCCTCTTACTCTAACTAACCAGAAATAAACCTCATAACCGGCCTCTTCTCTCTGTCTTCTTTGCCGTTACCTTAATCTGGACTAGAGGTTAACAAACTATAGCCTGGCTAATTTTGATCCAGTGTCTGTTTTCATAAAGTTTTATTATAACACAGCTACATCCATTTGCTTAAGTATTGTCTATGGTGCTTTGGCACTACAACAGCAGAGCTGAGTAGCTGAGACAGAGGCCATGTGGCAACAAAGCCTAAAATATTTACTGTCTGGCTCTTTACAGAAAAGTTTCTGGACCTCTTGTCTAGACACTGCATCTTTTGCTTCAACTATTAAAATAACTCTTTTTTTTTTTCCCTGCCAGCATATTTTCTCACTACATCCTGTTTCTTGCACTGCAAGAACACTAATATGATTGTTTCTTACCATGTTCCAGTTCAATATGAGCATAACTTTTGCCACAGGAAGAAAACTAAAAAGGCAAAGGGCCTTAAAAAGAAACCTTGACAAGCTTATCCATTCTTACCCTTGGCAGTTTCCTACCACCCTGTTTCAACCACAATCAATACTTTTTGCTCCATGGCCTTTGCACATGCTATTCGCACTGCCAAAAACAACCTCCCTTCTCTCCATCTCTCCCCAGCCCTTGAATTTTGCCTCACCTGCAAAATTCATATTCTTTCTTAAAAATCAGCTCAGCTGCCTTTTCCCATGTGAAGCCTTTGCATCTGTTCCCTGGGCTCCTTCCCTAGGATCCCTTTGTTTTCTGGGCTTCTTTTGGGCTGAGTTCCTACATGTACTCTAGCACTTGATCTATTGTTATTTCTCTGTTTATGTGCTGCCTGCTTGCATGAATCTTGTCTCAGTTTTGCATCAAGAGCATTTAGCATGGTGCTTGGCAACCTTTGGGCATTCAGTATACAGTTTTCTCTAGTATGTAACCAAGTGTACATTTCTGTAGAGTTCAGATTTACATTCTTAGAATCATGCAAAACCTGGATACACTAAAATATTTATCTATTTTTTTCTGTTTTTCTTAATGTACATAACTGAGAGTTATAATAACTACCCTCAAGAAGTTAATGATCTATTTGCAAAAATTAAATGGATTAGACCCAAACAAACAAACAAACAAAAAATAATGTAAGAAAGAATTCAAATAAGAGGTGGGGGATATGTTGCAGTTTGGGTGTTCTAATGAAGACTAGATCAGATAAAATCATTTTGCAGAAGAGCTAGGACTGGTTTTTAAGTGCCTTAAAAGATGGATAGCACAGGACAAACATCCAGTTAAGAAAATGTTTCACTGTTCATTCATGCATTCATTTATTCACCTCACTGTCTCCTTGCTGAAGATTTTCTTGCTCCACATCTACAAAGTCTCTTGTCCTCCTGGCCTAAACTATGAGTCCTTTCACTTCATCTGACTTACCTTATTGTGTTAAGACTTTCAACTGAGGGTCTCCCGACTCTAACTTTGGGTGCAGTGTACTTTCCCCTTCATATATCCTATACAGACATGTACACGCTTATTTCTTTAGGCATAACCTCTCCTAACTGTAAAGTGTGGTCAGGATCATATATTTCTTGTACACCTAGAGTGATTGGTGCATAGATTTTGTCCTTTGCTCTTTCAATCACTTGACAGACATTTACTGGGCATCTACTGTAGGCCAGGCAACCAGAGTTAACATAAGTAAATCTTTTGTGTAGGAACTGAGAAAACATGAAGATGAGTAAAAGATATTAGAAAACTGTTGAATAGAAAAGATGGTATGCATGCCTGCAACACACTGCTCTTTAAACCAAGAAGAAACATATCTAGCAGGCACAGAATCTTGTTTATTTTTATTCTCTCTCTGGTAGAAAGGGATAGGAACAGCCAGTGCTGGTAAGCTGTGGTTGGATGAATGAATTATTTAATAAATGATAGGTTTCCAGCCTTCAAAATCCCTGCCTCTAATGTGGTATTCAGAGAACTGCTTTTTATATCCACTCCAGAAGAGCCAGCACCTGGTAGGATTCTGTCTCTGAATCTGAGATTTTAAAATTCATGCCCAATCTAGGATGTTTAGTGAGGGGATGTGGAGGGGCTACTGCCAGCCATTTCTGTGTACCAAGTGGTCAAGTGTTCCCATCCAACTTTTTCAAAAGTTGTGGTGTTTTGTTTTAAAACCAGAGTTAAAAATGGTACAAAAATGTGAGATGGAGGGAAAAAGAAGCACCCAACCACAATAAGAAAAGCCCACTGCCACTAGCAAAATTGTTAAAAATTCATGATTCTTCTCAAAATTTGTGAAATGCCTATAGTCATACCACATGGAATTAAGACTTGACCGATTTCAGTATCTAAAATGTATCTAACCTTATAAGTGTTTGGGAGGAAATTCTCCAAGGAAAACACGAAATGCAAGGGGAGGAAATCTTGCTTAAAGAATCTGTCTTTAGGAATTTGGACAATAGGCCATGTGATGTTCTTGAGGAACGTGCCTTTTCAGATTGACACCAAATGGAATGTCAAGCAGGTACATGTGAATATAATCTTGATCTTTTGCGTGGTTACCAAACTTTCCAATTATGATCTTTTGCATGGTTACCAAACTTTCCACTTAGCTGGTGAAGGAACTGTCATAGGCACTGTTCTGAATTCCAAGAGTGGACAGCTTTATCGACTTTAATAAATTTGGTCCCAGAAACAGTATAAAACTTCTCTAGTTTGAGGACATAGGAGGCTAGAATGATTAATAAAATAATTATATTATAAAAAGTGTATTTGAGAGAACAGATCATCCCAATTCCCTTTTTTGCTATAATCTTCAGGTTTTAGTTATTTGTATAAAGCCAGCTAGATATAAGATATACTTGGGCACAAAATAGACAAGGACCCCAGTCTCAGGGGTGTATGGTGCTCAGCAGTTGAGTATCCCAACTAGGGAAAGGCGCTAATGTCAGAGTTGGGATGGTAAGAAAAAATGAAAGTATTAATCCAGCCAGTAAAGTAGTGAGAGCCAACACAAAAACTCAAATTGAAAGTGGGGTGTGGGAGAGTCACACTAAATGGAGAGAGGTTTTGGGGGAACCAAGCAAGCACGTGTAGTATATCCAGGATGGGATATGAGCCCAGATGAATTTTGGAGGTTCAGGACAACTGAAATATTGGGCTCATTTAAGCAGTTAAAATAGGGTGAAAATAAGACTTTTCGTTTACTAATAGGCGAATATTGTGAGGATCCTCGAGGCTGGGAAGAGGCCGGCCTGTTTTCTCCTCTACATGGATTAGCCTATGAATATTTGGGAACCATGAGATCTTGCCCATTTATATAAAATCAAACATGGACCGCCTTGTCCTCATGTTTTCTAGTTTAGTCTCTTTCTATTGGACTCCAGTTTGTGTACTGCTGCCAGGAACTCTCTGTCACATGTCTCTGTCATGGCTTGGCTCATGAACTTGCAGTGGCTTCCTTGGCTTCAAATCCAGTGTGCATATAGAATCTCCATTGACCCCAATGTATCTTTCCCAGATCACCTTTCACTGCTTCCTACAGCATCTTCTATTCAACAAGGGAAATAATTTTCTCTCTTCCAGTCCCTACTCATTCTCTTATAGTGTTTTTCTATTTGCTAACCTTCAACCCAAAATGTCCACTACTTTCAAAGCTCATATTAAGGTCTGTTAGGTTCAAGAAATGTTGGGTTATTAAGTTTACCCTACTTAAAATTTATTTTGTTTTACCATAGTATATATTCTTTCTTAAACTTGTATGTAGCTTTAAAATTATTTCCAAGGTGACTCATATGAATGTAGGTTTTTGGCCTAATTATGCAGTATTTTCCTGGGCAACACTTTTTACTTCTTTTTTACTCTCTTTGAGTCTCAAATAGAAGCTTGAATATACAGGAAGCACTCATGTAATGCTTATAAAACAGATGGAGACATCCTCTTACACTGCTGTGGCTCCCTATTACAGAGTAATAGGAATTGGTTTTGAAAAGCAAATGTTTAATTTTTATGGTTCTTAATTAATAATGTATATATGACTCCATAATTTATATTACTCAGTTATAGTGTACTGTTATTAACGTGGGAATTTTTAGGATAAATTATTCCACATTTACCCACATTTCTTTTTTTTTTGTCTTTTGTCTTTTTAGGGCTATACCTGTGGAATATGGAGGTTCCCAGGCTAGGCATCCAATCGGAGCTACAGCTGCTGGCCTACACCAGAGCTGCATCAACGCCAGATCCTAGACGTGTCTGCAACCCACACCACAGCTCGGGCAATGCCGGAAGCTCAACCCACAGAGAGAGGCCAGGGATCAAACCCACAACCTCATGGTTCCTAGTCAGATTTGTTTCTGCTGCACCACAATGGGAACTCCCACATTTCTGCCCATTCCATTTATTTGGGGTGAGAAAGGGTTGGGTGTTCCTTTGATAGTACTGGGGTACCAGATGAATAATATTGGACTGTTTAATTAGCACAGGTACATTTTAGGTTCAATCAGCAGAGCATAATTTTCCAAAGCTAGGTGGGAGCAGCAGTTGTTAATCGTGGAATCCTATTATAGGTATATAGGTAGGTATATAGGTATTATTATAGGCATATGTACACAGATAATTATATAGATAGACACATGGACCTGGAATATAATCTTCTCTAGGTGCCAGTGAGTGAAACTTCTTTTTCCTATATCTGTCTTATTTGTTGTCAAATCTTTGGTTAGGCAAAGTATTATTGTGTGGTCTTTTATCATTGTCACTGGGACTCTAATAACTTTTTAAGGATGACTTGCTTCTATGCCCCAGATCTTATTTCCTTGTATTTCAACCCAATAGTGAGTATTCTATTAATGACTGTTCTGCATATTGAATGGAGAGTGTTTTGTTTAAAAAGACCTATTTTTCTTTCAAACCAGTAGGGATATCATGTGCCAGATGGTTAATTCCCATGGGTTAATGACTGTACCCACACATTTCATGATTTGAAATATCCTGCGGACATTTCCTTTGGTGAAAGGACTGCTAGATTTTAATTTACATTTGTATGAAGTATATATTTGCTTTTTTCTGCTGATAACTGAAAATAATAGATTTTTATACATAATGTGTGAAATATATGGCATTTTAGTTATAGAATCCTCTGATGTTTGTAATCTAAATAATTTATAGAAATGTAACTTCCAGTCAAATTTAAGATTACATTTTAATTATCAATTGCATTTAAATTGGAGAGTAGGAACACAGATTTCTGATGTATACTTGAGGGGCTAATAGTTGGCAATATTTAGATGAATCATTCTAGTGTCCTTGTTTCAATAAGATTTATATTTTTAACTGATGGTAGTTCTTTACATTATTATGTCCAATTAAGAGTCTAATAATTTATAGCCATTTAAGATGAAGGAGATGCTTTCAAAGTGGCAGTGCTAAAATGTCCAAATATTGGTAAAGTAGAAAATAACATTTGAATCTTCACTGAGAAAAGCTCAAATAAAAACCACCACTACTTTAGATATTTTCAAGTAGTTAGGTAAGGATAGTTGACCTATATAGCTGAGTTTATGCAATAGTTTATGCTTTAAGGATTCCAGGATATAAAGGATGAACATAAAACACAAACAAATTCATAACAAAATATTTATATTAACAAACACTACGTTTATAGGTTTTTAAACATAAACATAAAATATTTTTATAGTACTCTACAAATGATTGTAATTTGCATGTGCCAAAAATTATATGGGCTATTAGTAGAGTGCAGTCCATCGTGCTGGCCACAACATTTATAACTGAGAAAGATACTCAAAGGTTATAGTGCATCAAAGTAAGATAGCTAATCTCTAGGTTTTTTGGACAAGTCTCAATTCACAATATAGGACTGATATAACTCCTTCTTTTTGTAGATGAGATGAAAAAAGGCATCATCTTCTCCTTGGGCAATACAGCTAAATTTACTCAGGGAACTGACCAAACAATCCATCCATAGGGCTGCTGGTAAGAGGATTTCAGGTAACCCAACAACTGATGGGGATCAACTAAAGCAATAGCTGAACAAACAGATCAAACAAAATCTTGCATATTCCTCAGGCAAGCAGTTGGTATGTTGTTTCCCCATTATTTTTCATGTTTAGAACAGGACAAACTCAAAATGGTGAAAAATAACTTTGAATCCTATATCTTACATATCAGAAAGTAAATGCTAGAAAATAGAGAACTGGGAGAGTTCCCATTGTGGCTCAGTGGGTTAAGAGCCCAACTAATATCCATGAGAATGTGGGTTTGATCCCAGGCCTCACTAGTGGATTAAGGATCTGGCATTCCCACAAACTGTGGTGTAGGTCATAGATGCAGTTTGGATCCTGCATTGCCGTGGCTGTGGTATGGGCCAGCAGCAGCAGACCCCTAATCTGGGAACTTCCATTTGCTATAGATGCGGCCCTAAAAACTTATATAAATAAATAAATAAAAAGAAAATAGAGAATTTGAGGACAAAGCTAGAGTGGGAAACTAAATACAATGTAATATAGCTTTTTTTTTTTTTCTGAGAGAAAGTAGCTTAATGTAGAAATCAAGTGGTCTTTCTAGTATTTAAATATAGACACACTGAGGCAAGATCAAGATGCTAGAGAAGGAAGACCCTGAGCTCACCTCCTCTTGCAGACATATTATAAGCACATATTGAGCAACTCTGAGAATGACCTTGAAAAAGTAGCAGAACAGCTCTTCTACAACTAAAGATATGACGAAGAAAAAAAAAAAAAAAACTCAAACTGAGACAGGAAGTGAAAAGAAAAAAATTTAGTTAGGACCCACACTCCAGGCAAGCAACACAAAATGAAAAGAGGTATCACAAATTTGGAGGTCCTTCCTAAGGAGTAAGGGTTTAGATCCCCACTTTGGGCAGCCCAGCTCTAGGATCAGCCTATGAAAAACAACTCCTCCCTAACTGGTTTCGAAAACCAGCAGGGCTTAGGACTAGAAGAGCCAGAGGGATATATAAAAAATAAGACTCTTCTCAAAGTCTTACTTGCTCTGAGTTCCAGCAGAGAGGCATCAGGTTGAAAAGTGCTTGACATTCCAGTCAGCTTTTCATGGCTATCCCAGCATGCACCCCAGCCCACACCTGGCTCTGGTTCCAGTACTCCTGCCAAGGTGGTGGTTCCCAACATACCCTGGGAGAAGCCCCATATGCTGCTGGGCTCTGGCTCTAGCTACCTACCACCAAGGCAGCAGCCGTAAGTGCACTCCAGGAGAAGCCCCAGGCTATGCCAGGCTTTGGATATATCCCCTTCAGCTCTAGTCCTACCTTCCAAGTAGTAGCCTTGGCATGCCCCAGAAAAGCCCCAGCTGGTGCTTGTTTTAGTTCCATCCCTCTTGCCAAAACTGCCAGGTACACTCAGTCTATATAGGGATGATGGTATACAAAACACATCTTCAAGACTGGCACAGGTAACTGTTTTGCCTAATTTATCAAGAGAAACACAGGAAGCCAAATAAAATGAGAAAACAGATGAATATGTTCCAAACAAAAGAACAAGATCAAATCTCAGAGGGTGGGGAAACAGCTAATAAAATAGAGATAAGTGATAGAATTCAAAGCAATTGTCACAAAATGAACACTGACTTGGGAGAACAATTGAGGAATACAGTGAAAATTTCAAGAAAAAATTAGAAAAGAATTTTAAAAGAACTAATCAGAGCCAAAGAATACAAAAAGGAAAAGTGGAAAATCAGCTAGAAGGTAATCAATAGCACATTAGGAGATACAGAATAACACATAAGCAACCTGGAAGACAGAATAGGATAAATTACCCAATCATAACAGCACAAAAAATACTTTTAAAAAATGAGGATAGTTTAAGGGACTTTAGAGGCAACATCAAGCATACTGACAGTCATATTACAGTGGTTCCAGAAGAAGAGAGAGAGGGGCATAAAATGTATGTGATGAAATAATGGCTAAAAACTTCCCTAACCTGAGAAAGGAAACAGACATTCAGATTCAGAAAGCACAGAGTCCCAAATAAGATGAAATCAAAGACATACACATCAAGACATATCATAATTAAAATGGCAGAAATTAATGATAAAGAGAGAACTTTAAAGGCAGCAAGAGAAAAACAAAGATTCACATACAAGGAAACTCTCATAAAGCAATCAGTTGCTTTTTCAGAAGAAAATTTACTGGCCAAAAAGGAGTGGTGTGATATATTTAAAATACTGAAGGAAAAAAATATCTACAACCAAGTTTATCATCCAGGCAAGGTTATCATTCAGAATTTAAAGTGAAATAAGATTTTCCCCAACAAGCAAAAACTACAAGAGTTCATCATCACTAAAATAGCCTTGCAAGAAATATTAAAGTATCTTCTTTAAGTGGAAAATAATATCATAACAAGGTACATAACAAAAATCATATCAAAAACCATAATAACAAAAATGATTATATGCAAAGGAAAGCATCTTGCTGGTAAAGGAAAATATATAGTAAAGGCAGTGGATCAATCATTTAAAAAGCTAGTAGGAAGGATGAAAGATGAAAGTCATAAAATCACTATATTTATAGTAAGAAGTTAAGGGATGTATAAGAAGATGTGAAATATCTCTCAAAAACATAAAATATTGTGGGGGGAGTAAAAAAAAGGAAAGCTTTTAGACACTATCAGCTTTAAACAGACATATATGTCTATCTTTCTACATATAGATATATATATATATATATATATACACCTCATGGTAACCACAAACCAAAAACCTACAATACATACACATACAAAAAGTGAAAGGAATCCAAATATGACTTTAAAAAAATCATCAAATCACAAGGGAAGAAACTAAAAGAAGAAGAAAATAGCAGAGAAGGACTGCACAAATCTGTTGCATTTCTATACACTAATAATAAAATATCAGAAAGATAATCCAGAAAACATTTTCATTTGCAATGACATAAAAAAGAATAAAACACCTAGAAATACATTTAACCAAGGAAGTGAAAGACCTATACTCTGAAAACCCTAAGACATTGATGAAAGAAATTGAAGATGACATAAAAAATGGAAAGGTAATAATTTTTCATGGATTAAAAGAATAAAGGGAAAAGAATATTGTTAAAATATACATATTACTCAAAGAAATCTATAGATTCATTGAAATAACCATCAAAATAGCCATAGGATTCCTCACAGAACTATAGTAAATAATCCTAAAATTTGTATGGAAACACAAAAGACCCTGAATAGCCAAAGCAATCTTGAGGAAAAAAATGAAGTTAGAGATATGCTCTCTGACTTCAAACTATGCTACAAAGCTATAGTAATCAAACCAATATGATACTGGCAAAAATAGACACATAGATCAATGGAACAAAATAAAGAGCCCAAAAGCAACATCCCAAAATATATATGGTCAATTAATCTATAACAAATAAGACAAGAATATGCAATGGAGAAGAGATAGTCTCTTCAACAAGTGGTGTTGGAAAACTGAACAGTTACATGTAAAAAAATGAAACCAGAACATTTTCTCACATCATATACAAAAAAAAAAAAAAATGGCTTAAAGCCTTAAACATAAGACTTGAAATCGTAAAACTACCAGAAGATAATACAGGTAGTTATTCTTTCAAATCTATTTTCAGCTATGTGTATACATATATATGTATATATTTGTCTTCTCAAGTAAGAAAAACAAAGCAAAAACAAAAAACAAAAAAACAAATGGGACATCAAATTAAATAGTTTTTGTACAGTGAAGGAAATCATCAACAAAACAGAGTCAAGCTACTAATGGGAGGATATATTTACAAATGATATGTTTGACAAGGGGTTAATATCCAAAATATATAAAGAACTCATACAACTCAAAATCAAAAAAACAAACTGATTACAAAAATGGACATAGAAACTGAATAAGCAGTTTTCTTAAGAAAACATATAGATGGGCATTAGGCACATGAAAAAGAGCTCAATATCACTAGTCATCAGGAAAATGCAAATTCAAACCACAATGGGATATCAACTCATGTCTGTAAGAACAGGTTTTACCAAAAAAAGACAACAAATAACATGTGTTGGAGAAAATGTGGAGAAAAGTGAACCCTCACTCCCTGTTGATTGGATTATAACTTGATGCAGCCACTATGGAAGACAGTATGGAGTTTCCTCAAAAAAATTAAAAATAGAACAGCCATGCAATCCAGGAATTCCACTTCTAGGTATTTTATTTATCCAAGAAATGAAAACATTAATTTGAAAAGATAATGCACTCCAGTGTTCATTTTTGCATTATTTACAATAGCCACAATATGGAAGCAACTTAAGTGTCCACTGATGGATGCATAAATAAAGATAATGTGGATTTATTAGCTACGAAAAAGAATGAGATTTTATTGCAACAACACGATTGGACCTAAAAGATCTTATTTTAAGTGGAAATAAATGAGACAGAGAAAGACAAGTACTATGTTTTCACCTATCTGTGGAATTTGAAAAACAAAACAAAAAATAGTAAAACAGAAACAGAGTCACAGACACAGTGGTTGCCAGGGGGTAACAGGTGAGGGGATGTGCCAGATAGGTGAAGGGGACTAAGAAGTACCACCTACAAGTTATAAAATAAATAAATCAGAAGGATATATTGTACAACACAGTGAATATAATCAGTAATATTGTAATAACTTTGTATTTTGCATAATCTATAAAAATAGAGTCACTATTTTTTACACCTGAAACTAATATGACATTGGGAGTTAACTATAATAAAAAATAGAAAGACAAATTAATGTAATAAATCACTTAAAAGAAGATGAAAAATACATGTACACAATAAGGCATGTATTAAGACTAATAAGATAAATTAAAATCAAATAACGTTTAAGAAAAATAAAAGAAAAATGCTTCCTGTTAGAAAACTTTAATGTTATAAAATGTTATTCAGAGCACAATGAATAAAAACTATGCTTCTTTGTATCCATTTAATGATTGACTTTTAAAAATGATTCATTAATAACTGGCTGAGGAGATAAAAAAAAACCACATAGGCTTTCTGATACACACATTTCTCTATCATATAAGAATCAATTCACATATCTGCAAAGAGAATACACTACAATGTCAATGATTTTTTCACATTTTTACTTTGCATTTGAAACAAAAATCAGATAATGTATATATTGCATTAAAGAATTTGTTTCCCACTGGTGTCTGGCTATATTGCTCTGTTATTTTCATCTAGTTTATTCTTCATTATTATATTGTACTTGTTCTTCATCTTTTTTTCACATCTTTACATTTCCTTGCTTTATCCAGTTCAATTTACTCTGCAAATGTTTAGAAAACATATTATAACTCAACCTTAGTGTAACAGTTTATAAAACTTCTGATTATGTGATCTTTTTAAGGGCTGTTATATTGACAAATAAATTATACTTACTTCAGTCAATTGTATGTACTTATGTCACCTCAAATTTAACTTTATCAGTAGTTGTCAAATTCTACCCTATGGTCTTTTTTTTTTTTTGTCTTTTGTCTTTTTGTCTTTTGTTGTTGTTGTTGCTGTTGTTGCTATTTCTTGGGCCGCTCTCGCGGCATATGGAGGTTCCCAGGCTAGGGGCTGAATCGGAGCTGTAGCCACCGGCCTACGCCAGAGCCACAGCAACGCGGGATCCGAGCCGCGTCTGCAACCTACACCACAGCTCACGGCAACGCCGGATCGTTAACCCACTGAGCAAGGGCAGGGACCGAACCCGCAACCTCATGGTTCCTAGTCGGATTCGTTAACCACTGCGCCACGACGGGAACTCCCCTATGGTCTTTTTAATGTTCCAATGTATTTGGCAATATTTTTTTTATTGACATTTCAATTTTGTTTTGCAGTGTGCTAAAGTTATAAGAAAATAAATGACTAAAAGTTAAACCTGGGTCAACCCAGGTTGAAGTTAAGTTTTAGGAGTCTTTGGGATGACCTTATTTTTGTTGAGAGGGTTTGCTTCTGGACTGGTTAGGACCTTTCAATCAAGATATGGGTGTTGAGCTTTATTTGGTGAGGCATAAGAACACAGACAGGAGGTACTCAAAAAAAAAAAAAAAAAAAAAAAAAAAGCAAGTCCAAGATTTAGATTTTTTCTTACTAGCTTTATGTTTTTTTTAATTAGTTTAATTTTAAAAATCTTCTATCATAGTTGATTTGCAATGTTATGTCAATTTATGCTATACAGCAAATTGACCTGGTTATACATGTATATACATTCTTTTTCTCATACTATTTTCCATCAAGTTCTATTCCAAGAAATTGGACATAGTTCCCTGTGCTATAGAGCAGGACCCCATTGCCCATTCATCCTAAATGTAATGGTTTTCATCTCTAACCCCAAGCTTCTACTCCCTCTCCTCTCCCCCTTGGCAACAACAAGTCTGTTCTTTATGTCTGTGAGTGTGTTTCTGTTCTATAGATGTGTTCATTTGTATTGTATATTAGATTCCAGATATAAGTGATATCATATGGTATTTGTCTTTCTCTTTCTGACTTACTTCACTTAGTATTGAGAATCTCTAGCTCCATTCGTTGCTGCAAATGGCATCATTTGGTTCTTTTTTTATGGCTGAGTAGAATCACATTATATATACATATACATATACATATACCACATCTTAATCCATTCATCTGTCCATGCACATTTAGGTTGTTTCCACATTTTGGCCATAGTGAATAGTGCTGCCATAAACATAGGGGTGCATGTATCTTTTTGAATGAAAATTTTGTCTGGATATATGCCCAAAAGCGGGATTGCTGGGTCGTATGGTAGTTCTGTATTCAGTTTTGTGAAGTTCCTTCATATGATTTTCTATCGTGGTTGTACTAATTTACATTCTCATCAACAGTGTAGGATGGTTCCCTTTTCTCCAGCACTTGTTATTTGTCGACTTTCTAATGATGGCCATTCTGACTGGTGTGAAGTGGTACCTCATTGTAGTTTTGATTTGCATTTCTCTAATAAGTAGTGATGTTGAGCATTTTTTCATGTGCCTGTTGGACATTTGTATGTCTTCTTTGGAGAAATGTCTATTCAGGTCTTCTGCCCATTTTTCAATTGGGTTGTTTGGTTTTTTTGCTGTTGAGTTGTATGTGTTGTTTGCATATTTTGGAGATTAAGCCCTTGTCAGTTGCATCATTTGAAAGCATATTCTCCCATTCCAAAGTTTGTCTTTTTTTTTTTTTTTTTAATGGTCTCCTTTGCTGTGCAAAACCTTGTAAATTTGATTAGGTCAAATTTATTTATTTTTGGTTTATTTTTGTTTTTACTTCTATTTGGTTTATTTTTGTTTTTACTTCTATTGCTTTGGGATCCTGACCTAAAACAACATTTGTACTGTTGATGCCAGATAATATTTTGCCTACCTCTTCAGTAGTTTCATGATGTCTTATGTTTAAGTCTTTAAGCCATTTTGATTTTATTTCTGTGCATGGTAGGAGGGTGTGTTCTAGTTTCATTGATTTTCATGCAGCTGACCAGTTTTCCCAGCACCATTTTATATTCTTGCCTCCTTTGTCAAAGATTAATTAATTGACCATAGGTGTCTGGATTTATTTCTTGGTTCTATTCTGTTCCATTGGTCTGTATGTCTGTTTTTGTACCAGTCCCACACTGTCTTGATAACTATAACTTTGTATTATTTTCTGAAGTCAGGGAGAGTTATCCCTCCTGCTTGGGTTTTTCCTGCCCCCTCATTTTTTGTTTAGTGGTCAATGAAGGAAACTGTATATCATTTAAACACTGTGCTTTGTAACATTCTCCTTTAGTGAGTTAATTACTATTTTCCTTGTTTTGTTTCTTATTTCATGACAAATCCATCCCAGATACTATAAATTGCTTTTCCCAACCTTGTCTATCTTCATGTCTCCTATTTTCTCCTGTACTAATAGATATGATGCCCAATATATTTTTGATGATACATAGTTGCTACCTCACACACAAACAACTCACGAAATTGCTTTAAGTAGAGATATGGCTTGCACACTATAGATTTTGATATGTGTGTTTTTCCTTTAATTTTATTAATTTTGGAAAATAAAAGGATCTATTATGTTTCTTATTTTATCATTCTACTGGCTAATTGCACTGTAAGCTTTTGAGAGTTGCACTGCCTGTTCAATACTAGCTACTAGCCACACGTGACTATACAAATTTAAATTTAATTAAAGTAAATGAAATTTAAAATTCATTTTTTTCCCACTACACTTGCCACATTTCATATGCTCAATAGCTACATGCGGCTATTAGTTACTACACTGAAGAATGTAGATTACAGAAGATTTTCCTCATTGTAGAAACTTCTTTTGGACAATGTTGCCTTAGAATGTTCCCTTAGAAGAGCACTCCAAGTATTGCAGAATGATAAAAATTCCTTCCTTTATAATTTCAGATTGCTTAGGAAATGTCTGCTAGTTCAGACCTACAATATAGGCACAATCATTCCTGGCACTAAGTAGATCAAAATGACATTAAATTGGCTGCCACCAGAACCACAAAGTAAGATTTAAATGCCAGGAGCTATATCTGTGGAATGACTTTGTAGTGGTTCTCTTGGTTCTTTTTCCTAGCAGTTTCAGTCATTCACCAATGCCTTTAGAAATTGGCTTGGCCTGTCTCTATAAGAGATTGCTGTTGGGCAATGGGGAACTTAATACATATAGCATGTTTTCTGCATATTCAGTCCTTAAACAGAGACAAGATTCACCAGGAATATTGAGAGTAGATACTTCATTTCTTACCACACCTCTTTTAGTTGCTATAAGCAAGTGTTCGAAGAGTGTTCTGGTGTCTGCATGTCTCTGCCTAAGAGAGATACATTTTCCAGTTAGAGTTATATCTGAAAGTTATGCTTCCTGCCAAAAGGAGATTTAAAGATTATACCCTCCCTGCATCTCAAGGAGAAAAAAGATCCCCCAGAACACAGACAGCAGATAACAAACAGATCACTCTAAGTAGAACAAAGAGATGCAGTGTCCAAGAAACAGAGCCCAACTACCTCTGGGCAATAAAAAGCGAGAACTTTTAAGACCTCTTGTTGATGTTCTTAAAATGAGCCTTTAATAAATTACACATGATGGCTAAGATTAAGGACCTCCTTATGAATGAGTGACTTTCTATCATAGACCTACAAAGGTCTAGAAAAGTGTGGGATATTAAAAAATAAATAGAAAATGATCCACCTGGAACCAGAACATGAGCTGTTCTTTGCGCCGTACTACTAAAGAGTTTTTACCAGCTCTGCATGAAGAGCAACTAGAAATTGTTACCAAAATTCCACTGTTTTGTTGTTTATAATGATGAAATTTGTCATTTCTAAAATGTGTCTACAAAACTGTTAACTGGCTAAGGAGAAAGTTTCCATGGTAAATAAGTTTAGCAAATACTGAGTTAAATAAGATTAAATACATTAAAAAATAACTAGGCGACTTTTCAAGACTTTCATTATGATGATGTGTACTGTGATTCTCTAAAAAGCTTTTGGAGGAATAAATTATTTCTTAAGCTTTTGTAATAAGTATTTGAGATTTTAGGTAAAGCCACCAGGCAGAGAAAAATTGGTTTAAGCAGCTTCATATTTTAAAAAGTAGCTACTAAACACATTGCCATAGAACTTGAGGGTGACAATATGCTGATGCTGATGATGTAAATATTTTAAAAGTGGGCACTTATAAAACTCTTAGAACAGTGTCTTGTATGTAGTAGATGCTCAAAAGCAATAGTTACATTATTTGGGGACTTGATGGGCTATGGGAGACAGAAGACATATGGAGACACTCTTGGCCAAGTAGAAGTGAGAATACTGTATAAATTCTAATGATGGGAAATCAGAAACTGCGGAGTGTTCTAGGAGGGCCTGGAGGACTGGCTCATGCCTTACCCCCTCCCACATGTGAGACAGAGTGATGGTCATGGATCACTCAAAGAGCCAAATGTAGAATGGTGATTGGTGGAGGTATGGGGGTAGAGGGAGCTGGCTGGTGAGGAAACAAACCAGAGATGGTACTAGAGGTGGACCGAAGTCCCATGGAAATGGTAAGACTTAAAATTCAAATCACGTTCATCTCTTGGCAGCAGTGAGCATGCGTTTCTTAGTGATTTTGATGTTAGAGCAAAGTGATCATGCCAGAATTTGACATTTATTTATCCAATGTTGAAACAGCAGGGAAAAACTCAGATACAATCTTCATCATTTTCTGCTCTGGCTTCTCTGTTACTACTGCCCTTGAGAAGATGTCTGCTCAGGACTCAGTCTCTCAGGCCTGAGTCTCCCTGGCTGAGTCTCTCTAGGAGGATAATTGGGAAAGCAATTTTGGTTAAGATAAATTTGACTGGGGAGGAGTAGTCCAGGCCCTAGGAACTAGAGCCAGGATCTGGAAGGAACAAGCAAGTGAAACTGAAGGATTCCAAAGGAATTCAGTCCTGGAGGAAAGGAATTTATCAGAACTCAGAAGGTTGAGGATTGGGCCCAGGATCTAGCCCCTGATCATAATTTTCCTCTGCTTTCAGGATTATTTCCCACCCCATTTTAAGACCATTCCAGCAGAGACCTTGGAATTGATGGTGACCCAAATTGACTCTGGGGAAGTAAAAATGAATTATAAATACAAAAGATAAGAGATACTCAACCACCCTAAGAAATGAAAATTTAAAAACTGAGATAACTAGAAAAGATTTTAAGCACATGAAGGATATGTTCAGAATACTTTCTAAGTGAGGGAAAACTTATTAGAATCAGAATTTTCTTGTAATAATTCTCTAGGTAAGTTTCAAGGCATAAATGATTTAGGTTTTAGATTTTCTTGATAGACAGAAAGTATAACAAGGCTCCAATAAAGACAATGAGAGTTTGGCATTTAAAAATTGCATGTACACAGATTGGTAAAAATGAATCTTGCATTTGCTTCTCTCACTCTTACATGGATAGTCTTCTGATAAGTGGTGATAAGTCCTGCATATTCTCTAAAATACTCTGGACCTCTGTGTTAGTTATCTGTTGAAGCATAACAAACCAGCCCCAAACCATAGTGGCTGAAAATGTCAACAAGTTATTACTTGTGTTAACTGGACAGTCATTTTGCTGTTCTTGCCCAGCTCACCAGTGAGGCATTAGTCAGCTGGGGGATCAGGCCAAATAGCTGAGATGGTTGCAATAGCTGGATCTCTCTCTTTCTCTAAATGTCCTTGCATCTTTGGAGTCTTCAGAGCACGGGGATCTCAGGTTGGAAGGCAGCAAGGGCCAAAGCAGCAAAGTCTTTTCAGATAGAGGCTTGGAAGCAAAATAGCATCACTTCTACCACATTCCATTAATCAGAAGTAGGCCAAATTCCAAGGGATGGGAAATAGATTTCACCTCCAGATGAGAAGGGTGGCAAAGCCATACTGCAAGGGGACTCATGTCTAAGGAAAAGACATTTGTGGTCACTTGTGCAAATAATCCACCACAGTCCCTTAATCTTTACTGAGGAGTTAGAAGGAGACTAAACAAGAGAATGGTAGATAGACAGGAGCCTTTTTCTAAGGAATAATTTTACCTCTATTCCCCCTCGAAGTTTGGAACTTTAGACCTTAGGTCTCCATCTGTCTGGTAATGTTGACAGTAATTTTTATGTTTATGTGTAAATGGTAGAAATGGATTATACAGCTGTACTGGAGAAGTAGATGAATTTCTTCAACATTTGCGTTGGGCTTTTATTCATAAATTGGCTTTCAACTTTGTAATTTATAAGCTTAAAAAGCATGTCATATGATATCGCTTACATGTGGAATCTTAAAAAAAAAGATACAAATGAAATTATTTACAAAATAGAAGTAGACAGGCAGAAAACATATTTATGGTTGCCCAAGTGGGGGAGGGGTAGATTAGGAGTTTGGGATTAAAATATACATACTACTGGAGTTCCTGGTGTGGTTCAATGGGATTTGTGGCCTCTTGGGAGCAGTGAGACACAGGTTTGATCCCTGACCTGGCACAGTTGGTTAAGAATCTGGTGTTGCTGAAGCTGCAGCTTAAGTCTCAACTATAGATCAGAGCTGAACCCTGGCCTAGGAACACACTATATGCTGTGGGGCAGACAAAAAAGAAAAAGAAAAAGAAAAAAAGGCATTCCCGTCGTGGCTCAATGTTTAACGAAACTGACTAGGAACCATGAGGTTGTGGGTTCGATCCCTGGCCTCACTCAGTGGGTTGAGAATCTGGCGTTGTGGTGAGCTGTGGTGTAGGTTGCAAATAAGGCTCGGATCTCGCGTTGTTGTGGCTCTGGAGAAGGCTGGTGGCTACAGCTCTGATTAGACCCCTAGTCTGGGAACCTCCATATATCTCAGGTATGGCCCTAAAAAGACGAAAAAAAAAAATACACACTACTGTATATAAAATAGATAACCAACAAGGACCTATTATATAGCACAGGGAACTATGCTTAATATTTTATGATAATCTATAGCAAAAGAGAATATGAAAAAGAATATATATATGTATTACTGAATCGCTTTGCTGTATGCTGGAAACTAACACAATACTATAAATTAAATATATTTCAATAAAAATTTTAAAAAAGAATAGTCCCCATTTATTTTGCCCTTTTTCCAAAATATAGTTTTTATAATCATCAAAGAAACCAGCATATTTTAATTCTAAAATTATTTTAATTATGTTATTTAATTATGTCAACGTTGTTGACATTTTGAGCTTTTGAATTGTAAATTCAATAAAGCAAAATACAGTTGATGTTTATATTTTAATTCCTTTTCTTATTTGTGTTCCAAATGGCCAAACAGGCTGCAAAAACTGACAAGTTCTTTGTGCTTGTGTCTGCATTTCTTTAAAAGTCAGGATACCAAATAGAATAATTTGTTGATAAATAGAAGTCCTTACTAGTGTAGATGACAATTTTGGGTTTCTGGAGAAAAAAACAATAACATAAATCTGATCGTAAAATCTACTAGTTTATTCTTTAGAAAGTCTTTTGCTAATTGTCATAGACCCTTTTTTAAAATTCTCACTCTCTTCTTTTATTCTTATGATGATAAACAGGTTGAAGTCAGGGTGTTGTGTGTGTGTTTTATGCATATCTATAAATGTCTTAAGGAAAAGAGAGAGAGGGACAGAGAGAGAGAGAGAGACAGAGAGAAGACAAGAAAAATTGATGATGTCCCATTCATCTCACAAATTTTGACTTCATCCTTGTTTACATACTTTTTGCTTTCTGGAGACCTCATGCTTAACTCAATTATTCAATTTTGAGTCTCAATATCTCCAAAAAATCCCCCATTCACTGGCCTTCACTTTCCCTTTGGGAAACATCTCTGATTATTTTTAAACATTTTGGAAAAATGTACACCAATATGTAACTGTGCAATATGAAGAGAAGGATGATAGTAATGAAATTGTGTGTCTCACTAATCCACTCAATAAATATTTATAAATAAACAAAAATAAACATAATTTATTCACATTTATTTATTCCTCCCATATTCCAGGAACTTGCTAAGTATAGAGGCTACAGAAAAAGAATACACAATGTTAATTTCTCTCAAAGAACTCTTTATATCAGGAGTTGGCAAATTATTTTCTGTAAAGGACCGGATAGTAAATATTTTAAAATTTGCTGACCATAAGGATAAGGACATTGTCACAACAACTCAACTCTGTCTGTATAGCACTAAAGCACTCCTAAAATATATATAAATATATTGATATGCGTGTCTTCCAATAAAACTATATTTATAGAAACAGGTGGTAGGTTGGATTTTGCCTCTAAGCTACAGTTTGATGACACTTATGCTATATACTTAAGGGACATAAAATTTAAGAGCAGTAAAATATAAATAATGTGGTAGTAATAGGTACAGGGGCATGAAAGAAAGTGTCAGTTCTCTGAGGTTGAAGATGGTCAGAAAAAACTTTCTATGAGAAATGAATAGGTTCCTGTCAAGTGTACTAGGAAAAGAACAGACAACCTAACATTTCCCAGGAAGTACAAATGGTTTGGAATGACTGGGCCATAGGCCAAAGCCACTGCAGCATGCCAATCATGGAATTTTTTATCTCAAGGGAGTCTTAAATTTTTTTTAGCACAGTTACTCATCAATTCATATGTCCTTTTATACCATTCCATAAAGAATCTATGAAAATGACATTTAAGGATCAGCAAAATTACATGCTTTCAATTTTATATATATCAAATATATATTAAAAACAAATATCCTTATATCAAATAGATAAAGCACAGCTGATAGCTCATTTATTTCAAGCAACCACCAACACAATAACATTTTCACTAATATTCCTTTTCCCTTTTTACACTCCACTCTCTACACCCCCTCTCTGCTCACAGGTTCAGACTTACAGGATCATTCTTTTCTTAGAAAGGACAGATTCAGGTTTGTGGAGCCTGAAGCTTATACTTTTGAGGCTCTCTCTAAAGATAAAACTGTATGAAAAACTTATGGTCTCTGGAGGAGACAGTTTGGGGGGTGGGGGGATGTGCTTGGGCTGTGGGATGGAAATCCTGTGAAATCAGATGGTTATGATCATTATACAACTACAGATGTGATAAATTCATTTGAGTAATAAAAAAAATGAAAAAAAAAAAACTGTAAGTACAAATGTTCTAGGTTACCGTTTGGGACCTTGGAAGGGGCTTGTATAAGAGGGGCCCTAATGTTTCATCAGCTTTGTCGCAAATCTGCCTCTAATAGCAATGGAATTTTCCAAGTTGCATTGAACTCCACAGACTAAAAAAACAAAACAAAACAAAACAAAAAACCCACAGGGAGTTCCTATTGTGGCTTAGCAGGTTAAGAATCTGAGTAGTTTCCATGAAGATGCCAACTCGATCCCTGGCCCTGCTCAGTGGGTTAAAGGATCTGGCATTGCTGTGAGCTGTGGTGTAGGTCGGCAGCTGCAGCTCCAATTCAGCCCCTTGCCTGGGAACTTCCATATACTGCAGGTGCAGCCCTAAAAAAACATAACAAAATAAAACAAAACAAAACAAAACCCATACTCTTTCCTCTCAAAATCTGCCTGTATTTGGCATATGGCAGCTCCTAAGCTTTTGAAATCTAGAAATACTGAGTCATCCTATACTTGGCTCTTTCTAATACACCAAATCCAAGCAAGGCCAAGTTCTGCAGATTTTATTTCACAAAGAGCTCAGGTGTCTGCCCCTCCCCCATTCTCACTCTTCCCACTCCAAACCTCCTTACCCCTTTCTTAGGCTTGTCACCTTCTACCCATCCAGAAGAGGAAAAAACACTTCCTAAAATGCAAATCTAATAAGATTACTCATCTTCTTAAAACCTTTCAGGAGCTCTCCTTGGTCTCTCAGAAACCTTTATAATGATGTACTCAGTCTTTGACAATCAGTCTTTGCGACACATTCTCATTCAAAAGTGTCCTCACAAACACGCTAAAATGATTTTTCTAGCTCCCAAATACAATGTCCAACTGTACTTAAAATTTTCTCAGTCTCTCTCTCCTCCCATAGGAAAAAAAAAAAAAAAAAATTTAAACTTCTTGGCCCGATGTTCAAGAACCTCCGTGAGCTGGCCCCAACCCATCTTTTCAGGTTAATCTCTCTTCAAGCCTCCAAATACGTCATCTCTCAGGCTGCCTCAACCTGCACACACTCGGTGTGCTGCCTGGCACACCTTCACCTTCTATCCACCTGGCTAATTACCTCATTATAATTCTGTCTTCCTTGAGTTCTTTGGCTTATACCATGTGCGTTTTCTTCTATATTTTGTCTTCTCCAACAAACGGATTACCTTTTTTATCTTATATTGATTTGCTTTAAAATCTGTTCCTTTTCTATAACCTAGATTTAAGCTCCTTTAGGAAAGACCATGCTTTTAATTTTTGTTATTTTTTTCATTTTTTTTAAATAATGATTTTTATTTTTTCCATTATAACTGGTCTACAGTGTTAAGTCAATTTTCTACAGTGCAGCAAGGTGATCCAGTACTATTGCCTTTGGAATGGATGAGCAATGAGATCCTGCTGTATTGCACTGGGAACTATATCTAGTCACTTACTGGAACATGATAATGTGATAAAAAAAGAACATATACATGCTTTTAATTTTTAAATTCCTCTTTCTCTGTACAATATTGCAGGCACAGTAGCACACAGTACATACTTCTTGAATGAATGAATGAATGAATGAGTGAGGGAATGAATGGTTTTGAATGTGAAATTCACACAGAGAAAAAACAGACATCACAAAAAAATTCTGTGCAACAGAAAGATATTCTGGTTTCTGTATATTAAAATAATTAAGGAACTCTGCAATGAAGGCATGAGATCTGGCATAACAACCATCTTTCTAAGTCCCAATATTCCATAATGTTTTCTAGAAGACACCAGTATCACTTGAGTGCTGAAGGCCTAATCAAGCACTTCCCTTCATTATGTTATTATTGGTTTAACAAGTAGCAATCTTTGAAATTAGGGCAATTGGAAAATATTTCACCACCCCTTGACATATACTATTTTCTTTCTTTTTCTTTTTTCCCCTGGCTAAGATTGGGGAAGGAAGAGAGGGGGATATGTTCTGTATTCAACTGATTTGATTACCTGGGGCTTGGGCAGCCTTCCCTCTTGGTAATTTCTTTTCTTTTTTTCTTTTTAGTGTTGCACCTGTGACATAAGGAAGTTGCTGGGCTAGAGGTCAAATCAGAGCTGCAGCTGCCAGTTTAGGCCACATCGATGTTGCTTGTGGCAATGCTGGATTTTTAACCCACTGAGCCACAGTGGAAACTCCCTCTCTTGGTGATTTCTGTCTCACATTTAAAGGACTTTGATCTGTCTCCATGCTGAGGTATCCTTTACTCTGGTCCAGTCTGATATCCTTATTTCCAACAACATTTCTTCCATTTTAGACGTATTTCTGTCTCCCTCATATTGCTGTCTTCACCTTTCCACTACTGTATCTTATCTTAAAACAATAGTCTCCCCTAACACAGGAGACCTCCCTGAACACTGTAATTAGTGCTTCTTTAGCATTTGTGTTGAGTTCTGTAAGCAGCAGCTGAGACTGGTTACTTACATTTTACCCCCAGCATATGGAAGGTCCCAGCTGAGGGATCGAATCTTAGCCGCAGCTGCAACCTATGCTGCAAACTGAGCTGCTGCAGAGGCAGAACTTCTGAAAGTGGAGCCTTCATTACAGGCATTGGAATCACTTGGGATGCTTGTTTAACATTCACATCCTTGGACCCTAATAAATCAGAATCTTAATTGACCAGCCCATGAAATCCTTAAGCAGACAGATGTTTGAGAATGTGTGCATCATGATACATATTTTTTTATTTTTTATTTTTTGCTTTTTCGGGCTGCACCCGCAGCATATGGAGCTTCCCAGGCTAGGGGACAAATCGGAGCTGCAGCTGCCAGCCTACACCACAGCCACAGCGATGCCATATCCAAGCCGAGTCTGCGACCTACACCACAGTTCACGGCAATGCTGGATCCTTAACCCACTGAGTGAGGCAATGGATCTAACCCGCATCCTCATAGATACTAGTTGGGTTCATTGACCACTGAGCTACAAAGGGAACACCTCATGATATATTTTTAAAGTATAATATTTAACATACTTTGTGATAAAGCAGAATTTGAAAATCAATGAGGGTCATAAAATGCTTTATAAATCTTTGGTTTAGTGAATTTTGTTAGTCTGTAAGTTTCTTAAAAACCTTATATCCCATTTAAGCTCAACAACATTATAGGAGCTCAGAAAATAGGTATTAAATTGTATTTTGAATCAGTAACTTTGAAAAGTGAAAAGTCAGAGCACTTGCTATTTAGACATTAGATTTTTATTTTGGTCCTAAAGGCAAATCCTAAAATCAATGAATATTGTCTAAGGACATAGAAATTCCATCATTTCTAAGGGACAGAAACATTTCATTCATTTCTAGCCCTAAGATTAATTGTACATAGTCTGGCCAACTTATAGCATTTCCTTGCCTCAAGGTTTTCATCTTTTAAATGGGAAGCATGCCTATGGAAATGACTATTTTAGGCATTACTAAAAATATTAATTACCATATGATATAGAAAAACAGTTTGGAAAAACACAGCTTTCCTTCTGATGTATTTTACAATAAAATATGTACAAAAATATTTTAAAAAGTTTTCTTAGTGATATTGCTTGTTTAAATTTTTTTCCTCCCAATTTAGGCCTCTTAATAATTATCTACTTAATGACTGAATGATGTGATGTTGGTCCCATATCCTATAAAATATGCAGTTGTTTTCACGACACCCAAGCCTTTTAAAATAATATTTTGAAAGTTATTTCATATCATTATTCGGTTATTGTATATAGTTCTAGAAAAAATACTTTATCAGTGTGTTGCTAATTTATCATGTCAATTGTAACATTTAAAAAATATTAAAAATCCTCCATTAGGATTTAGTATTAAACTTTTAATCTTATAATTACTCTACTAATAAGTCTGCATAGAGACCATCTTGTGGTTCTTAAAATTTTCATTTTTATCTTACTTTTTATTTTTAATGGCTACACCTGCAGCATATGGAATTTCCCTGGGCCAGGGACTGAATCTGAGCCATAACTGCGACTTACACAACAGTTGTGTTACTGCCATGTCTCCAACAGTGACCTGAGACATTACAGTCAGATTCTTTTTTTTTTTTTTTTTTTGCTTTTTAGGTCTGCACCTGTGGCATATGGAGATTCCCAGGCTAGGGCTTGAATCGGTGCTACAGCTACTGGTCTATGCCACAGCCACAGACACTCCAGATCTGAGCCGAGTCTTCGACCCACACCACAGCTTACGGCAATGCCAGATCCTTAACCCACTGAGCAAGGCCAGGGATCAAACATACAATCTCATGGTTCCTAATCTGATTCATTTTTGCTACACCACAACAGGAACTCCTGCAGTCAGATTCTTATCCCACTGTGCCACAGTGGGAACTCCACTATTTATTTTTTATGGGTGTTTTTTGGTGGTCCTTTCTTCCCTTTTTTCCCCATGCTTTCCTAGGACAAGGTTGAGGAGGATCCTGATATTATAACTTCTGTCTTATGAGGACCACAGTTTAGTCTGCTTGGAGTTTGGACATTTTCCCACCCCCTTCATATTCACAAGGTGCTGGGATGGAAGGGGGAAGAGGGAAAAGGCATAGGTGGAAGGAGAAGTACAGATTTGGCTTCTGCATAGCTCCTCCTCCTCCAGGTTCCCTTGTTGATTGAAGGATGCTGCTTTCTGCCTTCATCTTTGAAGGTATGAGGTAGGAAGGAAGTTCTCAGGCAATGTCCATTCTTGCCTCTTCCTGGGAGCCATTGAAATGATTGTACCTCAGGGCATTGGACCCCACTCTCAACTCCATCACTGAGGTTGACTTGATCAATAAGGAAGTCCAGGAACAATGAAGCAGATATCCTACTCCTAATCTGTTTTGGACTGAGAGATAAAGGAAATTAACCTATCTTGAAGTTCTGCTATTGACAAGATACTCTGCTAAGGCATTGACCTATTTTTGCCACAGCCCAGTGAAGTGGCCTTTATTACTTTTTCACTAGTAAAAAGGTGATTTATGCTCAGAATTCTTTTTTGTTTGTTTTTGTCTTTTTAGGGCCATACCCAAGGCATATGGAGGTTCCCAGGCTAGGGGTTGAATCGGACCTGTAGCTGCTGGCCATAGCCACAGCAACACCAAATCTGAGCCACATCTGCAGACCTGTGTACCACAGCTCATGGCAATGCTAGATCCTTAATCCATTGAGCAAGGCCAGGGATTGAACTTGCGTGTCCTCATACATACTAGTCAGAGAGTCAGATTTGTTTCCGCTGAGCTCCTTATTTTTTTCTTTAACAGCCGCACCTGCAGCATATGGAAGTTCCCTGACTAGGGTGGCGTTGGAGTTGAAGCTCTGGGAACTCCTAAGCTCAGAATTTAATGAGTTTGCTTAAGTCAAATAGCTACTAAGAATCAGAACTATAATTAAACTAAATGTGAGAACTGGACTCAAACTCAGTGTTAAATGACTTAAAATCCATATAGATACACACATTTTCCAAAACGTTCCAAGCAAACCACGTTTTAGAATTGTGCATATAGGAGTTCCCATTATGGCTCAGCGGATGAAGTACTCAAGGTAGTGTCTGTGAGGATGTGAATTCAACCCTGGCCTTGCTCAATAGGTTAAGGATACAGTGTTGCCATAAACTGTGGCATAGTTTGCAGGTATGGCTTGGATCTGGCATTGCTTTGGTTATGGTGTAGGCCACTAGCTTTGATTCGATTCCTAGCCTGGAAACTTCTTATGCCACAGGTATGGCCCTGAAAAGAAAAAGAAAAATTTTTTTAATTAAAAAAATAGAATTGTGCATATATTAAATGTTAATGGGGACTGACCAAGGTCTCAGGTACCTATTGTTTGAATAAAGCTCATGTACAAAACAGAGCAAAACTGAACTCAGAGCTTTCAAGGTGAGTGATCTTTGGGTTATTTGAATGCTTTCCATTTCAGGGTAATCATGACACAAGATTCAGATAATGTTTTTGTTTTATACTTAGTTATATATTATTAGGCTTGTTTTTGACTATAGCTAGTGAATGTTGCAGACTATGTTTACCTAACTGCTCCCTCCCCAAGTTATACACCATTCACTGTATTGCTAGGGATGAATTTATTTTAAATCTTGTTCCAGTGTAGGCACTTCTTTTGTTTCCAGTCTCTTGATTCCTCTGCTTGTCAGTCCTATATAGTTAGCAATGTGTACTTAATGATTAATATAAAACAGGAATAGCATTTATGAAACAAAAGAAAATATTTAATCCTGCATGAATTTAAGTGCTATAAGAAAAAAACTATAAAATACCTATTGTTATATAATTTATGTTTAGGGCTGGCCCTAAGGAAAATGGTAAAGGGATAAAATTTGCTTTAAAATTCCTTAGCTTCCACTTTTTGAACTCTTTTTAGCAGTCTATAACACATATTCTTATTCTTAATGACCATGTATCTAAACAGCCAAATTAATGAGTCTCTAATTATTGAAACGCATCAATAGAGAAGATATTTGAGGGCTTATTGATTTGTTCTGAAATTACAGCATAAAGGTAGCATTTTGTATATCTGAGACAAGGGGTCACCCCTCAGCTTTATAGAGTTTTGGATGTAAGATCCACAATACAAATGACTAGAGAAGGTAAACTGAGATACTAGGTTAGAAACATTGAAACAATTCTGGTGTTCAGTACTAGCAGAGTTAGAGACAAAGGCCCCTCCCATGCTGGTTCTAAATGTCCAAACCCTCTGAGGTATCAGTTTATAGTTGCCGTCAAAATGCATGAAGAAAAATTCCTGCTTTTCTCCAATTTTTTTTTTCCTATCAAGATAAAAACAGAAATCTTACTTGAGGATCTTCTAGTAATATTTCAGAATAAGCTGGCAGAATTGTGAAAGGTTCTATAAACCTTTAAATTGCCATTAGCTAATCAGAATCATTGTTCAGTGATCATTATCTTTTATTAAATGACCACTGAATCAGAATGTTCATACTGCTTTTCAATTAAAATGTAGAATAGCCAGAACTGACTCACTAGCATACAGAGCAGCAGCAGTATGACCCAGTGAAGCTGCCATTACCCAGAGGTAATTGACCACTTAAGAACTTAAGTTAACTTCTTGATATAGCCAGTTATTTCTGCTAATGTCATTTCTAAAGGTGTTTCCTACAGAAAGAGCACTCATAAACAATATACCCTGTAATAGGGTGTTCAAGATCAAAACTGCTTATGATTTAAAAAATTCCAATAAAACATAATGCTATTTTTTTTTCCTTGTTAGGGATTCATGCAATATCCTAGGGGGACAGAATGAGGAAGGGTGGTAGAAAAAGAGAGGGGCCGTGGATAGCTTGGGTATGACTAGTTAAGGATAGGACTAGTAAAATTTATTTTGAATTAGCAGGTACTTATGCATATGCTCAGACGCATATACAACCATCTGAGAGATCAAAGAAATTGATGGCAAAATGAAAAATCTGGTCCTTCGATTACCTCAAACATGATAGCAGATAATGTTTGATTATCTCTTTTTCTCACAGAATGTTCAGGATTATCCTTTTAATTTTATTTTTTTATTGTTGTTGTTCCACAAACAGTAGAAAGAGCTTAATTATACCAAGATAGGATGGACTAGCTATCAAAGAGTTAAGTTTTCCATAAGAAGAGAAACACAGTTAAATACTACATCACAAATTACCATTTTTATGTCACCACCCCACCATGACTTTAGCACTAAGCCTGCTACATCTTCACACTCTCATTAGGATATAATGCATATTCATGGTCCTGATTATATAGCCACTTTCTTGACTTGTTTTAATTGTGCATAAAGACACTGTGACAGGAGACCTGACCTTTTCAAGATCATTTTCTCTCCATTGCTTTTCACAAAGCTATTAACTTGTCTCCTTCCCAAAGATTGCAATAATTTATTTCCCATTAATAAAAAATTCCTGGTGCCATGCAAATTAAAATTTATTCAGCAAATAGAATTCTTTGGATTATTTTCTAATGGCTTTAAATACTTCCAGCTTAGGAAGAAAAATAATATTAATGGGCACAGGCTGAGTGGATAATTGCATACATTGAAGAAAAATGAATATACAACCATGCTGTAGCTTACCTAACATCAATTACCCAGAAGAGTTGCTTTACTTTTTTCAAAAAATATATTAAATAATTTATTTCAGGGGGTATCATTATGGTCTTGAAATTATCCCAATTGAATGAAAAGCTCAGCAACTTACATGTATAAACAACACATGTTGGTATAAGAAAACCAGACCACATTAAAAAAAAAAATGTGAGTAGGTGTAAATGAGATTATTTAAGGGGGTCACTTAGCTAAATTGGCAACTGAATTACAATATAATGTGAGCAAGGGAAAAATGAAATGCAAGGAATTGAATTTCTTTTCTTACTAAGTGGCCCCTGTCTTTCTCTTTGTAATTGAGAGTACCCTATGAGAAAATCGAATTGTTTTTGAATCTCATTCTGAGAGAAGTTAAGTATATCTTCTTCATGCTTTCACTATTTTCCGTTTCCTTGCATTTTATGTTCATGTGATGAAACTTGTGTGATAACATGTTTATATGCAGAGTGTTTTAGACCTAAAGTGCTGTGGGTAGCATGCAATATTTACTGTCAACTGATTTGCTCCATATAAAAATAGTATCAGTGCCTAAAGGACGTCAGTTAAAACTTTGAGCCATCATAAACATAACTCTTTCTGGTTTTTGACATACTAATTGGATTGGACAAGTGGGATTAGAAAGCCCAAGAGAACTTTGTGGGTTTGAAATTTTCCAATGGAAACAAAGCTCTTTGAGTATTTTCTTCATAGTCTAGGAAATTAGAAAATGAAGGAGTGGGTGGGCAATCTAGTTAACCTGCCAACTGGGGCAATTTTCTCCCTTAAATAGAAGACTTCATTGTCTGATCCAATCTAATTTTAAAGACGTTTTTCCCCCCTGTTCTCTCTCACAGTCCAAAAGGAAAAAGACAATTAGAGGAAGAACTGTTATTTTGATGCTATAGAGTGTGCAGTGAGATTTTGCACGTTATTTTACTGGGCCTTCAGGATTATTCTTTGAGCTAGTTAGGACAATTTTTCACATCTTGCTTTACAGATAAAGAAATTGAAAGCTCATATAAATGAACTTATGTGTTCAAGGTTTTAGGCTGATCAATTAAGGAGCCAAGACTCAACCCCAGATTCTGTGGCCCTTCTTAAGTGCCTGCCAAATTAACTCAAATAAGCTAGTCTTATCAGCCTCTGTAGCAGTGGTTGTCAGCTGGGAGCCATACTGGCCTCCAGAGAACATCCCGCAGTGTTCACTTTTAGTTGTCATAACTGTGTGTATGTGCTGGAGGGTGCAATTGGCATTTAGGGAGTAGAGGCCAAGGATGCTTCTAAGCATCCTCAAAGCACAAAACCATCTCCACAGCTCAGGATTATTTGGTTCAAAATATATGTCATTATTGAGAAATCCTGGTTTAAACATGAGATAAAAAAGAAATGAAATACATGTAAACAACTTTTGAAATAAAGTTATTTATACATGGATTTTTAGTATGATTGGAAAGTGTGATAATGACTCTGAACAACAATGGAAATAAATGTAGAAGAAAACCAAAAAACAAACAGAGCCAGAAAATAAGATAAAACAATCCTTAAGAGAAAAAAAAAATCTTGGGAGGAAAAAAATGAAGATTAAAGATTTGTGAATGTCCTAGAATGCAAAGCAAATAAAAATATTCTAAAATTTATTCAGCAATAAAGACTGACGATGATGTGAATCACTGGGCATCCAGAAGATTTCACGGACTGTCTCAAGAATGGACACACTTGATAAAGTCCTGGAGTAGTAACAGGAAGTACTGTTAGATGGGCTGATCTAAGAAGTGTATAGAAAGAGGAGAAAGAGACTAGGAAATACTCTTTGAAGCAACATACAGCATCAATGTATCAAGTGTCCAAACTTGGGAAATAAAGAAAAAGAGAGAGGGTTTTCTACTCTACCATTAAAGGTAGAGAGGAGTTTAAGTTTAAAAATAGGAGTTAAGCCTTCTTACTCTGGAGTTCATCTTTCTTTTTTTGAAATCTTTATATACGGTGTATTGTAATCAATTTGGTTTGAGGAGTATATTTACCTTGTTCAGTCATTTTAAAAAATGATGTATTACAGAATATTCTGATGTTTTGTAAAATTTAAGGCAGCCCTGGAATTTCCAACCTTACCAGGGATTTAAAATTAACAGGTTTCAATAAAATCATGGTGTGAGTGTGTGTGCATGCATGTGTATATATTTTAAATAGGACAGATCCCGTTTTGCTGAAAATAAAGATTCCAAACAATGTACAGCTCTTTGGAATTCCACTTGTTGGTGTGTATTTGTGATTTGTGTGTGTGTGTGTGTGTGTGTGTGTGTGTGTGTGGCTTTCCTATACCAACAAGAAATTCTCAGACACCAGCAGGGTGTCTGAGAACTCAACTCAAATCTGATGCTCTCAAGAGAGTGTCAGATTCCATAGGTTAAGAGCTCAGTCCTCCAAGACTACCTCCCAACCCCCACCAAGCCCATTTCAAATACCTGTCAAAAGCCCAAGTAAGTACTTGTACTTCTGACAGACTGACTACCAACTGAAGCATCCCATGATCTCTTCCTTGGATTTGATTAATTTGTTAGAGTGGCTCACAGAACTGAGAGAAACATCTTACTGACTAGATTGTCAGTTTATTATAAAAGGATATAACTCAGAAACAGTAAGATGAAGAAGATGCACAGATGTAAAGGGCGTAGGACTTCCATGTCCTCTTTAGGTGCCATTCTCCCAGCATCTCCAGGTATTCATTTACCTAGAAATTCTCTGAGCCTCCTTCTTTGGGTTTTTATGTAGGCTTCATTATATAGGCATGATTGACTAAACCATTGGCCATTAGTGATTGAACCCAATCTCCAGCTCCTCTCACCTCCCCCAAGATCAGAGGTCAGAGAGAAATTCCAACCTTCTAATCGCAGGGTTGACTGTCCTGACAACTAGCTCCTGTCCTGAGGTGTTTCCAAAAGTCATCCCATTAACACAACAAAAGATATCTTTATTGTTCTCATCACTCAGGAAATTCCAAGAGTTTTAGGATCTCTGTACCAGAAATGGGGACAAAGACCAAATATATATTTCTTATTATAAATCATGATATCACAGCAGCCTTAGCTACATCTCCTTGCCTCTCTTAGCCATCTTGTTGAAACTGTGAGAAAAGACAGGCAGTTTAGGATCAGACAATCTGAGAAAAGGCTGTAAATCCCACCTCTATTTCTTACTGGCTTATGTAGTGCAGATATTCCTAAACTTTTCAAACATTGGTTTCCTATTTGGTAAACTGGGAATGAGAACTATTTATTGCAATGGTATTAAAAATATTTCACAATTAGTGTAGTATGGATCCTGATCAAACAGAATAGGTGCACTGACCAATCAGTGGACACTAGCTAGAAACAACCCATATGACCAAACCAGTCACTGATTGTCAGGCCTGCCTTGCTCACAAGGTTCTGGAGAGAATTATATAATTTTGTTTGTTCATTTATTTAGTACATATTTATTACACATGCACAGGTTCTAGATGCTCTACTGGGAACTAGGAATAGAGAGATAAACATGATTTCATGCCTTTGAAAGTCTCAAGTCTAGTGAGAGGCACATATAAAGTAATAATTGTGTATGTACAAGGGATTATAAGTATTGAGCTTTATTTCACTATTGCTTGCTTTTAGGTTCCACTCATGTCTAAGATCTTCAGGCTTAACTTTTTCTTGGTGTTTAGTGCTGCATTTTTAGCTGTATGCTGGACATGCTTTTGGCTAACTGCAATTACCTCAAGCAAAATAACACTCAAAACTGAATTTACAACTTTCTGTACAAAACCAGTTTTTCTACTTTATATTCCAGAATGATGCTGTTTTTGATGTTGCTGTTGCCAGGCTTAAAATCTTGAAGTTGTCCTTGGGTCTTTCCTATTCTTTAGGTCCTCTATCTAACACTCAGCCAATCCCGTTGGTATTTCCTGTCCATTTTCCTCCATTCCTTTCCTAGACCGAAACTAGTTCAAAACTTATTATTTCTTACCTTGTCCCCTTCCAGGCTCTCTGCTTTTACTCCTAATATGTATATTCCCAATTCCTAACTTTTTTCAACAACCAATTTCTATTTACATTTTCTTTATTTTTCAAGACCTATCATATCACTATGTTCTGTTTTCTATGGGCTATTATTTTCTGAAATGAACTTGCTCATATATTTTCTCATATGGTTATGTGTCTCCTTGTCTTCCCTCCCCAGTTGACTCATGCTGACTATTAGCTACATGAGCAAAAACTTGACACAGAGGCATTCAGTAAATATGTGGTGAATGAATGGATGAATGAATGAATAAATGATTGGTCCAGTTCTTCCCAACTCCTCAGACAAAACTGCCTGAATTCCCACACGACTTTATCTGTGTTTGCCTCTTGGCCACAGCTCTGGATTCTCACAGTTAGTGCCTCTATCATCTCACCAGTCAGTGATTCCAAGAGTCCCTAGAACTCTTGCCCAAGTAGTTCTCCCTATTAAAATTAAGTAACTAAAAATCAACTAAAAATTAAAATTTTGCTTAACCAAAACATCTGTAATATAATATAACATCTCAATAATGTTGTTAAAAGAAAACTCTGTGACTTTTAAAAATTTATTGCTTTGACATGAAAAAGAAACCTTAGCATTAATCCATTAGAATAACCTATCAAGAACTCGTTTTATTCTGCACCTAGATGAAGGTAAATTAAAGAATGCAGATTGAAACTCTAAGTAGGTAAACCCTGCTGTTTCTCATTTGCCATGCTAATCAAGGCTGCAGGAAGAAGTTTCTGACTCCATTAGCCTATGTTTTCATTTTCTACTTCTTTCTCTTCTCAGTCCTCATGTTCTTTGCCACCAATCTGAGACTTGGATACTTTTCCAGAATAAAAAAAAGGATCTTAGTCAAGCATAAACTGCTCAAAACACTCATGTTAATTGTAGTGACAGAGAACCATTGTAAAGGCATAGATTAACCTGTTTTATTTTTTCTGAATCAAAAAATGCTCATTTTTAGCAAACCTGGAGACTATAAAGAGGGAAACACATGAGAGAGTATATACAAATTACTAAGTTAATGGTGCTAACAATGAATAGCTCAGAGTACTCTAATGATTGATTTCTAAATGAATTGGATATAAACTGATGCTATAAAGTATAGAAGAAAGGGAACTCTGACTTGTATTATCCTAAGGGAGACACCTCTGCCTTCACAAATTTTAAATTTACTTCCATTTTAATCACATTTCAAAGGAATACCCTATTATCTCCCTTTCTTACTCCTTAGTTTCCTGTAACATTCGACTCATTGCAACATTTTATATCAGTGTTAAATGAAATGCTCCATATTATAGAAACTGATATGAAAAATCCTGCAAGAGGACTTAGAAGACCTGTTTGGGGGAATTTCTTTTAACTAAGAGAGGGCTACCATGAACCATTTTTGCTGAAAGTGATTTAGTGATCATTATTAAGAGATAGCCATGGGATATTTATTTTTTCCAGAGAGCCTTTTAAAGGTATCCTAATTTATGTGGCCATTTAATGATATTGATTATTGCCTAGTGGAACTGGAGATATGGATGCTGAAATCAGGACTGATTATGAATTAGATAGTTTAAAATTTATGCTGTGGATGCATATCTGCTTAATTAAACAGAAGTCATATACTCTTACATGAGACACTTTCATATGCTTCTTAAAACATGAATAAAAAGCAAAGGCATCTGTTTATGAAGAGGAAAGGCAACCTATTACAAGCCTGTAGCTATTGGTCAGCCTCAAGCTCAGAAACACCCAATATCATTCAGTGTACCTGGCTGAGTTATTATTGTTTGAGTTTGTCTTTTACTTCTGCTGGGAATTGTCTTAGCACTTCCTGATGTACCTGAATAATGAGGTTGTTGCACCTGTGAAATAATTATCACACAAGCCACCATCACCCATGGGATGTTTGGTGCAGCATGTGGGCCAGCTCATTATATACTGGTGGGCTGTCTTCCTCTTTATACTTTTCCTGCTTCTTCTCTTTAGTGCAAATATGTGATTTAATCAAATGAAGACTAACTTGGCAAATAGCATAAAATTCATCTGCACCTTCTTCAAATCAACACTGAATACAAATTTCCCATCTCCAATTTTATGTTTGAGGTATGGAATAAATATAAGATGATCATATTCATGGTCACCAAATCTGTTCCGCAAAAGAGAAAAAAAAAAAAACTGATGGAAACACTCATGTGTCAAAACTTATTGTTTAGAAAGAGAATCAACAAATAATACGATCATTTTTCTTTCTCATTGAAAAAAATGCCAATTTAGTTGAAGATGGCATGATATAAATATTTTCCCTAGGTCCCATGAAAATATTCTACATGCAAAATGCATACTCATTGGGATGTTTTTGGACATCAAGACATGGAAAACTCCATTGTAAACTTAATTTTCACATATACATGTTTAGAAAATAGAGATGTTTTGTGCTCAATGATGACTTTAGTTCTTTTACAGTAATTACAATAAATGCATGCAATAGAATCTAATTGTGAGGAATGTTAACCTTTTCTGAATTTCTGAAAATCAGCTCAGAACAGTAAGTACATCAGTGGTTTATGTGATCAGTGCTTTATCTCTGAGTATTAAGTGTCTGGACTAGCTCTCTCATCCCCCATTACAACATTCTTCTTGTTGGAAGGGTTGAAAAGTTAAAAACTACATTTCTTATGCTGTCTCACAACCAAGGAGTTCTGACTGCAAGTCACTTTGTATCCACTATACTCAATAAGAGATTTGGGGGAAGACATTGGGGAAGAGCCACCTTCTGATACCTCTGTTTGTTCTCCAAGTTTGGTCCCTGTACCAGCAGTACCTTGACTTGAGAGCACGTTAGAAGCATAAATTCTTGACACTAGCCCCAACCTACTGAGTCAGGAATTGTCAAGGCAGACCCAGCAATCTGTACTTAAACAAGCTTTCTATTTGATTTTGATGTACACTGAAGTTTGAAAACCACTGCTAAGCTATTGGCAGCTAATTGAAAAGATATTGGACACTTGAGGATTCCTTATACAATAGTCCATTCTCTAGCTTCCTGGGTGTCGAGATACAGTCGAGCAGAGACATCTTCCTGATATGACTTTCTATTTGAAAAGATGGATGTCTATTCTCCAGTTTTTCTGGATATGAGAGGCAATTGTAGCCTTCACATTTGTGTCCTGTGTTTAGTGGCATTCCAGAAGCAGCCTCCAAAATAGGAGTGAATCACCTCTATGTTCCAGAAGTCTGAAGAGGACCAGCCTAAAACTTCCTTCTTCTCTTGTTCCTATACTCTCAGAAGCATCTACCTATATTAAATACTTTTAACTTAAGATATATAGAGTGGGATCTGTTTCCCATACTGAAGCATGATGGAGCCATTCATTGGCGGTTTTGAAACATGGCCCCCGAAGTCTTCAACCATTTTCTCACTGAGAGGTGGACTCTCCTGTTGACCTCGAGGTCTATGACGGCTTGACCAATAGCATACAGATAGAAGTGACAAATTGCTAAGGGTTTAAGAAATTTACAACTTCCATTCCTTGTCTATTGGTACCCTGGCTTTTGTAACACAGACACTAACCTGTGAGGAAGCTAGACAATGATTTACCAGCTACACAAGTGAGGCATCTTGGATGTGGATTCTCTAGCCCCAGGCACACAGCTCCAGCTGATGGTGCATGGAGCAAAGATGAACATTCTCTGCTGAGCTCTGCCCAAATAGAAGACTCATGAGCTTTGGAAAAGAAAAAAGATTGTTTAGTTTACTGCAAATATCATCTTGCCAGTTTAAGAAGTCTGATATTCCTCGATTTGCATTTCTACTTTCCTAATTCCAGTTTTTTTTTTAAATGGACATTACCCTTAAATAAAATAATGCTATTTTATTTAATTATTTATTTATTTATTTTTGCTTTTTAGGGCCACACCCATGGCATATGGAAGGTCCCAGGCTTGGGGTGAAATCAGAGCTGCTGCTGCCTATGCCATAGCCATAGCAGCTTGGGATCTGAGCTGCATCTGGGACCTACACCTTAGCTCACAGCAATGCTGTCCTTAACTCACTGAGTGAGGCCAGGGATCTAACCTGCATCCTCACAGATACTAGTAGGATTAGTTTCTGCTGAACCACAATGGGAAATCCTAATTTTTTTTTAAGCGTGGTTGATTTAAAATTTATGCTGTACAAGAAAGTGACCCAGTCATTATTTTTCTCATATTACCTTCCATCATTCTATCACAAGAGATTGGACATATTTCCCTGTGTTCCCAGTAGGACCTCACACATGATGCTATTTAAATGTGAACATTGATCCCTCTTATTTAGATAAAGACATCAGCAGAAGACCCTGCTGTTGTTTTAAGCCACTAGGTTTTGTCATGGTCTGTTATGCAGCAAATATATATCTGGAATAGACTCCAAGTGAGGATATTTGCAGAATTAGAACAAGGATGTCAAACCTAGGCCAGAATGTTGTCATACTTTGGGTTCCCCTAAGCAGACCCAGATGTGAGGTGGTTGGGGTATGACTTTAAAATAAGACAGGAGGGGATTTTGAAGACAAGCAACCTTTCCACAGCTTTTATCGCATATCACAGAGCTTGTTTGAATATTTCTCTACATCTGGTTATGTAAAATTAGCGTGTTTTCTGCCAAGGAGGCACCTGCATACTAGAGAGAATATACGATTTTCTCTGTATATATTTTCAAGAAGGCATAATTTTCCTCTTTTCCGGATGAAAAAACAGAAGTGCAGAAAAGTTAGGTAATAGTCACAACATCACATATTTAATAAGTGAATAAAATGATTAGGCACCTGGCCCTGATGGCCCTGAATCTTATGGAATATTCAATTTTACAGAACATAGTGAAGCAGAAACTTGGTCATTCTTATTGAAACTATAGATTTGCTTAGTGGGATCAGGAAAATGAGACTATTCAAGATTATAATAGTTAAAACAAATTATATTAATAAAGTATTATTTTAAATCATTGACATATTTCATTTGATCTTCAGAAAAACTTTATAAGATATACAGGGCAGAAATTTGGCTTCATGCATTTTTTTGTAGTTTACAACAGTGAAACTCAGAATGTAGTAGTTATTTATCCAAATCAATGTTTAACCTGAGTTATCTATTTAGATTATAAACATGGAGCAAAATTCCTGGATAATTCCTAATGTTCCACCGTAATAGCATAACAAATAGGTCATTTTAGTACTATTTATTAACAATTCATTACTATATAGATTTTTTTCTTTTTCTTTTTCTTTTTTTTTTTTTGATGGGGCCCATGGCATGTGGAAGTTTCTGTGTCAGAGATCGAACCCACAAAACAGCAGTGACCTAAGTCACTGACAACATTGGCTCCTTAACTGTGAGTCCACCAGAGAACTCCCATTGTTCTATATTTTAATGGCCTTTTTATTTGAAACTTTTAAATTCCATTATCTATATAATCATAATAATTTGAACTCTTCATTTCTTAAATTAAAAAAACCATGGACGCATAGGAAGGATTTCAAGACAAGAAAAGACCTTTAAGAAGATCTCTTAAAATGTTCCTTTTTACAAATACAGAAACAAATGAAGGCTCTGAGAAGTGAAATGACTTTTCAAAGGTCATGGCTAGTTTATCCAGAGTGGGGTCTAGGACCCTCACTTTCTGACTGTCCCCCTCAAGACAGTACATGCCTACATACACAGGCTGTCTTCGTAACTGTTGCAATGCCTGTCACAATTGGGGTCTTTAATGTTTATTGAATAAATAAACAGTATCAGCATTGAGTCTCTTTGTTTCTATGATAAGCCACTTGAAGGCAGGGATTATGATTTATTGACTTTGTATTTCCTACGATGCCTAAGGACAAATTTTAAGCTCAAATCAAATATCCAAAAAGATTGGTTGAATTTGGTTTGGAAACGGGGACAGCAGCATCAGATGCGGGGCGTACAATAGTAAGCCATTTTCTCTCTTCTCCCCTCCAGAAATTTGCATTTTAATGTATGCCCTCTCCACAAGCACTTTCAGTTGTCACAAAAGAGTAACAACTAATGTTTGCTTGTCTCCTTCCAAAGTGCTTTCCTATACATGCTTTTGCTTGCTTCTGTCATGACCACGTGAAGGTTTGTACAGAGAGGGAGCACGTTATAGAGAGGTTAATGGATTTGTTCAAAGCTATACTAGAGATACATATAAAGCAGGGGATTTGAATTGAAGCTTCATGTTTCAGAAGTCATGCTCTTTTCAGGTCCTACCTTGAACCAAAGGACCACCTAGAAGATGACTCAGTAAGGATAATGGATGAAGAAATAAGAGGTCATGTTTGAAAAATTGTTTTACCAAACAAATTCCATAACCTTAGGCAAACCTTTAATGTTTCTAATTTGTTCACGGAAAAATCCCACTTCAGATAATCCCAGGAGGAAGAAGAAAGTTGTGGAATAAATAGATACTTTCCACCTTTCCATGTAGTAAATACCACCCTTTGTTTCTAAACACTGTAGTGCAAGATGAGAAATCCAAAGTCTCTGTAAGTGTCCTGCCATTTCAAACTATGTGATTATTGAATGCAGATATTCAATTCAGTTTGAAATGGGAGATAATATTTTATGCAATTATTAGATTCCAGCCAGATACTTTTTGTGACAAAATAAAAATGTGAGAATACTACTCCGCAGTTTGTGTTACAGGAATATTGCTTTCATTTCTTCCAGAGAATAAATAGGTACATGTCCATGCCATCTACTATGCTGTTATCACTTTATTTGCAGTATATTATAAAACCCAAGGAGACATATCTTTTGTTCACAGTGTTACTCTGCAAAAGAGAGAACATATCTGTTGGCCAGCCTGATATTCCAATAGAGAAGGGCTGTCATTAAAATCTTGCATACTATCAAGTGGGGAAGCAGACTTATATTGCAATTACTTTCCTATTAGCTGCTGCCCATTGCTCCTGACAGGTATAAATTAGATCTCGCTAGGTTGCCTACAGATTAATGAGTTCCCAAATTGGCATTCAATTGTTTGGGAGTGAAAGGCAGGAAAGGGAGGTAGATGCAAAATCTTTATACACCTGTGATTAGAGGATATTTTCTTTCATTTCATATTTTTCTTCCTTCTTCGGTATCGCTTGGGTGATAACTGACACTTCTATCCAAGGATTCCTTTCCAAGCAGCAGAAACTTGCAGCTGAGGCGAGGCCAGAATTAATAATTTGCGTGAGCAAACACACAGCTGCTGTTTGTGGAGAGAGATTCTATTAACGAACAGTGAATTCTCATAATTAGCAGAGCGGTTTCTGCAGCTGCCCGCCTGACCCCCAGACTACACAAATTGTGGGTGGTGTTCGGCCTCGAAATCAATCTTACCTAATTACTATAAGCATGTTCCTCCAGTCCTAATGACTGCAAAAAATTAGACATTTCTTACTCATTCAAATGCTCTTCTTATTAGATTTTCCTTTGTACCTAAATTTATATTTGTCTATTAGCATTTCTAAGAGCGTACAGGTGTAGTTACAAATCAGGCGCAGAGAAGTATAATTCATTTTCCTGCAGGCGTGCACCCACCAAGGTCTGCTCTGCAAACACAAGCAAGATTTGTGCCCCCTGAAAGCATCATCTCCCAAATAGCATTTAGAGAACATTCTGCAGGTTGGTAGTCATTCAGAGCCCTGCTTCTCCTCTATGCTTCAGGTCCCTATCACTCCTCTCTTCCCCTATCCCACTCCCCAAAAGTCTAGTAAGTTCAAAAGGAAGCGGTTATGTCTGCCATGGTGAGCCCTGACCTCATGGGAGCCAGGGTTCTGCTGGTTATTCTGTCACCCTGAAATCAAACCAACTTCTTTGACATTGATTTGTCTGACAAAGGTGAGGCTGAATGTCCCACTCTCAGTATCGCCCCCTCCCTCCTCCCCCAAATTGTAGCAACTTCTAAGACATGCCCAGGATTAATTTGTTCAGGTAACTCACTAAGTTTTCTTTGCAGAAGCAAGCTTTGGACAAAGTCTCCATGCTGTCTGCTGGTCTTCTGTCCACATCACCTGAGCACCAGGACTTGTGTCTGCTGCTACGCTGGAACCATGTGCCTATAGCCCAGACATATCTCAGCTACATTACTTTTCACTGAACTTAAGAAATGTAAAAGTGGAGTTCCTGTGGTGGCTCAGCGGATTTAGAACTTGACATAGTGTCCATGAGGATGTGGGTCTGAACCCTGGCCTGGCTCAGTGGCTTAAGGATCTGGCGCTGTCACAAGCTACAGTGTAGGTTGCAGATGTGGCTTGGATCCCGTATTGCTGTGGCTATGGTGTAAGCAGGCAGCTGCAGCTCTGATTCAACCCCTAGTCCAGAAACTTCCATATGCTGCAGGTGTGGCCATAAAAAGAAAAAAAAATGTAAAAGTGCTTATTCTGAATTAAGGTTATTACACTCAGGCAGTGGAGTGCACAGTTGGGCCTCATCTTCCATTCTACACTTAGAAAATAGGGGTTATATTTTTTTCCCCGCATCAACTATATCATCCAGGTCTGAGATGAATGAAACTAGTGTGAGCACCACTGAAACTATAACCTCTCTTTTGTTACATATCCAATCATTTAGTATTAACTAGTTTTTTTTTCTTCCCTTTCCTGCTCTGCCTCCCTTCTTTCCTTCCTTCTTTCCTTCCTTCCTTCCTCCCTCCCTTCTTTCCTTCCTTCCTTCTTTCCTTCTTTCCTTCCTTCCTTTCTTCCGTCCTTCCTTTATTAAGTGCCTATTATCTGCCAAATACTATTTTGGGTACTATGTTTGTATTAACAGGAAAAATCAATATGGTCCCTCATTTCATGGTACTTCTACTTGAGAGGGGAAGACAGACAATAAGCAGGTAAATAAATACATACATGTGTAATTACCAATTGCAAGAGACAGCACAGTATTGTTTGAAGGGCATGAGTTCTAGAATCAGACTTTGTGTCTTTGAATCCTGGCTCTAAATCTTACTTGCTGCAGACTGGTTATTAATTTTTTTCATTCCTCAATACCTTCATTTTTCATATAATAAAACTATATGTACTCATTTGGTTAAAATTAGAATTAAATCAACTGATATCCGCAAAAAACTTGGAACATGGTCTGGTATGTAAGAAGAACATATCTACATGTTAGGTACTATCATAATTATCATGAAAGAACAAAAGACAAGAAGTAATGGAGGAAGCTGCTTTAAACTGGATGAGAAGGGAAGGCCTCTCATTGGAGAAGACATTAAGCAGAGACTTGACATTTGTGGAGATGCTGGCTGTAAGGAGAGTAACAGGGGTTTTCTAAGCAGTGAAGTTACATGTACAAAGGCTCTGAGATAGGGCATACTTGGTATGTTCCTGGGACTAAACAAAAGCCAGTGCAGTAAAGGATCCAACACCAGGGACATCAGAATAGTTGAAAAGCTAAACGCTCCAAAAAGTAAGCATGAAGTAATGCCTTTAAATATCCTGAGAAACCGATGTCATAATTCCATGATGATTATAAATTTGTTAAAAATCTCTGGTCTAAAGATGTGATTACAACAGAATCCCCTAAAGTGCTGCACCAAGAAAAATAGATGTGATCTGATATACTAGGTTGTCAGTTAATTTTTCTTCTTCATTAAGCCCTAAAATCATTTGCCCTTTTTTTTTTTTGGCTCTTTAGGGCCACACACGAGACATATGAAAGTTCCCAGGCTAGGGGCTGAATCAGAGATACAGCTGCCTGCCTATGCCACAGCCATAGCAACACAGGATCCTTAACCCACTGGCAAAGGCCAGGAATCAAACATGCAACCTCATGGTTACCAGGTGGATTCATTTCTGCTGCACCACAATGGTAAGTTTTAAAACCATTTGTCTTAATTGCAGCTACATAAAAAGAAAATTTGTGTGATGAGCCTTAATTAAAATCAGGAGTTGAAAATCACTTCAGAACTCAAAGAGCAGAAACAGAAGGAATTTTGCAAATGAGACCTTACTGAACTCTGGGGTGTGGAAAATAGAACAGTTCCTACCCCAACCCCGAGTTGTGTGTTAGCACTCACATTTGAGCCTGAACCTTTGGAGCAAGCCTGACATAACCAGGCATAATGGGTATAGGAAGGGCTACCTTACATATCTCAGTTAAGGCAAAGGGGTTTTATACTCACATGGCAGAATGAGAAATGAAGGGGTACTGGCTTCCAGTTACTAAGTTTTTAAACAATCAGGTGCAACTAATGCTTTGCAAGGGAAAGGCCATGGTAGCATAAGCAACTAATGCATCTCCCTCTGAGCCACAGAGGTTTGGGCACTAGGTGAGGCTATTCTCTGTGGTCTTATGGACAGAAAAAAAGTGTGTTTGAAAACAGAAGAGACCATTTACCCAAAGTAATTCATTTAGCATTAAATATATAGGCAGTATTACCTAATGTTTTAAATATATGAACATTCCAAAATCATCAATTCATCAATTAAAGCCAAAACTAGCTCTTTATAGCAGAATTTAACTTTTCAGTAAACAGTAGTAAGATAAGGGAAAATAGTTCTGGGACTTCCTCTGTCAGAAGTAATCCAGGACTAAGTTTCATCACTGTCTGGCTCTATCTACCAAGAGGGCTGGACAGGACTGAAGGTGAATGGCAAACAGGGCAATGATTGGATCTCAGGACATATGGTCCCATAGGAGAAGCCATTTAAAGGGATTTTATTGTAGGCTGTTGTACCTGCAGTTTATGGCTAGAGCCTGAGTTTCCAAGGTTGACTCTTAAAGGGTGATTCTTGCACTTGCATTGAAACTACTTGAAATGCACACAGTTAAAAATGAAGATTTATAGGCTCACCACTCACTGTCTACACCATAACCAGAAGGAAGCAGGGAAGAAGACTGGCCCAGGAATTCCCAGTGATTGTGATCCTCACTAAAATTTGAAGATACTGTTCAATGTTAGATTCATAAGATTTACTCCAGAAAATGATGGAAATTCAATTGAAGATCTAAGGACCACTTGTATGTTACAGAAAATTAGTTTTATTTATTTATTTATTTATTATTTTTTTCTTTTTTTGGCACACCCTAGCATATGGAGGTTCCCAGACTGGGGGTCGAATTGGAGCTGGAGCTGCAGCTGCAGGCCTAGGCCACAGCCACAGCAGCATGGGATCTGAGCCACATCTGCAACCTATGCCACAGCTTGCTGCAATGCCAGATCTTTAATCCACTGACTGAGGCCAGGGATCAAACCTATATCCCCATGGAGACCATGTTGGGTTCTTAACACACCTAGCCACAATGGGGACTCATAAAGTTTTATTTTAAAGAAAATATTTCATTATATAAATTTTCAAATTCAAATTTTAAACTCATCTTAACTCACCTTGTGAGTGTGATGCACATATATTCTGGATAAAAGTCATTGAACTGACAATATCAAATGCTAGTGAAGATAAGGAGCAACAGGAACTCTCATTCATTAGTCATGGGAACACAAAGCGGTACAACTGTTTAGGAAGTTTGAAGGTTTTTACAAAACTAATCATACTCTAACCATATGCTCCAACTATCACAATCCTTGATATTTATTCAAAGGAATTGAAAACTTATGTTCACACAAAAACCTGCACGTGGATGTTTATAATAGCTTTATTCATAACTGTCCAATCTTGGAAGTAGCCAAGATGTCCTTCAGTAGGTAAATGTATTAATAAACTATAGTACATCCTGAATACAATGGAATATTATTCATCTCCAAAAAGAAGTGAAAAGAGGCCATCCCATTCTGGCTCAGCAGTTAATGAACCTGACTAGTATCCATGAGGACGTGGGTTCAATTCCTGGCCTTGCTCAGTGGGTTAAGGATCTGGCATTGCCGTGAGCTCTGGTGTAGGTTGCAGACGTGGCTTGGATCCCAAGCTGCTGTGGCTGAGGTGTGGGCTGGCAGTTACAGCTCCGATTCGACCCCAAGCCTGGGAACCTCCATATGCTGCAGGTGTGGCTATTAAAAAAAAAAGAAATGAAAAGATATGGAGGAAACTTAAATTCATATTACTAAGTGAAAGAAGCCAATGTGGGAAGGCTACATATTGTACATACTGTCTGATTCCAAGTATATGACATTCTGCAAAAGGCAAAACCAAGGAGACAGTAAACAGATAAGTGGGTGCCAGGAGTTGGAGGAGAGAAAGGTGGAGCACAGAAGATTTTAGGGCAGTGAAAATACTCTATGTCCTGTTTATATCTAGATATATTTGTCCAAACCCATAGAACATTCAACACCAAAAGTGAACCCTAGTGTAAACTATGGACTATTGAATGAAAATGGTGGGTCAATGTAGGTTCATCAATTGTAACAAATGTACCACTCTGGTGGGGGAATGTTGATAGTGGGAGAGACTCTGCCTGTGTGAGGTAGGGGGTATATGGAAAATCTTTTTACTTTCTGCTTCATTTTGCTGTGAGCTTAAAAGTGCTCTAAAAGTTTTAAATGAGTAAATACATCTAAAAAAAAAAAACCATTAAGCAGCTCAGAAACAGTTATTGGGTGTTTGGTACTTGAGATACCACATTAGGAGCTGACTAATGCCATGGGCTCTCTAATGACAGCACCCAATACAATACCTTGCACAAGTGGTCCTCAGCAGTGACTGGTTAAATTGACACTGAGTGGTCAGATCTGTGACTCTTCAACGTCTGAATTAGAAATTGGATAATTCCTTGCTTCATCTATTTTTTTAGCTTGGAAAAGAACCATGTAAACTGGGATGCTTTCCCATGAACTGAGTATATTCTTGGTCAAGCCACTCATCTGGTCCTGAGCCTGAATTTCCCTATTTTAAATTAAAGATGATGATAACCTCAACAAGTGCTGGGAGCAAGAAATAAAATAATTTTTGCAAATGTGTTTGACTGAACACATAAATGCATCTAAAATACAATTAATAAACTTTATACATAGTTGGTGGTTGATTTCTTTACAAGTACCAGCTTGATTTAATTAGAGGCAGAAATACATGTTCTTAACACTTAATTCTTTCCCCAACACATTAACTGATCAGTAAGAACTCTTAGAAGATAGTTCAGGTTTCTCATATCTAAAATTGAGGTAGATTGTGAATTCAAGATTTCTTTCCATAACTCTTAAGGGGGAATAGAGGGAAATCTAATGAAAGCTATGAGCCCTCTTCCTGGAAAATCCATGTGGACATTTCAGGTGGCTCCTGTATGGATTCCTTCTGAAGTCCATTCAGGGAGCCCAGGTTAAGAATGCTTGAATTAAAATGTAAGTTTACTCCTTGGGAAGGGCTGCTTTTATTCATCAATTTATTCATTCATTCAACCAACATTTATTAAAACCTCTTTAGTCCTGGAAATGCTAAATTCTTAAAACACACAAAAGCATGGTCCCTTTTTCCAGGAATTTACAGTTTAGTAGTAAAGAAGAAGAGAATGTCTCAATGAAAGGAAAAGTGCTGTGGAAAAATAAGAGGAATATGAGGGTCCTGACAAATCAGGGAAGGCTTCTCGAGAGTCTAATCTATAGAGATCCAACCATAGTTTTAATGGGTAAAGGGAAACAAGAAGTTGGCCAGAATACTGGGGGCATATTAGGGTGAAGTAAAGAAGAAGGATATACCAGGGAGAATAAGGTGTATAGACAGAGAGCAGGTCAAGGTTATACTGTCAAGAGAGCTGAATGGGCAGAAGGGTGAGACCAGGCTGGACAAACTAGTAGAGAACATATCATTAAGGGACTTCTTGAACACACCAAGAATCTTTCACTACTTGGAAGGCTTGGGAATGTATCCAGGAGGATTTTAAGCAGGAAGCAACTTAAATTTGCATTAAAACAATACTATGCAGCAATTTTGTGAAGTATAGACTGAAACAAGCAAGATTAAGAGTAAGGCAACCAGTTTTGGGAAATGTTACAAGTTATCCAAGATAAAGATGATGAAGATTGGAACTAAGGCTGTGGAAATGAAGTGAGAGGAAAGGGGATGGATTCTAGATAGGTTAAAAAGAGTGACTCCATCAAGATCAATTTATTGTGTGTGGACTCAAAGAATTGTAAAAGTTTAGAAGGACTTGAATTTAAGACTCAGGCTGGGGGGCCACTGGCAAATAGGTTCACTGAGATGAGGAAATAGAGGAAGAACAACAGTTTGGGGGGAGGTGGCATGAGGAGAATTCATGAGTTTAAAGTGCCTGTGAGAGCCCAGGTGGAGATGTGTATATAGACATCTGGAGGGTCCAGAGTAAGATGTAGGAGAACATGGGAAAATTAGGAGACATTAGCAAATAAGTGAAAATGGAAGCAGCAAGAGGATCTAGGTTGGTATGCAAATTAAGATTTAGGAGAAGAGAAGCATATCAAAGACAGAAACTTGGGGAATAGCTTCATTTATGGTGTGGACTAAGAAGTGGAAACACAGATGTGGTAAAGCCAGGTATATAAAAGAACATCAGGTTTTGTGGTAAAAGGAGAAATTTCAAGAATGATTGTGTGGTCAAGAGAACAAATACTTCATTCATTAGCCCATAAGATATGGGCTAATGGTGTCCACCCATTTCAAAAAGGAGAGGCCACTGGTCGTCTTAAATGAGGAGAAAAGTAACTTGACAGCTTTCAAGGCACAGAGAATCATTGCAAGGTATAGAACACATGAAGAAACACATGAAAAGGGCAGTGTCTGATACATAGTATATGCCTTTGCACCAGTATATTCTGCTAACAAATTTTAGATCTTTGACATTTCTTGAAGCAATTTATTTTAATTATTATTTCTGGAGTTTTATCATTTTATTTTAGTAGTTATATCCATATGATTTTAATAATCAGATATTTTAGACTCCAGTCTTTGGGAAAAGATTGTGCATTTTTTAATGTACTTATGACCTTTACAGAAAAGTGGTGATTTTTAAAAAAAGTTTTCTCTCTGTGTTTTTATTCTATTTTCATGGGATATATTTTTTCAAATTGTTTTACCAAAATTTTCAATTAGGGAGTACGAGGACCTAAATAATTTGGTAAATGACCTATGAAGTGTGATTTGGAGTTATATTTTTTAAAAAAATAAGCATTTAAAATATATTTGATGGAGATTAAACAAAAGACAGCAACATCTGATTAATAAATTTGATATTTTGAACACCAAAAATTGGAGCTTCTTTTTAACTCCAGATTGACAGAGAATGACTTTCAAGTTTGAGTTTCCTTTAAGGTTAGAGAGATTTATACAGGGCACTAAGATCCAAGTAAACCATTGTTTCAGATATAACAAAAGACCCCAAATAAAAAATAGGAAGGTATTAAGTACAAGATTTATTATGAAAGGGAATTATAAATATCATTTTTTGTCACAATATCACTCACAATATTAATGAAAAGGTCTTGACAGGTTACTAATTCTTCCCCCTGACATGTGCTTCAAAGATTGCAAATAGGAAACTCAGTTTTGAAATCATATTTGTTGGATTTTACATCTTTTATTGCAGAGTGTGCATGTGTGTGGGCATCACTGTTTATGTATAGCAGCTATAGCTACTCTGGGACCCTCCGATTTTCTCTCATCGCCAGTCCCCAACTTTCACTCTCTAGAGCTGATGGACCAAGGTGATAGGAAGTTCTTGAAAGAAAATTCTTAATCCTGGCTGAACATAATAAAAAACTGGGGAGTTGTTTTTTTTTATTTTATTTTTTTGCTTTTTAGTGCTGCACTTATGGCATATGGAGGTTCCCAGGCTAGGGGTCAAATCTGAGCTACAACTGCCAGCCTACACCACAGCCACGGCAACATGGGATCCCAGCCAAGTCTGTGACCTATGCTGCAGCTCATGGCAACCCCGGATCAAACCCGCATCCTCATGGATCTTATCGGGTTCATTAACAGCTGAGCCATGAAAGGAACTCCATGGGGAGCTTTTGAAATGCTGGTGCTTGGACCCCCAAATTAGAAATTCTGATACATTTCACCTAGAATAGGGCTTGGGCATTCAATTTTTTTAAAAAAGCTCTTTAGATAATTCTAGTATGCATTAGAAACTCTGTCCTAGAAAATTTTTGCACCCCTTCCTCAAGAGCAAAGGATTTGTCCTACAGTAACATCAGTCAGGTAGAGATATGAGCAAGGCTGCTAGGTGAACTTCAGTTTGTATTAATGCAGCAAATATACTTCAGAGGCCTGCAACTCCTTTTCACTTTTAGCTTTAAAAATTCTTTCAATTTCAAGATATGAAATAGGAAAAGCTAGACTACATAGATGAATTTTTGTTCTCACTTTAAAGAAGAATTAGTGACAATTTGTCAAAAATCTATAAGTTAAGTTTCATGTTCAATACTAAAATCCTAGACTCCGTGTGTGTGTGTGTGTGTGTGTGTGTGTGTTTTGCATCTTCCTACAAAGACTTGCGAAAAAGACACTGCAAGTTTTCTCAGCATTGTTTCTGCAAGATGATTTTGATCAGTGAATTTAATATCAAAGCTACTGTTTCTTAGAATGAACTTTTCTGGTTTTTAAATTTTCTACCCTTGAGATAATGCTCTGACAAAGAACCAATGAGAAAAAATGAACAGGAGGTTGGCTTGTGTCCGTTTGAAAGGAATGGTTGGGAAACAATATATATATATATATATTTTTCATATCTGAAAAGGAAGTATTTTGCTCATCATTCTTTTCCCCAGAGTTTTCTTATACAGTGGAGTGGGCATCATTCGCTCCTGGCAAGGACAGCTTCTCCAGGCTTATCAGCAGTGACTCCACTGGGAGCTGGGAGTGGAAACATTTCTTTCATCTCCATTTTTCATTGTTAACCAAGCACCAGAATGCCCTTACTTTTCACACTTGAGGCTAAGTTCCATATGTTTCAGGAACCCTTGAGGAGTTCCAGTGTGAGGATATATGTTATTCACAGTAAAAACATCTGTAATACCAACATCCACCGATTAACCTATGAGTCATTTGTTGGGCTAGTTGTGGATTTTGCTTTGCAGCTTTGTGTGCTGGGCAGACATTCGTGCATGAAAATCAGTTCTCTGTGATGTTTCATGGCAGGAAAAAGAAAGTATTTTCCCTGACCATGAGAAGATGGATGCTAGCTTTTATGTGCACACTGCTTTAGGCTTCAGGGCAGTCTAGGATTTCACAAGTTCTGTGAAATCCTTTTTTCTTCACCCTCTCTTTATTCATGGAAATAACTCATCGCTGCCTCATCTGATAGTCTTTCTTTCAGTGGAGGTGTTAAAACCAATAGTATTTGCTGATGGAACACATTGCCTTGGACCAGAGTATTTTAATCATATGGGCAGACCAACATTTATCATTCATTTTCTTCTATTTCAATTCCAAGCAAAGAAAGGCAAAAGCAAGGTAGGAGATTTCCTCTATGCATATCCCAATCCCTAAAATGGCTGGTTCCCTTTGTTCTGCATTGTATGACAAGAATTATAAAGACTTGTTTGAAACTCCCCCAAATAAGTTATGGTTGTATCTCATTTGTGGGCCCATTGAATGAGTAAATGAATTTTTATTAGTAGAGTGGCAGTGTTCTTTCTTCTCTCCTTTCGTCTTCAATACAGACGTGTCTTCTTCCCACTTATGATGTTTCAACAAAAGTTATGTTGATTTTATCTCCTGCTTAAGTGAAATCAGATATAATTTTAAAATATTTTTAGATTTCATAAAATGTATGTGTAGCATGACTAAGGTTGGGTTGGAAAAGAAAGTCATAAAAATAAAAACCACCCTGAACACTCTGAGCTATTACATGTCATAAGCCCCCTGGATGACTGAAGCAGATTTGAAGGAGTTCGCACCCACCGAAACCCTTGGTACATGGAGCATGAATCTTTGAGACCCAAGTGTGATTACACATGAAAAAACAAAACGCTATTTCAGAGGGGAAAATCACAACCATCAAAAAGGTTTGGGACATCAAATAGATCTTAAAAATCAACAATTTGATGAGCTAAATCAAAATGAATTAGAAACATATGGATTAAATTTCTCTTACTGAACACATGGGTTTAAAAGGAAAAGAGAACTTGGAAAATGTGTTTTGTGTTTCCTCAAACCCAAAATGTTTGAAAAATAATTTAAAGCAATTGTTGGAATCAAATGTGCTTGACTTCTCCCAATCTTGAGTACACCCACTTACTGAGTCTACAGTGATAAGATTTCATATTTTAAATGAATAACAAACACTGAGGGAGATCCAACTCCTCCTGGATTTTCCTCACAACATGTGAACAATCAGGTTGAAAGTTATCCAGCCAGTAGTCTTTGATAATTACTAAGCAAAATTTTGAAATTTATGTAGACTATAACATACTTTTAAAAACATTCTTTATTTTCAGTTTGGAATTAGCAGAAAAGAAGGAATTAAATTGTGCTGATGGTTGTACATGCAGCTTACTCTTCCATGGGTTGAAAATCAACCACCTTTTTAGAGAGTCCTGTGTTCAGATGGCTTGCATAAGTACTCGATGCAGTATATATATATCCACATACATATATATGTACATATGCATATTATTTTACATTCCGAGATATTCTGTATATCACATTAAATATGAAACTTTTGGGCGATAGTTGCAGTTTTGATGGCATTTTGAGAATTCTTTGATTTCTGAATTACTACTAAAATAACTGCACAAGATTATTAAAATTATATTTTGTTCTTGTTCACTGTTGATGTTTGGATTTTCATCTGTACTGAACTAAGACAGAAATTGATTTTTTTTTTGTTTTCCTATAGCAACACTACTGAACTCATTGATCCACTGAAAGCTTCACACTTCATAATAATCATAAAAGCTACTGATTTTGTAATAGTCAAAAGGGAATTTTGTCTTTATATTAGGTGTCTTACTAGAAGAATCACAGCATTGTCTTTACCAAAACAAAGACATGTATAACCATACTTCTTCTCAAAGCCCTCTGCTACCTTGGTAAAATCTATATCCTAAAATATACCATGAGGAGTTCCCATTGTGGCACAGCAGAAACAAATCTGACTAGGAATCATGAGGTTGCGGGTTCAATTCCTGGCCTCGCTCATTGGGTTAAGGATTCGGTGTTGCTGTGAGCTGTGGTGTAGGTGGCTGTAACGTAGGCCGGCAGCTGTAGCTCTGATTTGACCCCCAGCCTGGGAACTATGAATACACAATGGAAGTCACAAGGTAACTTGGCATGTTGGATAGGTTAAAAACATGGCTGTTGTGTTAAATTCAAATCCTAAATTGAATCCTGATTCCATCACTTACTAGCTGTGTGGCCTGGAGTGAGTTTCCTAACCTTTTCAAGATTTGTTTATTTGCTCTGTAAAATGGGGATAGTTAGTAATATTGATCTCATGGGGATTGTTGTATCAAATGAGATAATGCATGAAAAGGGCTTAGAATTGTGCTTGGTAGGTAGCTATGAAATCAATAGAAGTTAGCTTTTAGTATTATTAATAAAGAAAAGAGACTGGATTATAGGAATTAAATAAGCAAATATACACAGGAAAATTAGACATTTAAGTGCTAAATTACTATATTACAAATAATAAAATATTTCCTTAGAATTAACTTGAAACGTAGTTTCATACTTGAGAGGGCAGAGGAGAATGAATGTAAGAAAGAACAAATAAGAGAGATTTCTGGTGTTATTGAACCCATTCACGCATCCCTTCTACACCACTTAATACAAGACACTTATCTGTAGAAAGGGTAATAGAATTCTGGTGTAAATTTTAATAATTGCAGCAGTGATTACCTTTAGATCCTGTGAGTTCATTATTGGCTGAATAATTCCAGAGGCTCTCGTTAAATGGCCCATGGAATGAACCAGGCATGGAATTAACCTATCTTTAGTTCCCTAAAGCTTATGTCCCATGAAGGAGTACTCATATTGCTTTGTGCCTACACATTTTATACCATTTATCCTTTTGGAAAATAATTATTTAAAGGGGTTAAAACCAGAATTCTAAGTGAACTGACCCTTAAGTGATTACAAAATAAAAAAGGAAAAAATTCCAGTGGCCGAAATTATTTTAAATGACTACCATCTTTCTCTTGCAGCTACTTTAACTGCACATCATTATTCGCTATGCCCTGTGGTTTGGATGCCAATTGCAAGGCGGCTGCCCTGTCCCAGCCTGGGAATTCTCTGCAGGGGATTCTTCAGGAAAAGAGGCATTATGTGTGATGGAAGGATAAGTACTGGGTTAATAACCACTAAATATATCTTTTACCAAAGCCTCGCTGAAATTCAAATAGCGTTTTAGTTACTTAAAGTGTTGCTTTCTAATGGGGATGCTGAATTGGGTTCACTGAATTTGTGAGACTATTTCTTTGCCATGTAAATTTTTCTTTTTTTAACTGTAGAAAAAGTGGGCATTACTGCTTTAGAAGTGTTGTCCTGGAAAGATCTTCATATATATTTCTCTTTTTAGAGATTTTCCATTTATGCATTCCAGAATATTCTTTGTCTAGTCCTTCTTTGGGGGCTCTAAAAGTTTTCAGATTTATTGAATCCAAGAAGTTGCAGGTCATCGTATCCAACCTCTTGACTCATGCTTGACTCTTTTTACCAAACCAAATTATTTTATAATTTGCCCTTCCATTATTAGAGAACTCACCATATCCCAATATAGCCTATTTGTCAGAGAACTATGCTTTTAGAAAGCTCTTCTTCAGGTAAAGTTGATTTCCTTATAATACTCACCAACTAACCTAATTATATTAATTGCCACCATACAGTTCAGATCTAAACCCCTTTCCACATCTCTAGGACTTGTTGCCAATTCAGTTGAACTCACGCATGGAGTTCTTACTGTGTGCCAGCAGTCATTGCTTATTTGAGGTTATTTCAGCTCTCTCACTATTTGGCTTACTCTTAGGGTGACTTAGTTCACCCCTGTCCTTTCCAAAGGATAGTGAAAGACCAATGCATTATACAGGCTCCATTCTCATCATCTTTGGGCTAGTTTCTATATGGACTGATCAAAAATAAATTTACATTAGCCATTATGGAATGCTTTTTTTTTTTTAATATTGAAGTGTAGTTGATTTACAGGAGCAGTTTTTGTAGTGTTGACTCACAATAAGCTTGAAATCATTCCAGCACAAAGCAGAGATGAATAGAGCTGGTGCTGCCAATGTCTACCTCACACACACATGCACTTTAACACTGACCTCCTTCATAGATACCTGAATGTGAGGAGTTCCCATTGTGGCTGAGAGGGTTAAGAACCTGACATACTGTGGGTTTGATCCCAGGTCTCTATCAGTGGGTTAAGGATCTGGTGTTGCTGCAAGCTGTGGCATAGTTTGCAGATGCGGTTCTGATTTGACTCCTATCCTGGGAACTTCCATATGCTGCAGATGAGGCTCTAAAAAGAAAAAAAAAAAAAGTGCAAAGGCTAGAGTGAATCCATAGATGCTAAAACTTCATCTTCCATTTACCTCATTTGTGTTTTCTCAGCCCTATATTTCTGTATAACTTTCACCACAGAATCAAAAGTAGGATTGTGCACTCAATGCCATTGTCATCTTCTTGGACTTAGACCATCATTCTACATATCAGATCTTTGGATGAACATTTATTTTTTATTTTGTTATTTATTATATTCAATATATATCCCAGATTTTTTTTACTAGTTTGATCTGCTTATTATCAATTAACAACCAAGCTTGTACATTTCCAAAATTTAGCAATACCATTGGCCCTAGAGCAACAGAGGTTTGAACTGTGTGCGTCCTCTTTCAGCCTTTTTTTCCATAAATATACAGTCAACCCTCATATGCACAGGTTTCACATCTGAGGATTCAACTAACCATGGGGTGAAATTTCTATCCACAGTCGTTTGAATTCATGGATGCAAAACCCCTTAGGTACGGAGTGCCGATTGTACTCGGCCATTTTTCATAAGGAACTTGAGCACCCCAGGATTTTGGTATAGCCGGGCATCCTGAAATCAGTTCCCTGCAATATCAAGGGAAGAGTGTACTGAAAAATTGGCTTATTTTCCATATTTTGGATTTGCCACTTGTTTGGCAGCTTCAGAAAAACCAAGTTTCTTAGGATAATTAGACCAAGTCTTTGAAACTACAATCTCCAGGGGTTGTCAACACCTGGCTTTATCAATATATCTAAGAAATTGTGTAAGGGCTTTCATACACGTTAAGTTGATGTAAAAAAAATAAATATACTGTGATTACATGGATAACCTACCAGTGAACTAAAACACCTCTTTCCTTCACATGAAAGTCTTGGGCAGACATTCTTTCTCTTATTTGTCATGAACTGTTATTTCTCATAAGCTTGAAATAGGTAAAAAGAGGACATCAAAGTAGCTCACAGTTTGAAGGACTTTATGCATAATTTCCTGTTAGATTGATTTTATGGAATGTAAGTATGGATCATAGTTTCACCACAGTTTATCACTTCTGAGAATCAAGATCAAGTAAACAGTAAAGGAATTAAAAAAAAACATAAAAATCTTCAGAGGATTGATTGAGATTCTCCTATACCTGGTGGTAGAGCTATTGAACCCCAAAAGACTCATACACCTCCTAATCACAAATATTCTGCAGGCATTGATTTATTGGATTCTTTCCACCAGCTGTTTAGAGGGTACAGAAAATGCACCAAGCTTTGCTGGTGACCCCCAAGTGCTTTAATTCCTATGCATGCATATTTTCACATTATTACAGAAAGGTTTCATTTGCAATTTACAGGCTGAGTAGCAATGAGTCCGTTTCACAGAGGTCAGTGATTTCACCATTCCTCCTAGTGATGGAATTATAGTTTAAACAGCTGGAGCACTGTCCCAGGAGGGACACCGGGGTATGGCTCCTTAACGGCAGAATAAATCCATCAGACATATTTCATGTGTCTGATAACATTAATAGATACCAGGACTGTTTAAATATTTAATGAACTCACTCAGAGGCTGTTTACCAAGGGGGAAAAAAGAGCTATCAGAAGGGATGATCACATCCTTTTGATCTACAATGACAACAACAAAACCGAAATCTCAGCCAATGACTTCTCTTCCTTGCTGCAAACTCCATCAGGGGAACCCTTTTGCTACATGACATGTTTCATTTCCACAGTGTGCCTGAGAGTGTTTTCAGTTTTGCAGTTCAAAAGTTAATCATTTCCATGCGGCTCACTACTTAATAGAGATGCCAGAAGTCATAGAGTAGTTTTCAGTTGGGATGGAGAAAAAGGAGAGAAAAGACAATCAGAGATGCATAGAACAAGCAAATGGCGTGCTGAACACAGATCCCCAGAGGCCCTTGGTGTGTTAATGAGGGAGCAAGCCTGATGTAAGTGTGGCTCCTGGCTACCTTTGGTAATAGTCCTTGGGACAATCGCTTGGTAAACACTTCTTTCTGGATATGAATAATGGTCATTGTAAAAAAAAAAAAAAAAATCACAGCCTGATATTTGGCATAAGTTTATTTTAGTCTGAGAGCAATTTTGTTTTGGTTTACGAAATTTCACTAAATGTGGTTTGGCCAGGCGGAATAAAAATGGTTTTATTTTGTGGTTTCAGATGCCTGTTTGGTCATGCAAAAATGAAACAATAGCTAACTTTCAAATGGTGGGAAATTGCTAGCTCTAGGTCCTTACTGTCTGTTGGCACTAACAAACACTTATGTTGGAAAACGGTCTATGGCACACTTTCCAGAGCATTTTTTCCTCAATTGTATTGACTATAACCCTAATCCAGTTCTCTTTATGGGATCAAGGCTATGCCTAAGCCTTGTGTACACCATCTTGGTCTGCTCTAATACCTGAAAAGCTCAGCCTAGATTAGAATAAATTAAGGGTGCCTCCTAGACCTGGTTGAAAATTTCTGGCTGTTTGGCAATTTCAAACTGAGTGTAGACAGGAAAAAAGTCATGGCAATTTTCTTTGGGGACTAAGAGAGTATGTTGGCTTAATTAAAAATGGATACATTTTCGAACATCTCAAATGAATGCCATTAGCATTATTTATACTCTGTTTTCGCTCAATTCTGTTTTCCTATAGGTCTGTAATTTGTAATAAGAGCATAAGAAAGCAGATGGTGAATTTCCTGAGTGCATAGTGTTGCTCTACTTTTTGAAGGGCTGTCATTCTCAGAAATGAAAGACTTACACTAGACCATACCTTTCCAAACAAATCATTTTCAAGTATATAAATAGCATAATTAATCACAATGGAAATATAAAATGTTTAATCAGTAGCAGATGGACCGAAACAAAGAAATCTTATGTATAAGACTACTTGAAATGTTTAAAGTTGCCTACTTTTAATGTTTGTAAAAATGGATTTTAGGGATCATGTTTTCATTTAAACTTAATTGTTACAATTTTATTCCTTTTTTTCCCCAAAAAGATTAAGCAGCCATTTAGCTGCTGTTTTAGGAAAGCAATGGAGTCACTGCCCGGCATAAGAGAAAAGCTATCTAAACTGCACATTTACCAGGGAACAGTTTAAATTATCCAAATTCTCCCTTTCATAGTAACTAATGATAAAATTTCCTCATGATCTTGAGAAGTAACCTGGGAGAGACATTATGTGGGAAAACGTAGCTGGTATACCAAAGGCACAAATCTTTGATCTTGATCATCATTTTAAATCTTTTAAGTAAGTGTGTTTTAGAAAGAGAAAATTCTGACAGTAAAGGAGCAAAACCTCCTTTTGGAAATTGGGTCTGGTTTGGACTAAACTCTGCAGCAATAAAAGCTGAAACTAATTTCCAGATGGAATAAATTGGTTCCAGAGTTTCTGAAATTTTGGCCAGCATGTTGCACAGCTGAAGTTGATCCTTGTTTAGAACTGTTACAAAGGGCAGGGAAGGGGGGCTGCTCTATGGGGATACATCTCCCAAGAGATCATACGGCTGGCAGTTAGTGTGGTCCTGTTTGCTTCAGCCATCCATTTCTTTGTGCTTCAAAGGGTGGTGCTTCTAATCAAGTCTCTGAGCCTGATGGGTACTCTACTTCTGTCCCTATAGTTTGCCAGACAGTCTGACAGACACAGTCTGTCAAGGTAAAGTACGCATTCACCATACCTTTGGTCGCATTCTGAATCCACTGAAGTGGGACAAAGGGATGAGGGCCTGAAAACTGACAGCCCTTCTCCTAGAAAAAAGGCAGAAGATGTTTTGGAGGACATCCTAGAAAGTAATTTTGAAACATCTTCAAGTAGATGTAGGCTAGGAGTTTCTGCTGTAGGCACAGTAGGTTAAAAATCCTACTGCAATGTCTCGGGTCACTACAGAGGCATGGTTTGATCCCTGGCCCTATGCAGTGAGTGGGTTACATGATCCTGCATTGCCATGGCTGCAGCATAGGTTGCAATCCCCCGCCCAGGGAACTTCTATATGCTGCACATGCAGCCTAATTTTTTTTTTTTAAAGTAGACATAGGCTCTACTTCCTTCTCACCGTATCATCATGCCGCGAGGACTAGAAGAGCATCTGGGAGTTCCAGTTGTGGCACAGTGGAAATAAATCTAATAACCATAAGGATGCAGGTTTGATCCCTGGCCTCACTTAGTGGGTCAGGGATCTGTCATTGCCATGAGCTGTGATGTAGGTTGCAGATGCAGCTTGGATCCTGAGTTGCTGTGGCGGCAGTGTAGGCCAACACCAATTCCACCTCCAGCCTGGGAATTTCCATGTGCCTCAGATCCAGCCATAAAAAGCAAAAAAAAAAAAAAATAAAAAAAAGAGCACCTGATGGTGTTACAACCAGCTCACTGGGAGAGGGAGTGGTTAATATCCTATGCTCAGTGTCACAGCAATGATGTGGATCATGTCAGGGTATGACCTTTTTCTTACCTTCCTCCTGAGCATGGCCCCCCAAATGAAACCTTGATTAATGAACTTTGAGTAAATGCCTATCTGGAAAATTTTTGACATCTAGGTGAACTAAGGATTTTTTAAAAAACACTTAAAATGTGTCTTCATGGTTTTCAAGGGTTTTAATTCTCTGCTTATTCTACTAACCTTCTTGGATGATTTTGAGTGGTTAAAATTTCCCTCTTCCTTTTCACCCATTTAAGAAGAATTATGAAATCTGAATTTCTTTCCCACAATTCTAGAGAATTTACGCAATCTGAAATAGTGCAACTTTTTCTCTTTATCTGTTATTATGTTTAGTGTAATTCTGCTCAGAAGGCAGTTTTAGGTGGGGTACATGTATGGCAGGAGAGATTGTATGAAGGCCTCTCTAAGAAAGTGACACCACCAGGCATTCCCCAGCCCAAATCAGGTACCTGGAACTCATTCCCCCTTTGCTCTGATGTCACACTGACATCAGATTCTGAATCTTCCACTTCATAGCATCACTTGAATTTGCTCCTCCCTTTCTCTCCCCATTGCTTTGGTCTTAAGTCAGGCTTTTACCATCTCTCCCAGGCAGAATCACATTAACTTCTTGACTGGTTGCCTTGCCTTCATGCTTGCTTTTCTTCTATCATCCATGGGGTTGCCAAATTAATTTTTCAAAAGCACAAGTCTAAAGCCTGTTAACAATTGCTCCCTACCATCTATAGTGTGAAGTTCAAATTCCTACTTGGTAAAGCATATACATGCTTGCTCACCTCTCCAATCTCAATTTCAGGCATGCCCTGCCTTCATATATGATCCTCCTAAAAATCCCTTAGAGTACCAACCTGTCAGCATTCCTCACCCTCACAGCTTCTCTCATATTATTTCATCCATTTGGACACTCATTGCCCTTTTGTCAACCAAAAGTTCCTTCTTTAACATGCCAAATGGTTCATGCTCATTCATGCTACACCTGCACTGAACCATCTAGAATGTTTGCAACTCTCTAAGCTTTCATTTCTTTATCTAGAAGCTGGAACCAGTTGGGAGGACTAAATAAGATTTATAAACTCCTGAAGTGAAATAAGTGTTCCACAAATTGACATTTCTGTTACCTGGTGCCTAGTTTTATTTACAGGGATGGTTTTTTGAAGCTGCTGCCCCTTCCGCTACCATGTGAACCCCAGGGACTACCACAAGGTAAATATTATGTGTTGGATGAGTGGGGAGATGCTGCCTTCCATGGAACAGTCTGTCCGTCCTAGATGGGCTAGATTCTGCATTTCCCTGGTAAAAATTTTCATCAACCAAATGTGTTTCAGTTTGAGGTAATAGATTATCTTCTTCCTTATCTTTCCAAAATGAGAGCATTTCCAAAATCTTCACCTTTAGCTCTCTCTGCCCTTCTCCCAAAAATGACCTGTTACTTGTCCTTTGTACCTGATTTTCTTAACTTTAACCCCAAAGCCCCACTTCAATCATCCAAAGATTGATATCCTGCAAAACTAGTTCCATTATGTTGATTGCTTCATCAAAACCTCTTAATTGACTTTGAGCCTTGCCTACTATACTGAAAAAGTCCGATTTTCTTTACATGAGCATTTTCCTACTGTCTCCACCTCCAATCTCTCATCAAGTATTGCTGATTTGACTGTAGTCCAGGTCCCCATCATTTCCTGTGTCCTTGTATCCACTTTGCCCCTCTCAATCCATTCTCCACTAGAAGAGTTGTGCTTTTGATTACATGGCTTCTTAGTGTACAGTTTCTCAGTAATGCCCTGCTCCCCTCAGGATATAAATTCAGACTAGGCATGCCCCTCACCCCTGAAAGCCTGTTGTATCTGACTACTGTTTATTGCTCCAGCTTCATCATCACTTACTCATCATATTGAAAACAGTTACAGAGCTTGTAGCTCAGTCAGCTCTCCCTTCACTGTTTCTGGGCCTTTGGAATAAGCTGGAGTCCTATTCTTCCCTCTCCCACCATCTCTGTGCTTGGAGAACTCCTTCATATCCTTCTTGTCTTAGGCCTTGAATTAGAAGACTTTGCTAATCCACCAAACTAGAGTTAGGTACCTTTTCAGTGCTTTTCATATTTTTCTGAATTTTTTACCTCATGTTAGACAGATATTATGCTTTCCTTTTTCCTTGCCTCTCTTGTCCTGAAAAGATGGCAAGTTCTGTGAAGTTAGAGGACAGTGTTTTTGTTTTTCTATTAAGACTTTGTTTTTTTAAGAGTTGTGTCTATAGTTCCTAAGTCAGTGTCTCATATTTAGTAGGTACTCAAGTTAATACTTATTAGATGAATAAATTTGAAGCCATTCAGGATCTGTCTTCATTCAGCCACATTCCTTAACATGAGCTAGAGGTTGACTCGTCCCTTCCTATTTCCCAGTCACCTCTTGCTTCTTCTTGCCTTTAGGACCTTTTGTTTTATCCCCACATAAAGAATCCTTATGTCTTCCTCCACACTGCATGGCAACACCCCTCTGGGTCCTAACCATAAGTCTGGAAACACTCAGGTTCTTCTTCACCATGAAGCTTTCTCTGAGATTCTTATAACTGTACCCTTTGACAAACTTCCTATTTTGTTTATTATAATTCACTGCAGTTAGTCATATCATACCTTGCTATGGATTTAAACTTTATTTTCAGTGAGGGAAAGACCTCAGGTCCAGAAGGTTGAAATCATTATACTCCATTTTAATTTTGTATGAATTTCCAATTTACATCTCAACAAAATGACTAGGTTCTTAAAGAGCTGTCTGTTTATTGCTAACAGTCACAGCCCCAATAAATGTTAAGCACATGGGAAATAGTAAATTTAAATGAATGAAAAAATTTGAATTTTAATCTATCAGGAAAATGTACTACCTAATAGGAAAGACACTGCAAAACAAATGTAAAATAAACATAAGTTATTAAACTCTTTCCAGTTGATAACAAAATGCTCGATCTAGATTTAAACTAATAGGCAAGTTGTGGTTGAGATCCAATGACCCATGACTCCAGATCCTAAAGTGAAGAAACTTCTTCCCACTTTAAACAGGGCATTAAATTCTTTGAAACCACTGGGCACCAGGGCCAAGAATTTGCTACACAAGGTTATAACATAGAGTTGTACACAAGTAATCTTAAATAATTGATATCCCTTAATGTGGTTTATTTAAACCAAACAAGTAAATTATTCACCTGAAGGATATAGAATGATTCATTCTTTTCTTGTTATCTCCTCCCTCTATTCTTCTACAAACAGTTATGAATGATTATTTGGACAAAGAGGGAAGTTCACAGTAAAAAGAAAAATTAATAAAAAAGCAAAGAAAAAAACAAACAAAAAAAGATGCCCAGTGGCTTCTTGTTGATGGAGTTGTCTTTCTGTGCCATGAATAAAAATAGTAAGAGTAATTTGAAATTAGTCATTTGACATGAATGTTTTTTTTCAACTTATGCATGATTTCTTCCATTTGCAATTGTTATTAACAAAGGAACATGTCCTAGGTTTAGGAAGAGCGAGTCTATAGGAGATCCAATAGTTCAAGAAGGTCTAAATTGTTCACTATACATCTCTCAATTTTTATCTTGAAATGAAGTTTTATATGTGCATCTATACCATTTGAACTCCATATACAGACACCTATGAACATGATACAACTTATTTTCATATTTGATAAATATGAAATATTGCACTGGTTTATGCCTTCATTGTGGAGCCCTGGGTCTCTCTCTGCTCAGAGATTACTTTTCAGTGTATTCCTCTCAAGTGGTCTCTATATAAGTTGTTAAATTAATGAGAACAATTCACCCAACTCATTAACTTTAGCTACATTATTAGACAAAGCCATACTGTATACTGGAGACTGTCATGTTAGTGCTCTAAGTAATTATTGTAAACTCATCATGTCGTTTGGTGCATTGAGGTCATGATACCATTGTACATGAGGCCAAGTTAGTAGAACTACATCTGCTAATTCTATGTACATGAACATTTTGATTTTTGAAAGTGAAGGTGATAATATTAAAGATGCTTTTAAAATTCTGTTTAGAAGCAAATTTTACTTTCATTTCTCTATTTATTTATATATTTATTTATAGTCACACCTGTGGCATATGGAAGTTTCCAGGCTATGAGTCAGATCGGAGCTATAGCTGCCAGCCTATGCCATAGCCACAGCAACACAGAATCGGAGCCAAATCTGCGAGCTACACCGCAGCTCACAACAGTGCCAGGTCCTTAACCCACTGGGCAAAGCCAGGGATCTGAACCCTCATCCTCATGGATACTAGTTGGGTTCGTAACCTGCTGAGCAACGATGGGAACTCCCTACTTCTATCTCTCTTTACCCATCCATGAAACTATTACCTCCGATATCTTCTCTGATTTAAATCTAGAAAAAAACCAACATAAAAATATTTTGAGGTTAAATAAGTTATTCAGTGTTTTAGAGAAGTAAACCTTATGACTTCAGTTACTTCCACAATTGTGTAGCTCTTCTTCCTGATTGTCTCTTAATTCTATGAATTAAGCTCACATAATGGGTCCAACTTGTGAAATCAATACATAATGACAGTAGAGTGTTTCCTGTCACTAAGTCAACACTGTTATGGAATTTCTTCAGGGTTTAAGACCAGATCTGAAAGACAAGAAATAAACATACTAAGAATTCATCAGATGGTGTTTCCATTGCAGATGCTGAAGTCAGAAATTTTGCAGCTTCCATTAACTTTCAGCTTAACCTGGAATAGAGCAAAAGATATGGGGCATATTTTTAAAAATGCGGTGACAAAATGCACCCAACACTAAATAGAATATTCAGCTAAAAAAACCCTCATCTTTTGAGAGATGGTAAATCATTAAGTTTAAAGGCACAGACCTCAAATTACTGCTTGCCTTTGAATCCTACCTTTATAACCTAATAATTGCTAACCTTGACAAGCTACTTAATTGCATCTGTATCTCAGCTGAATTTCTAAAATGTATATAATATAGTACTTAACTCACAGAATTGCTGTGATATTTGAATGAGTTAATACTTTACCTCATAGACTATATGAATCAAAAAAAACTATACCAAGTACATTATACCTTCCTAGAGATTGTCAGACATATCCAATTTTTGAGATGTTAAATGTAAAAGAAAATGTTTGTCTTAGAAATGACAAAAATATGGTCCATATGAGCACCTGGAACATGTCTGGTAAATTGCATATGTATATTGAATGTTCACTATTATTATTTGTAACGTTCAAGTAATAATCATGCTAAGAATGATCAGTAAAATGTATCTGTGTTATTTCCATTTTTCTTCTTCTGGAGAAGGGATAATTTTGTCTTTCCACAAAACAAGGTCATTGGAAAGACAAATATTTCATCTGATGATATTAGCTGGCATTTCATTGTTTAAAGTTATCTCAAGGAAAATGGTGGTTGGGAAGCCTCCCAAAAGCTTCAAACAGCTGAGGAGGACAGAGCCTTCTCTGGTGGGTGAAGGAACTATACCTCAGTCAAAGATGAGGCCTGACATTTCCTACTAGAGACTCCAAAGTACTTTCTGGGCACAGTATAAAAAAATGAATGATAGATAATACAAGCTTGTTAGAATTTTCATAAGAATAATAGTTTAGAAACTCAAAATCAACAAAAAATAAAATCAACTTACTGATAAAAGCAGCTGACTGTTTTTGTTAATGAAATCGAGATTTTTATGAGCTATGAATATATAACTTCATATATATATCTTCACCTATATATTCTTAGACTAAAAACTTGGAGACTTTAATAAAGAATAAATAAGCACTTGGATACAGTAAATTCCTAAGTCGTTTTCTTAAGCAGGATGCAATAAATGTTGAACAAATTAATGAAGTATAGCAAATTAAGTGAACAAATTAAAAATATAAAAGTGAAGTAGTAAACTCAAATGGAATGGCCGAAAGAGGAATGTTACCTTTCAGCCAAAGTGCTGCCCTTGTCATCTCACCCAGAACCAGGACACAAAAACATACTGCCTAACAGATTAATTCTGAAGAAATTCAGCAAAGTCACTGAATGGCAAAGCAAGGAACACACACTAAAATGGAGAGATTTGTTTCCTTGACTCAAGGCCGTAATATCAGGCATTTCCTTTGCTAATAGACAGTGAACCAATGAATGACGCATTGTTAATGGATGTCTTAGGTTATGAGGAAGAATCAGGTTTCCAAAATGAATGTACTTTCAATGCACTCAAAGGAAATGATGGGCAACCTAGAACTGGAAGTGCTTTTGCATTAAGGAGCTTCCTTTACATCTTAAAATGGGCAACAATGGTTTAGTTAAAAATGAAATGAAAGATGACTAAAGGAAAAGAAAGTAACATGTTCTTGTTGACAAGTTGGGGCCAATCTTCACTCATAACTGGTGACCAGGTTCCCAACTCTGGAAACAAATAGAATTCCATATTCCCTCAAGTTAAAACACAGTTGTTATCATAGTAAGAAAGGAAATGGCAGGTGAGAAATGATGGGATTCACTTATGTAAGTCCAGTTATGGAAATGCTTATATCTGTGGCTAAAAAATTTACCAAGATTTGTCTAAAGGAAAAAGGAAAAAGGTAAGATTTTGGTTTCTTGGGTTTCTACGTGCTTAGTATTATCATAACACAGCTAGACAAGAAAGAAAAAAAGAAAAAAACTCCCAGGGTTGGAAGGGGATTTTTAAACTTCACATAGGATTTCTTGGTTGACTAAGTATGTGATATTATTATGGGATTTTCTCTTAACTCTTAAGTATCTGTCCCTATTGTAGGCACAATGAAACTCACGAGAGCTATAACTGGGTAGCAAAGCCCGATTTGTCATCCCATTTAATCACAACAGGGTTCTCATTGTGGTGCATCAAGTCATGATCCCTTTGTCAATTCCCTTAGCTGATAGAAAGTGAAAAATATCTTAGAGGATGCTATTTATTGCGCTCTTGGCTAATGGTACTTGTCCTTCTTTGATAAAAACAACCTGCTCTCTGGGGTCATTGTTTCATCTTTCTCCACGTCCTGTACTGCTGATTCAAGTATAGTGATACTAACTTCAAAGGGAGCTTAATAGTGCATGGAGAAAGACAGGAAACATGGCGGGAATATTTAAGAGAGGACTTTACAAGGTCAAGTTTCCTTTCTGAAATTTCCTTGTGCACGTCTCAAATAGTTTTGTCTTTCTATTTCAGGAATGGAGGGATGTTAGGCCCCTTTCTTATCCTCAACCTTCATTAAAGTCATTAAAATGTTTCATTTGAATTCTGCATCCAGTACAATTAATACATGGGTTCTGCTAGCCTGTGTATGCAATTCACATTACCTCGCTTGGAAGCTCTCTCACCAAGGCTCTGTGGATGAAATTTTGATACCAACTTATAGCATCTTCTTCAGATGTAAATACATTTCCTAAGATGGTGAAAACCAGAAACTATAATGTTGCTTTCTTGATAGAGCATCAAATTCAGTGCCATCCACGATGCTTCTTCTATCATTTTCTTTTCCCTGATATTACTAATGTTATTATGCTGATAATGATAGGAAGTGAATGGATTTAGGTTTTTGTTTTCCTTTAAGCTATGATATAAATCTTCTTGAAAACATATTCCATTTATATAAGATTATGTATACATATGCAATGTCTACCTATGCCAAAGCATTTTCTTTATTATAATGAGATGTATCTTTCTGGATTTTCTGCACAATCAGACTGTAATTAAGCATAGGAATATACAGGTAAGTGCCTGAGACGCATGCTTAATTAAAAGAGAAAATGCTGGTTAAGTATCAATTTTTATGACATTCAATTTACAAGGAGGATTCAAAAAGCTACTCTTGCTCACGTGTTTCCTTTTATATGTATGTATATATTTATACACATGTATGTTTTCACACTGAAATCATATTCTCATTTCATATGCTATGGTTGCTGCCACATGTACTGCCCCCATCCAAGAAAATGTTGATTATATATTGAAAATCCCCAAGAAAAATAAAATGCTTGCATAAATTCATGTAGGGCAAATAAAAAAGCAGCCAGGACCCGGCAGGCTGAGTCAATGTATAGCTTGCATATGGAAACAATGACATGATTGTTTACTCACTGGTTTAATGATATTCACTTTCTCCTAATGGCAACGTGGAAAATGTGAGTGCCAGATGCTGCGCCCAGAGCGGAGAAGAGAGAACAGGGGAAGGTCTAGAGTAAGGAATTTATCCTGACACCAGAATGTAGTGTAACTCTTCAGTTTATTAACGCTGTGGGGTTTTTTTTTAGAAAAAAATACTTTGATGTCTGCAGCTTAAATTTCCATATTTTTATAACAGTTCAGCAACAAATTTACATATTTCCTGGAATCTGCAGATATAAAAGCGGTAAAACACTCCAGGCATTATTAGATAGTAGATTATAACCCATTACTATTGTTTCAATTAGCAATGTAAAAGTGACCTGCAGTGTTCAGATGACCCACTAATGGATTTAAACGCTTTCAAATATTAATGCAGGTTTTCTAAAGATGAATCCCAAACCCATTATTCCTGGAACAACTATGAGCTGAAAAGCTGGCAATGATTGTGCATTATGTGGAAAGGCTCATGGTTAATTAAATGAATACCTAGCATTACACTATTCACTTTAGTGCTACAAAATTATTTCTCATTGATTTTTACATTCTGAGTCTGTGATTCAATTTACTTCTGCAATTTGTGTTGCCGTGTCAATAAAAGAGAACTGCTTGAAGATGGACGCATTAGAGACTGATAAATACATTAAGATACAATGAAAACTGCAGTTTTCCTATTGTTTTTCTCTATTGAAATATCATTTGTAGCAGTACTTTGTTATGTATTATTAATACAATTTTTGTTTGCTTCCATCTGCTCTCTTCTCCCCTTTTCTATTCAGGAACTGGAATGTTAGCGATTGCTTGAGGGTGAGTAGCTAATTTTTCAGTAACAACTTCTCTCACTATCAAGAACAAAAGCACCATCAACACAAATCTGTTATTTCATGTTAAATGAACTAGAAGACCAGATTCTCCATCAAAGGCAGTGTGGGGAGTTACTGTGTGTGTGTTTTAATTTCAAGGAGTAAATGACACTCTTGTTTGTTAAACCATGAAAGCTAAAAAAAAAAAAAAAAAAAAAAAAAAAATCACAGATAGTTCTAACCCCATTATCCAGTTTAAGCAATATAAGTGCAATTTATTGTGTTTATGAAGTCCACATTTTATTCAAAAACCTTATCACACATTTTATGATTGAATCTACATGGGTCTTTTTGTGAACTATCCAGACTCAGTTCTGTTGAAGTTTAAACTAAGTTGAGATTTGCTTTAACAATTTTCTTTACTCCAAAATGTCACAGACTTCAGTGTCATAGTTCTTAGTGTCTAAAGAACCTTAGATGTGTAATGTTCATTCAATTTAGACACAATCTGGGAAGTATTTGGTATGTACTATACATCGAATCTTTTCTGAGAAAAGTAGGTTTACCAGTCAAGTGTAATAAACAGTATATTCTACCTAGGATCATCTTGGCGTTTAGTTTTCCCAAACAAACTGTCTCCAAAAGGAGAGCCACTAGGACTTCATCTCATCACAAGGCTGAATTTGTCTGCTCTCTACATTAGACCCAATAAAGAATCAAATCTCAGCAAAGGTGGTATGTCCAGTCCTAAAGGAGTTACCTTCCATTGTCTACACCCTCCTTACAAATCCCATCTTCACCATTACTTTTCACATGGAGCTGACTTGTTGACTAATTTGAAATAGATTATTGCTTTGATGTAAAATATACAACATGAAAAATTTTGTAATGAAAATTATTTTGGAAAGAGTTTGAAAAAAAATCATTCTGTAGACATAAGAAAATTAACAAAAGAAGAATACAAATAAGCAATAAATTAAAAAGTTTTAACTGCCCTATTAATTGATGAATACGTACTTAAAACAATTAGATGTTTTTAGCCTGTCATTGGCAAAGATGGGAATAAAGAATAATATTTAATATTTGTGAGGGAAAATGAAGATGCATATACCTGTCCCATTGGTAAGCTGTACAGTGATGCAATTTTTCTAAAGTTAGTTTGAGCCTAGGTGTGTTTACGTTTTGAGACTCCTGAGTACCTTTTCATTCCAGAATTCTATATTTTGGAATTAAACCTCAGGAAATAATTATGAATGTGCATAAAGATTTAGCTTTATAAACTCTTCATTAAGACCCCATGAGCCTTAATAAGAGTAAAAATGTTGGAAGCCTCCTAAATATTTAAAAGGAGGAATTAGCTAATAAGTTATGGTGTATTAGTACAATTGAATATCATTCAATGATTTAAAATAATATATAATAATATTTAATGATATGGAAAGACATTTACAATATATCATTGATGGAATAAAACATATCACATCTGCATACACAAACAAATGCTTACAAGTGACCAAACTATGTATAATAGTTGGCGTTTAAATAGTTAGGTTACATAATTTCTTCAATAATTTTGAAGATATTCCGAAGATTAGAATTATAATTTAGAATTTTTTTAATAAAAATTATCTTATATTCATGGTGGAGTAATTTAAAATGTCTGTAAGCAAAACAAAACAAAAATACTAAACGTCTCTACATCCACGTGTACCTACATCCAAGTGTACCTATGAAGAAGAAAGGGTAAACAGGAAAGACATGTAACAAAATGTTAACATAAGTTATTCTTTAGCTATGTTATGAGTGTTCTGTTGCACTTTTTAAACTTGCATTTTAAATATTTCTATAAATAACATGACGAACAGTTTTAATAATTAAAAATATGATTGGGACAGTTCTTTTAGTTATCCTACACAGAAACCAAGTAGAAGGAAGCTCTTGTAATTTTTTATGGAAAGAAACATGGAATAATCAGAAACAACCATGAGAGAGGAAAAAAATACTGATTCTCCTGTCAAAAAAACCTGGATTAGAATCCTAGCCCTCTGAGTTAGCAGCTGGGGACACTGGGTGACTCACTTAACTTCTCCGAGCTTCACTTTCTTCTAAATATACATATATCCCCAAAGCAGCACTGGTCAAATGTGAAAAGAAAATGCCTGCCCAGTTGCATCTGAATATTGAGATGTAGTAACTTCTGAGGGGGGCTGAAAATGGGCTTAAATATCACTGATTCCTTTCTCCAGTTCCAGTTCCCTGCTTTCACTCTCCAGAGCTGTGCATATTTAAAAACCACTAAGACTTTTACCTTGTGACATTCGCTCTAAAGGATTTTCTGTCATTAAAATGAAATATACCTTTTCAGAAGGGAGCAGAGCAGTAAGTAATATAGCAATGTTCATAACACCTTTGCTCCCTATAATTAGTAAAACGTCATCTCTATTATTGTGGCTTTTGTGTGAGCTCCAAGAGTGCAGGGTCCAAGTGGTATTTCACTCACTGCTGCCTGCCCTGTGTGTGCAAGTAGTAGGTTCATATTGTCAAACAAATGTATATAATACACCCAAAGGAGAGTTGCAAAATTTGAGTACCACATTTTTGCTGAGTACTTATTCACCTCCATCACAGCAAAATTGAAGCAAGTAACTGAACAAATGATTATACAACACTTTGATAACTATCTAGCTGCTAACTAAAAAAATTGTGTCTTACTTAAAAGGAATAGTTGCTGCTCTTAGAAGCTGAGGTCATCACATTCAGTAATCAGGAAACCAGCTCCTTGCTTTGTCAAAGGCCCTAAACAGCCCCCAAGTCAAGTTGCACAGCCTGGAACTGGCTTCTGGCTTGTGCCCCTCGGACAGTCCCTGTGCTCATGGGTATGTGGCTGCATGGTGAAAAGGGCCAAGCACAGGCCTCTGGCGAGGTACATAATACTCTTTCTTAGGTAACTGAGCAAGGAGGTTAAAAAATATTTCCTCATAATAGAAATTTTCAGCGTCCAGATTCCTAAGTAACTACCATCAGTGAAGGTGGACTTTAAGGATGAACACACTTTAAAGCTGGTTTGGTTTCATGCTGGTTTTCAGTTTGACATATCTACAGGAGAGGAAACCTTGGGCTCTCACTACCTCAGTTTGCTCATCTGCAAAATGGGACTATTCATAACATATGAACTATTGGGTAGTTATGGAGGTGAATGAGTTCATATGTGAAGAAAAATATAAACAGTGAATGCAGAGAGTAAGCTCTCAAACACTAGTTCCTCCTTTTGTCCTAGTTCTGGAGATAGGAATCATGTTTCAAAAGGCCTCCCATGAAATGAGACTGAGAAAATGGGAGTCTCTCTAAACAAAATGGTAAAGAAAGAAAATGGTTCAGTTTATTAAAGCCAGGAGGATACTTGACAAAACCCCCTTAATTCTTTCCTTGGTAGGCACAAGGATAGCTGTACGTGTTGAGAAGACAGTTTCCAGTTGAAAGAAACCTTACAAGGTATCTAGTAAGGTCCCCTTAGTAGAATCTCCATCAGCGATTACCAAGTGCTGCCCAGTCAGATGCCAGCATTAAATGTAGTTCTCATGCTGCAGGACCCAATCTCTCTCCTATATTTATTTATTTTTCTTAATGTCCTAGAATAGGTGATCTTTAAACTAAAACAAAACCCCTCACAAAAACCAAAGAAAACTTTTGTGCTCTTAAGTCTTGACACATTGAAAGAGACACATTTCTTGCAGTATTGTATTTTACAAATTACCTTATATATTAAAACACACACACACACACATACACACCCTCTCTCCTTCCTAATGATTAACCCAAAGCTGCAAGATCTTGGGTTTGAAAATACATTTTTTTAATAGAAAAATTCAAGATTCCCATGTGTAACTGCAGAGGAATGACCAGAATGGTAATGGAACCTGCCAGGCTGAGATCCAGGGCATGGGCTGGCTGCATGGCATCTACATTGTCCCTAGGTTCTAGGAAGCATTGATGGAAGATCTCATTGTCTGCTGCAGAATAAAGGGAACACGATCAGAGCATGCCACTCCCATTCATTTTGAGAATAACATATAGAGTTAAATGGATCCAAGGCTGAGGCATGGCGCTATCAGTGCTGTAGAAAAAGAAGCATTGTTGGCAGTAGACAGAACGTTACTCTAGGCTGACAGTTCAGGCTTGTGTCACTAATTGTACCTTGGACAAGTTAACAGAGAATGTGGCACCCTTCACATTTGGTCAAAGTTCATATGACATTAATTTTGTTTTTGTTTTTGATCTGATTATCTTTACTTGCACCATTATGTGGATTAATGCACAAGCAGATGACAGATATAAATATTGAAATAACTGCACCGTAGCTATCTAGGGAAAAATAACTAAATGAAAATAGAGTGTCATTAAACAAGGGCATTTCATAATGAAATAGACAAAGAGCACATTTTAAACATGCATTTTCCTCTAAATGTTTTCACAAATTTGATAATTATATTCATTTTATTTAAAGTTAGCTAAAATTAACTTACACCAAGAGAAAACATATATCCTCTGCACTATACTATAAAAGCTATAAAATCTAATTAGATAGTGGAAATTCAATAGAAATTATTATAGCCATAAAGAATTAGACCACAATAAATACTATAGATTTAAAAAAATTTATAGCCTAAAGTAGATAGTGCATACATTATCAAGTGACACGGGAGCCGTCTGGAGCAATATTTATTCAGAAGTAAACTAAATGAGGAAGCCGAAGATTATTAAGGTCACCATAAAGACGTTAAACCATGGAGAGGGAGGAGGAAGATTCTGAAAACAGACTCAGTAGAATGCCTTATAAAATTCGTGTTTGTGAAGAAAGACTGCATTAAAAATACTTTTTGAATAGTTGTATAAATACTTCATTATTCGAAAGCAACAGGAAATACATTTTACGCAATATGATTAGAACAGAAGAGCTGCCTTTTGCGCAAAGCCTGATATGAATTCATTTTCTTTGTTATGGCTTAACTAGCCCCAGCCTCTCACCTCTAATCATAACAGCCTCCTTCTGGTTTAATTATGTTTCTAGTTCTAAAGATGAGTTAACCACTTACACAGGGAATTTGACTTTCATTGATCAGGGGAAAAAGAAGTCTATATTCTGATTAACCATTTAAATGACCACCTTCTTAGCTTCTTCAGATGGTTCTTTTCCAGGCATAAGAGTTAAATACCCAGTGTATAGACAGGATGTAAGAGGATCTCCTCATATACTGCAAAATGACTGAAAATAGCCCTATAAGTTAGTTCTTCGTTAAACATAGAGTTGAGAACCTGAGAACTGAAACATGAGAGGACTTTCACTACAATGAAGTGAACTGTGCCTTCAGAGACAAATGGTGAAGAAAATTGTAAAAACAAGCTGGACAATTTCACCTGAAACCTAACTGTGCATCATATCCTTTTGTCCTGCTAAAGAAATCAAATTCTCAGCTTACCTTTGCAACTTTAATTGTAAGGCTGATGAAATCACGGAAAAGCAAACATGAGGTTAGATTTGAAAATATGTAATTTTATTTGGCAATCAAATAAAAATAAAATCAAATTTTCAATAAAATGCAGCATCCTGGAGTTCCTGTCATGGCACAGTGGAAACAAATCCAACTAGGAACAATGAGGTTACGGGTTCAATCCCTGGCCTCACTCAGTGGGTTATGGATCCGGCATTGCTGTGAGCTGTGGTGTAGTTTGCAGACATGGCTCGGATCTGGCATTGCTGTGGCTGCAGCGTAGGCCAGTAGCTGCAGCTCGGATTGGACCCCAAGCCTGGGGACCTCCATATGCTGTAGGTGTGGCCCTAAAGAAAAAAAAGGAAGAAAGAAAGAAAGAAAGAAAATGCAGCATCCTTTTCGCTTGTATATTAATCATGTGTTTTTTTTTTTATTTTTCAAAGTTGCACTGAGGTATAGTTGATTTACAATGTTGTATTGATTTTTGCTGTCCAACAAAGTGATTCAGATATACATGTACACACATCCATTCTTCTTCAAATTCTTTTCCCAAGTATGTTATCACAGAATATTGAGTAGAGTTCCCTGTGCCATACACCAGGTGTTTTTTTTTTTAGCATGTTCTGAAATATGTTGCACTATCCGTAATAAACATATTGTAGTTTTTACAGAAAGTCATTGAAAAACTAAATTTTTATTTGGTCTAAATATCAGTGTTCTGGTCAGGGGCTACTGAATTTCACATTGTGTTTCATGACATTTTTTTCCCTAGTTTAATGCTGTGGAAAAGAAGATTTGGTACTCAATATCTTTGTCTTTCTTAAATTCTTAAAATATTAAACTAAGAGCAATTATACGTAGATATGAAAGAGCTTGCTATTGGATGATAATTCTTCAGAAATGTGAATTTTGGTGTGAGCTAAATTAGCTCTAAGGATTTAGCCAATGTCTATTTTTGATGTCTATTCACTGGTATTCTCTGGGCACTATTTCAAATTTCCAAGTTCTGGTGTTCAGTGAGAAAATATAACTCCCTATGATCACTGATATAGCATACTCCTTATTGTAACTTTCTTACCTTTAAAATGAAAAAGGTGGGGAGGAAATAGTTTAAAAACAGGGAAGAAAAACCAAAAGTTCGCAACATGGTCCTTCATATTTTAAAATTAAGTTATGTAAAAGCTGTGGAAAGCTTAAGTCCACAGGCATATATATATGGCTTTAAGATTACACTAAAATTCTGTGAGCTGAAATTCACTGTTGATAAGAAAAATTAAAAGTATTTGACTCTACTGGACCTTACCTTCATTGGGGCTTAGTATATCTGATGTAATAAATTCACACTTTTCTAAGTTAAATTCATTTGTTCAATAGGAGCTTATAAAAAAGAATATAGACTAAAGAGTAAGTTGCATAATGAGATTTAATCTATGTAAAATACGTCCCAGAAGAAATGTCCTTTACTTTGATCATATCCCTTGAAACAAGATCCCCTGCTGGAAACCACAATAAAACGAGAGCTTGGGAAAAAACTCCTCTGGCAAGCAAGCATGCTTTTTAAAACAAAAGTTCACCAAGCCCACCAAGCCCATGATCCTGGGGTGGGCTTAATTAATGTCAATGAAATTTCAAAGATTCCCTGAGGCTTAAAGGGGAAAT